>NW_022436955.1:3865137-4112922 GCF_009761245.1 Sapajus apella | reverse complement strand
TTATTAATCTGGCTAGTGGTCTGTCTATTTTGTTGATCTTTTCAAAAAACCAGCTCCTGGATTTATTGATTTTTTGAAGGGTTTTTTGTGTCTCTATCTCCTTCAGTTCTGCTCTGATCTTAGCTATTTCTTGTCTTCTGCTAGACTTTGAGATTTTTGATCTTGCTCCTCTAGCTCTTTCAGTGTTGATGACAGGGTGTCAATTTTTAATCTATCATTGCTTCTCATGTGGGCACTTATTGCTATATATTTTCCTCTAGAGACTGTTTTAAATGTGTCCCAAAGATTCTTGTATGTTGTGTCTTCATTCTCATTGGTTTCGAAGAACATCTTTATTTCTGCCTTCATTTCATTGTTTATCCAGTCAACATTCAAGAGCAAGTTGTTCCGTTTCCATGAAGCTGTGCAGTTCTGTGTTAGTTTTTGAATTATCAGCTCTAACTTGATTGCACTGTGGTCTGAGAGAGCATTTGTTATGATTTCCGTTCTTTTGCCTTTGCTGAGGAGTGGTTTACTCCCAATTATGTGGTCAATTTTAGAGTACGTGTGATGTGGTGCTGAGAAGAATGTATATTCTGTGGATTTGGGGTGGAGAGTTCTGTAAATGTCTATTAGGTTTGCTTGGTCCAGGTCTGAGTTCAAGTCCTGGATATCCTTGTGAATTTTCTGTCTGGTTGATCTGTCTAACATTGACAATGGGGTGTTAAAGTCTCCCACTATTATTGTGTGGGAGTCTAAGTCTCTTTGTAAGTCATTAAGAACTTGCCTTCTGTATCTGGGTACTCCTGTATTGGGTGCGTATATATTTAGGATCGTTAGCACTTCTTGTTGTATCGATCCTTTTACCATTATGTAATGTCCCTCTTTGTCTCTTTTGATCTTTGTTGCTTTAAAGCCTAATTTATCAGAGATGAGAATTGCAACTCCTGCTTTTTTTTGCTCTCCATTTCCTTGGTAAATCTTCCTCCATCCCTTTATTTTGAGCCTTTGTGTATCCTTGCATGTGGGATGGGTTTCCGGGATACAGCACCCTGATGGGTTTTGGCTTTTTATCCAATTTGTCAGTCTGTGTCTTTTGATTGGGGCATTTAGTCCATTTACATTTAGGGTTAATATTGTTATGTGTGAATTTGATACTGCCATTTTGGTGCTAGCTGGCTGTTTTGCCCTTTAGTTGAGCTGGTACTTGTTGTTCCTTTATATGTGTAGAGCCTCTTTCAGGAGCTCTTGTAGAGCTGGCCTGGTGGTGACGAAATCTCTGAGTACTTGCATGTTCCCAAAGGATTTTATTTTTCCTTCACTTATGAAGCTTAGTTTGGCTGGATAGGAGATTCTGGGTTGAAAGTTCTTTTCTTTAAGGATGTTGAATATTGGCCCCCATTCTCTTCTGGCTTGTAGGGTTTCTGCTGAGAGATCTGCTGTGAGTCTGATGGGCTTCCCTTTGTGGGTAACCCGACCTTTCTCTCTGGCTGCCCTTAGTATTTTCTCCTTCATTTCGACCCTAGTGAATCTGACGATTATGTGCCTTGGGGTTGCTCTTCTTGACGAATATCTTTGTGGTGTTCTCTGTATTTCCTGGACTTGAATGTTTGCCTGCCTTGCTAGGTTGGGGAAGTTTTCCTGGATAATATCCTGCAGAGTATTTTCCAGCTTGGATTCATTCTCTTCGTCGCATTCGGGTACGCCTATCAAACGTAGATTAGGTCTTTTCACATAGTCCCACATTTCTTGGAGACTTTGTTCATTCCTTTTTACCCTTTTTTCTCCAGTCTTGCCTTCCCGTTTTATTTCATTGAGTTGATCTTCGACCTCTGATATCCTTTCTTCTGCTTGGTCAATTCGGCTGTTGATACTTGTGCATGCTTCACGAAGTTCTCGTGTTGCAGTTTTCAGCTCCATCAATTCACTTATATTCCTTTCTATTTTGTCCATTCATGTTAGCATTTCGTCAAATCTTTTTTCAAGGTTCTTAGTTTCTTTGCATTTGGTTAGAACATGTTCTTTAAGTTCACAGAAGTTTCTTACTACCCACCTTCTGAATTCTGATTCTGTCATTTCATCACACTCATTCTCCATCCAACCTTGTTCCCTTGCTGGCGAGGAATTGTGATCCCTTTTAGGAGGAGAGGTGTTCTGGTTTCGGGTGTTTTCATCCTTTTTGCGCCGGTTTCTTCCCATCCTTAAGGATTTATCCACCTGTCGACTTTGTAGTTGCTGGCTTTCAGATTGGGTCTCAAATCTTTCAGATTGACGTTCTGTTTGTTGATGATGAGGTTATTTCTGCTTCTTGGTTTTCCTTCTGACAGTCTGGCCCCTCTGCTGTAGGTCTGCTGAGGTTCACTCCAGGCCCTGCTTGCCTGGGGTTCACCTGCAGCAGCTGTTGAACAGCAAGGGTTGTTACCAGTTTTCTTCTTCTTCTATCTTTGTCCCAGAAGGATACCCGCCTAGTGTCAATCTGATCTCTCCTCTATGAGGTGTCTTTTTGGATATATAGGGGTCAGGGAGCTGCTTGAGGAGACGGTCTTTTCTTTATAGGAGCTCAAATGGTGAGCTGTGAGCTCTGTTGTTGTTCATTCAGAGCTGCTGGGCAGGTACTTTTTAGGTCTGCTGCAGCAGCACGCATAAACTGCTTTTTGTTCCCAGGTGCTCTGTCCCAGGGATTTAGGGCTTTATTTATGAGTTTCCGTTATGCTGCTGCCTTCTTTTTTTTTTTTTTTTTTTCTTTTTTTCCCTCAGAACTGCCCAGCCCAGCAAGGAGGCAGCCTAGTCACTGTCGGCCTATAGCAGCTTTGCTGAGCTGCTGTGGGCTGCGCCCCGCTGCCGAGTGAACTTCCCTGCAGTCCTGTTTATATGGGTGTAGTTAGAACTGCTTTGGCGATGGTGGCCCGCCTCTGTTGGGGCGGAGTCTCTGCTGTGGCGTGTTGCCTTGGCAATGGCGGGCTGCCTCAGCAATGGCCGGTTGCCTTGGCAACGGCGGGCTGCCTCGGTAATGGCAGACGCCCCTCCACCACAGAGCTGGACTGTCCCGGGTTCAGCTGCGCTTGCTGTGAAATTCTCAATCCAGAGTTTCTGGTTGCTGTTCTTTTGTGGGGGTGTGGCCAGCCGAGCCTGATCGCCTGGCTCCCTGCCTCAGAGCCTTTTTTAAGTTGGTGTTCCAGTCGCCTGTTGAAGAGGCACCGGGGTCTGTTTGTTTTCCCCTGCGGCCACTCACTGCGCTGGCTTAAACAGCGGCACTGAGGTTTGTGGCGCTTTTTTTTCTTTTTTTTTTTTTTTTTTTGCCCTGGAATCTACTGTCCTGGTTCTCTGCTCAGTCCCCTTTTTGAACCAGCATATGGGCGACTTCCCGTGGCTCCAATCGCCAGCCAAAAGGGCACCCGGACCGGTGTATTTTGTACGGAGAACCGCGGCTCCGGGGCGCCGACAAAGCAGCCGCGCGGGGCAGAGCAGCGGCGCTGGTCGGCACCGGCTGGCGCTGGCCGGCACAGCAGCGCTGGCCACAACAGCCGCGCTGGCGAGTGTGGAGCACCTCTGCCCGGGAATTTCCTAGTCTGTGGGCAATAAAAACGCGGCGTCCACTCACCCTCTGCGCTTTCACTGGGAGCTGCAATCCTGAGCTGTTCCTAAACGGCCATCTTGGATCTAGTCCAACTCATCATTTTTTATGGCTGCATAGTATTTTATGGTGTATATGTGCCACAATTTCCCTGTCCAGTCTATCATTGATGGGCATTTGGGTTGGTTCCAGGTCTTTGCTATTGTAAAGAGTGCCGCAATGAACATTCGTGTGCATGTGTCCTCATAGTAAAACGATTTATACTCCTTTGGATATATATCCAGTAATGGGATTGCTGGGTCAAACAGAATTTCTAGTTCTAGGTCCTTGAGGAATCACCACACTGTCTTCCACAATGGTTGAACTAATTTACACTCCCACCAACAGTGAAAAATGTTCCTAATTCTCTACATCCTCACCAGCACCTGTTGTCTCCAGATTTTTTAAGGATCACCATTCTAACTGGCATGAGATGGTATCTTAATATAGTATTGCTTTGCATTGCTCTAATGACTAGTGACGATGAGTATTTTTTCATATGTTTTTTGGCCTCATGTATCTCTTCTTTTGTAAAGTGTTCATATCCTTTGCACACTTTTGAATGGGCTTGTTTTTTCTTGTAAATCTGTTTTAGTTCTTTGTAGATTCTGGATATAAGCCCTTTGTCAGATGTGTAGATTGAAAAATTTTTTTGAATTCTGTTGGTTGCAGATTCACTCTAATGACTGTTTCTTTTGCTGTGCAGAAGCTGTGGAGTTTGATTAGGTCCCACTTGTCTATTTTGATTTTGGTGCCAATGCTTTTGGTGTTTTGGTCATGAAGTCCTTGCCTATGCCTATAACCTGAATGGTTTTGCCTAGATTTTCTTTTTTTTTTAAATTGCATTTTAGGTTTTAGGGTGCATGTGAAGAACATGCAAGATTGTTGCATAGATACACACATGGCAGTGTGATTTGCTGCCTTCCTCCCCTTCACCTATATCTGGCATATCTCCCCATGCTATCTCTCCCCAACTCCCCACCCCCTGTTGTCCCTCCCCATATTCCCCCAACAGACCCCAGTGTATGCTGCTCCCCTCCCTGTGTCCATGTGTTCTCATTGTTCAACACCCACCTATGACTGAGAACATGCGGTATTTGATTTTCTGTTCTTGTGTCAGTTTGCTGAGAATGATGGTTTCCAGGTTCATCCAAGTCCCTAAAAAGGACACAAACTCATCATTTTTTATGCCTGCATAATATTCCATGGTGTATATGTGCCACATTTTCCCTATCCAGTCTATCGTCGATGGGCATTTGAGTTGGTTCCAGGTCTTTGCTATTGTAAACAGTGCTGCAATGAATATTCAGATGCATGTGTCCTTATAATAGAACGATTTATAATCCTTTGGATATATACCCAGTAACGAGATTGATGGGTCAAATGGAATTCCTGTTTCTAGGTTCTTGAGGAATCACCACACTGTCTTCCACAATGGTTGAACTAACTTACACTCCCACCAACAGTGTAAAAGTGTTCCTATTTCTCCACATCTTCTCCAGCATCTGTTGTCTCCAGATATTTTAATGATCGTCATTCTAACTGGCATGAGGTGGTATCTCAATGTAGTTTTCATTTGCATTTCTCTAATGACCAGTGATGATGAGCATTTTTTCATATATTTGTTGGCCTCATGTATGTCTTCTTTTGTAAAGTGTCTGTTCATATCCTTTGCCCACTTTTGAATGGGCTTGTTAGTTTTTTTCTTGTAAATCTGTTTTAGTTCTTTGTAAATTATGGATATCAGCCCTTTGTCAGAGGGGTAAACTGCAAAAATTTTTTTCCCATTCTGTTGGTTGCCGATTCACTCTAATGACTGTTTCTTTTGCTGTGCAGAAGCTGTGGAGTTTGATTAGGTCCCATTTGTCTATTTTGGCTTTTGTTGCCAATGCTTTTGGTGTTTTGGTCATGAAGTCCTTGCCTATGCCTATGTCCTGAATGGTTTTGCCTAGATTTTCTTCTAGGGTTTTTATGGTGTTAGGTCTTATGTTAAAGTCTTTAATCCATCTGGAGTTAATTTTAGTGTAAGGTGTCAGGAAGGGGTCCAGTTTCTGCTTTCTGCACATGGCTAACCAACTTCCCCAACACCATTTATTGAACAGGGAATCCTTTCCCCATTGCTTGTTTTTGTCTGGTTTGTCAAAGATCAGATGATTGTAGATATGTTGCGTTGCCTCCGAGACCTCTGTTCTGTTCCATTGGTCTATATCTCTGTTTTGGTAGCAGTACCATGCTGTTTTGATTACTGTAGCCCTGTAGTATAATTTGAAGTCTGGTAGTGTGATGCCTCCCCCTTTGTTCTTTTTGCTTAGAATTGACTTGGCTATGCGGGCTCTCTTTTGGTTCCATATGAGGTTTAAGGTGGTTTTTCCAGTTCTGTGAAGAAGGTCATTGGCAGCTTCATGGGGATAGCATTGAATCTGTAAATTACTTTGGACAGTATGGCCATTTTCACAATATTGATTCTTCCTAACCATGAACATGCAATGTTTCTCCATCTGTTTGTGTCCTCTCTTATTTCGTTGAGCAGTGGCTTGTAGTTCTCCTTGAAGAGGTCCTTTACATTCCTTGTTAGTTGTATTCCTAGGTATTTTATTCTCTTTGTGGCAATTGTGAACAGAAATTTGTTCTTGATTTGGCTCCCTTTAAGTCTGTTATTGGTGTATAAGAATGCATGTGATTTTTGCACATTGATTTTGTATCCTGAGACTTTGCTGAACTTGCTTATCAGTTTCAGGAGATTTGGAGCTGAGACGATGGGGTCTTCTAGATATACAATCATGTCATCTGCAAATAGAGACAATTTGACTTCCTCCTTTCCTATTTGAATGCCCTTTATTTCTTTTTCTTGCCTGATTGCTCTGGCTAGAACTTCTAATACTATATTGAAAAGCAGTGGTGAGAGAGGGCATCCTTGTCTGGTGCCACATTTCCAGGGGAATGCTTTCACTTTTTGCCCATTCAGTATGATATTGGCTGTTGGTTTGTCATAAATAGCTTTTATTATTTTGAGATACGTTCCATCGATACCTAGCTTATTGAGGGTTTTTAGCATAAAGGGCTGTTGAATTTTGTCAAAGGCCTTCTCTGCATCAATTGAGATAATCATGTGGTTTTTGTCTTTGGTTCTGTTTATGTGGTGAATTACGTTTATAGACTTGCGTATGTTGAACCAGCCTTGCATCCCCGGGATGAAGCCTACTTGATCATGGTGGATAAGCTTTTTGATGTGCTGTTGCAATCGGCTTGTCAGTATTTTATTGAAGATTTTTGCATCTATGTTCATCATGGATATTGGCCTGAAGTTTTCTTTTCTTTTTGAGTCTCTGCCGGGTTTTGGAATCAGGATGATGTTGGTCTCATAAAATGATTTGGGAAGAATTCCCTCTTTTTGTATTGTTTGGAATAGTTTCAGAAGAAATGGTACCAGCTCCTCTTTGTATGTCTGGTAGAATTCAGCTGTGAACCCATCTGGACCTGGGCTTTTTTTGGGTGGTAAGCTCTTAATTGCTGCCTCAACTTCAGACCTTGTTATGGGTCTGTTCAGGGTTTCGGCTTCTTCCTGGTTTAGGCTTGGCAGGAGGCAAGTGTCCAGGAATTTATCCATTTCTTCCAGGTTTATTAGTTTGTGTGCATAGAGTTGTTTGTAATAATCTCTGATGATGGTTTGAATTTCTGTGGAATCTGTGGTGATATCCCCTTTATCGTTTTTTATTGCATCAGTTTGGTTATTCTCTCTTTTCTTTTTTATTAATCTGGCTAGTGGTCTGTCTATTTTGTTGATCTTTTCAAAAAACCAGCTCCTGGATTTATTGATTTTTTGAAGGGTTTTTTGTGTCTCTATCTCCTTCAGTTCTGCTCTGATCTTAGCTATTTCTTGTCTTCTGCTAGACTTTGAGTTTTTTGATCTTGCTCCTCTAGCTCTTTCAGTTTTGACGATGGGGTGTCAATTATTGATCTCTCCTTGCTTCTCATGTGGGCACTTATTGCTATATATTTTCCTCTAGAGACTGCTTTAAATGTGTCCCAGAGATTTTGGTATGTTGTGTCTTCATTCTCGTTCGTTTCGAAGAAAATCTTTATTTCTGCCTTCATTTCATTGTTTATCCAGTCAACATTGAAGAGCAAGTTGTTCAGTTTCCATGAAGCTGTGCGGTTCTGAGTTAGTTTTTGAATTCTGAGTTCTAACTTGATTGCACTGTGGTCTGAGAGACTGTTTGTTACGATTTCCGTTCTTTTGCATTTGCTGAGGAGTGATTTACTCCCAATTATGTGGTCAATTTTAGAGTAGGTGTGATGTGGTGCTGAGAAGAATGTATATTCTGTGGATTTGGGGTGGAGAGTTGTGTAAATGTCTATTAGGTTTGCTTGGTCCAGGTCTGAGTTCAAGTCCTGGATATCCTTGTGAATTTTCTGTCTGGTTGATCTGTCTAATGTTGACAATGGGGTGTTAAAGTCTCCCACTATTATTGTGTCGGAGTCTAAGTCCCTTTGTAAGTCATTAAGAACTTGCCTTATGTATCTGGGTGCTCCTGTATTGGGTGCGTATATATTTAGGATCGTTAGCTCTTCTTGTTGCATTGATCCTTTTACCATTATGTAATGTCCCTCTTTGTCTCTTATGATCTTTGTTGCTTTAAAGTCTAATTTATCAGAGATGAGAATTGCAACTCCTGCTTTTTTTTGCTCTCCATTTGCTTGGCAAATCTTCCTCCATCCCTTTATTTTGAGCCTTTGTGTATCCTTGCATGTGGGATGGGTTTCCGGGATACAGCACCCTGATGGGTTTTGGCTTTTTATCCAATTTGTCAGTCTGTGTCTTTTGATTGGGGCGTTTAGTCTATTTACATTTAGGGTTAATATTGCTATGTGTGAATTTGATACTGCCATTTTGATGCTAGCTGGTATCTGGTGAACCTGATGATTATGTGCCTTGGGGTTGCTCTTCTTGTCGAATATCTTTGTGGTGTTCTCTGTATTTCCTGGACTTGAATATTGGCCTGCCTTGCTAGGTTGGAGAAGTTTTCCTGGATAATATCCTGAAGAGTATTTTCCAGTTTGGATTCATTCTCTTTGTCACATTCAGGTATACCTATCAAACGTAGATTAGGTCTTTTCACATATTCCTACATTTCTTGAAGACTTTGTTCATTCCTTTTTGCCCTTTTTTCTCTATTCTTGCCTTCTCATTTCATTTCATTGAGTTGATCTTCGACCTCTGATATCCTTTCTTCTGCTTGGTCAATTCAGCTGTTGAAACTTGTGCATGCTTCACGAAGTTCTCATGTTGTGTTTTTCAGCTCCATCAGTTCACTTATATTCCTCTCTATGTTGTCCATTCTCATTAACATTTTGTCAAATGTTTTTTAAGGTTCTTAGTTTCTTTGCATTGGGTTAGAACATGTTCTTTTAGCTCACAGAAGTTTCTTGTTACCCACCTTCTGAAGTCTAATTCTGTCATTTCATCACACTCATTCTCCATCCAGCCTTGCTCCCTTGCTGATGAGGAGTTGTGATCCCTTGTACGAGGAGAGGTGTCCTGGTTTCAGGTGTTTTCATCCTTTTAGCTCTGGTTTCTTCCCATCTTTGTGGATTTATCCACCTGTGGTCTTTGTAGTTGCTGACTTTCAGATTGGGTCTCTGGGTCAACTTCCAGTTTGTGGATGATGAAGTTATTTCTGTTAGTTAGTTTTCCTTGTAACAGTCTGGTCCCTCTGCTGTAGGGCTGCTGAGGTCCACTACAGGCCCTGCTTGCCTGGGGATCACCTCCAGTGGCTGCAGAACAGTAAGGGTTGCTACCAGTTTCTTCTTCTGCTATCTTTGTCCCAGAGATCAGCCAAATGTCTGTCTGATCTCTCCTTTATGAGGTGACTCTTTGGACATATGGGGGTCAGGGAACTGCTTGAGGAGACAATCTGTCCTTTATTGGAGCTCAAGTGCTGAGCTGTGAGCTCTGTTGTTCATTCATTGCTGGGCAGGCACGTTTAGCACTGCTGCAGCAGAACTGGTAAACTCCTTTTTTTCCCCCAGGTGCTCTGTCCCAGGGGTTTAGGGCTTTATTTAGTATCTTCTGTTGTGCTGCTGCCTTTATTTTTTTTTCAGGGCTGCCCTGCCCAGTGAGGAGGCAGCCTAGTCACTGTCTGCCTGTAGAGGCTTTGCTAAGCTGCTGTGGGCTCTGCCCAGCTGCTGTGTGAACTTTCATGCTCTCCTGTTTATATGAGTGTAGTTAGAACTGCTTCGGCAATGGTGGCCCGCCTCTGTAATGGCAGACTCTCTCTGTAACGGCAGGTTGCCTTGGCAATGGTAGGTTGCCTCAGCAATGGCAAACTACCTCCGTAGTGTTGGAGTGTCTCCGTAATGGCGGGCACCCCTCTCCCACAGAACTGGACCATCCTGGGTTCAGCTGTGCTTGCTGTGAAACTCTCAACTCAGATCGTTTTCAATTGCTTTTTTTTTTTTTTTTTGTGGGAGTGGGTCCAGCTGAGCCTTATCACCTCCTGACTCCCTGACTCAGAGTCTGTTTTTTTTTTTTTTTTTTTTTTTTTTTCAGTTGAATGGTCAACTCTCTCCCAGGTGTTCCAGTCACATGTTGAAAGGGCGCCGGGATCTCTGTGATTTCCTATGGGGCGACTCGCTGTGCCAGCTGAAACAGCGGTGCTGAGATTCGTGGCAGTATTTTTGGCCAGGAATCTCCTGGCCTGGCTCCCTGTTTCAGTTCCTTTTAAATCAGATGAGTGGGCGATCTGCCTTCCCAGGTCTCCAATCGCCAGCTAAAAGGGCACCTGGACCAGTGTATTTTGTACGGAGAACCCCCGCACTAGGGTGCTGGCAAAGCAGTCATGCCGTGCTGACTTCTCAAGAGTCTCTCCTGCATTTTTTTGCTCTCCACTTGCTTGGTAAATCTTCCTCCATCCCTTTATTTTGGTCCTTTGTGTATCCTTGCATGTGAGACGGGTTTCCTGGGTACAGTACACTGATCGGTTTTGGCTTTTTATCCAATTTGCCACTCTGTTTCTTTTGATTGTGGCATTTGGTCCATTTACATTTAATGGGGTTAATATTGTTATGTGTGAATTTGATCTTGCCATTTTGATGCTAGCTGACTATTTTGCCCATTAGTTGAATCAGTTTCTTCATTGTGTCGATGGTCTTTATCATTTGGTATGTTTTTGAAGTGGCTGGTATTGGTTGTTCCTTTCTATGTTTCCTGCTTCTTTCAGGAGCTCTTGTAAAGCAGGCCTTGTGGTGATGAACTCTCTCACTAATTGCTTTTTGTAAAGGAATTTTATTTCTCCTTCACTTAGCAGGCCTAGTTTGGCTGAATATGAAATTCTAGGTTCAAAGTTCTTTTCTTTAAGGATGTTGAATGTTGGTCCCCACTCTCTTCTGGCTTGTAGGGTTTCTGCTGAGAGATCTGCTGTGAGTCTGATGGACTTCCCTTTGGGGGTAACCCGACCTTTCTTTCTGGCTGCCCTTAGCATTTTCTCCTCCATTTCAACCCTGGTGAATCTGATGATTATGTGCCTTGGGGTTGCTCTTCTTGAGGAATATCTTTGTGGTGTTCTCTGTATTTCCTGGACTTGAATATTGGCCTGCCTTACTAGGTTGGGGAAGTTTTCCTAGATAATATCCTCAAGAGTATTTTCCAGCTTGGATTCATTCTCTTCGTCACATTCAGGTATACCTATGAAACATAGATTAGGTCTTTTCACATAGTCCCATAGTTCTTGGAGACTTTGTTCATTCCTTTCTACCCTTTTTTCTCTAATCTTGCCATTTCATTTTATTTCATTGATTTGATCTTCGACCTCTGATATCCTTTCTTCTGTTTGGTCAATTTGGCTGTTGAAACTTGTGTACACTTCATGAAGTTCTCCTGTTGTGTTTTTCAGCTCCATCAATTCACTTATATTCCTCTCTAAGTTGTTGATTCTCATTAGCCTTTCGTCAAATGTGTTTTCAAGCTTCTTAGTTTCTTTGCCTTGTGGTAGAACATGTTCTTTTAGCTCAGAGAATTTTCTTATTACCCACCTTCTGTAGCCTGTTTCTGTGAATTCATCACACTAATTCTCTATCCAACCTTGTTCCTTTGCTGGTGAGGAATGTTATCCTTTGTAGGAGGAGAGGCATTCTGGTTTTGGGTGTTTTCATCCTTTTTGCACTGGTTTCTTCCCATCTTTGTGGATTTATTCACCTGTTCATCTTTGCAGTTGTTGGCTTTCAGATTGGGTCTCTGTGTACGTCTAGTTTGTTGATGATGAAGTTATTTCTGTTTGTTAGTTTTCCTTCTAACAGTCAGACCCCTCTGCTGTAGGACTGCTGAGGTCCACTCCAGGCCCTGCTTGTCTGGGGATCACCTGCAGTAGCTACAGAACAGTAAAGGTTGCTGCCAGTTTCTTCTTTTGCTATCTTTGTCACTGAAGGATACCCCCCTGATGTCAGTCTGAGCTCTCTTTTATGAGGCGACTCTTTGAATATATGGGGTTTAGGGAGCTGCTTGAGGAGACAGTCTGTCTTTCTTTTAGAGGAGCTCCAGTGGTAAGCTGTGAGCTCCATTTTGTTGGCAGGTATGTTTTAGTCTGCTGCAGCAAAACTCATAAACCTCTATTTTTTTTCCCCAGGTGCTCTGTCCTGGGGAGTTAGGGCTTTATGTATAAGTTTCTGTTGTGCTGCTGCCTTTTTTCAGAACTTTTCTACCCAGCGAGGAGGCATCCTAGTCACTGTCTGCCTGCTAGGCTTTGGTGAGCTGCTGTGAGCTTCTCCCATCTACCATATGAACTTCTCTGCAGTATTGTTTATATGGGCATAGTTTGGGCTGCCTCTGCAATGGCAGCCCACCTGTGTAATGGCAGACTCTCTCTGTAATGGCCGGCTGCCTCAGCAATGGTGGGCTGCCTCAGCAATGGCGGGCTGCCTCAGCAATGGCGGACTACTTCTCTAATGGTGGACTGCCTCAGTAATGGCAGATGCCCCAACCCCACAGAGCTGGACCATCCCTGGTTCAGCTGTGTTTGCTGTGAAACTCTCAATCCAGAGCGTTTCAGATTGCTCTTTTTCGTGGGGATGGGACCAGTCAAGCCTGATCTGCTGACTCCCTGCCTCAGATCCCTTTTGTTTTTCAGTTGTATGGGCGACCCTGTCTCCCAGATGTTACAGTTGCCTGTTGAAAAGGCACTGATATCTGTATGATTAGCACTGTGCTGGCTGAAACAGCCCTGCTGAGATTCATGGCACTTTTTTGCCTGGGAATCTCCTGGCTTGGCTCCCTGTTTTAGTTCCTTTTTTAAATTAGTTGAGTGGGTGACTCTGTCTCCCAGAAGCCCCAATTGCCAGCTAAAAGGGTGCCCAGACCCATGTATTTTGTGCAGAGACCCGCCATACCAGGGTGCTAGCCAAAACAGCTGTGCAGGCCAAAACAGCCACGCTGGCCAATACAGCTGCACTGGCGACCCATGGGGCTCCTCCACCTGGGAATCTCCTGGTCTGTTGGCAATAAAAATTCATCTGGAAATGCAGTGTCCACTCACCCTCTGGGCTTTCACTGGGAGCTGCAATCCTGAGCTGCTCCTAATCGGCCATCTTGGATCAGTCCCTGAATTTAAATTATATATGATTTCTCTTGAGTTTAAGCCTCATCTTTATCATGTAAGAACTAAGTGATCCTGAGAAACCACAATTAATTTCTTGAAAGCATTTTCAAAAAGCTAATATACGTGAAAATAACCTAACCATAAAGCATGCTAAAATGAGACTTTTTATACATATATAATACTCATGAGATATTTTATGAACATGTCAAAAAGGTTTATGTAAAAGATAGCAGTTTAAAGAAACTTTTTATTCAGACATGTATATCTTGATTTTTATTGATTTGTGCTTCCTGCTTACTTTTATAGAGAAGAAGACAAGGAACAACAGTTAAGAAATATATGGCTTTAAAAATATATATTTATTATACTTTAATTCTGGGGCACATGTGCAGATCATGCTGGCTTGTTAGATAGGTATACATGTGCCATGGTGGTGGTTTGCTGCATCTATCTCCCCATCATCTGCATTAAGTCTTTCTTCTAATGCTATCCCTCCCTGATTCCCCCACTCCTTGCTATTCCTCCCCTAGTCCCCTACCCCCCAGGCCCCAGTGTGTGATGTTCCCCTCCCTGTGTCCATGTGTTCTCATTGTTCAACATCCACTTATGAGTGAGAACATGCGGTGTTGGACTTTTTTTGTGTCTGTTTGCTGAGAACAATGGTTTCCAGTTTCATCTATGTCCCTCCAAAGGACATGGAATGTATTGTTTTTAATGGCACCTTCAGAATCTGTATCATTCATTAAGAAAATATAATTCATTTTTTTTTATCAGGCAGTTTTAGGTTCACAGCAAAAATGAGCAGAAATTTCATAGTTTCCATGTATCCTTTGTCCCTCCACTGATACAGCTTTTCCCACTATCAACATCCCATATCAGAGTGGCATATTTGTTACAATCCATGAGCCTACATTGATGCTTTATTATTACTTGAAGTCTGTGGTTTACATCAAGTTTCAGTTCTGGTATTGTACATTCTATGGATTTGGACTAAGGTATAATGACTGACATCTACCATTATCATGCAGAATAGTTTCATGGCCCTAAAAATTTTCTGTGCTCTGCCTATTCCTCCCTCCCTCTTCTCTAACCTCTGGCAACCACTGATCTGTTTACTATCTTCATAGTTTTGTCTTTTTAAAAATTTCATATAACGAAAATCATACAGTATGTAGGCTTCCCAGACTGCCTTCTTTTACCTAGTAATGTGCATTTAAAACTCCATCATGTCTTCTCATGGTTTGATAGCTCATTTTTTCTTAAGCAGGGAATAATGTTCAATTGTCTGGGTGTACTACAGCTTATTTATCCATTAACCTAATGAAAAACATTTTGCCTACTTCCAAGTTTTAGTCATTACGAATAAAGTTGTTATAAACATTCCTTTGCAGACTTTTGTGTGGACACAAGTTTTCAACTCACTTGCATAAGGAGTGTGGCTTCCAGAATGTATGGTGAGAGTTCATTTAGTTTTTTGAATGAACATCCACAGTGTCTTCCAAAGTGGTTGGGCCATATTGCATTCCCACAGGCAATGAATAAGATTTTCTGTTGGGGAACATCCTCACCAGTAGTTTGTGTCAGTATTTTTAATTTTAGACATTCTTACAGGTGTAAAGTGGTATCTCAATGTTTTATTTGTAAATCTCTAATGGCTTATGCTGTGGAGCATCTTTTCATATGCTTATTTGCATCTGTATACCTTCTTTGGTGAGGCGTCTGCATGTCTTTTGTTCATTTTTTAATCAGGTTGTTTTAAGTTCTTTATATATTTCGAATAACAGTCTTTTATGAGATATGTGTTTTGCAAGTATTTTCTCCCAGTCTGTGGCACTTATTTTCTCATTCTCTTGGCAATGTCTTTTATAGAGGAGATATTTTTAATTTTAATAAAAAGTCCAGCTTATCAATTATTTCTTTTATGGATAATGTCTTTTGTGCTATATTTAAAAAGTCTTCATCATAATCATGATAACCTTTATATTCTCCTATTATCCTCTAGGAGTTTTACAGTTTTTTATTTTAACACTTAGGTCTATAATCTATTTTGAGTTCATTTTTGTAAGGGATGAAAGGTCTAGGTCTAGATGCATTTTTTTTTTTTTTTGAGACAGAGTTTCGCTCTTGTTACCCAGGCTGAAGTGCAATGGCACAATCTCAGCTCACCACAACCTCCGCCTCCTGGCTTCAGGCAATTCTTCTGCCTCAGCCTCCTGAGTAGCTGGGATTACAGGCACACACCACAATGCCCAGCTAATTTTTTGTAGTTTTAGTAGAGACAGGGTTTCACCATGTTGACCAGGATGGTCTTGATTTCTTGACCTCATGATCCACCCACCTCAGCCTCCTAAAGTTCTGGGATTACAGGCGTGAGCCACCGCGCCCGGCCTCTAGATGCATTTTTATTGCATGTAGATGTGCATGTGTCCCAGCACCATTTGCTATGTTTCACCCTGTTTTGAAACTACTAAAAGCTGTTTGAAAGAAAAACACCTAGGCAGCAACTTGGACTCACACACATTTTTCTGATACAACATGAAAATAACCCTACTCTACTTTCAAAGAAAATAATGTATATAGAAAACAAACATTTAATGCATTCTGTTGAAGAAAAACTGAATACAAATTGAATACAACAGAAAATGAGTAAGAGAGGGAACCCAGAATGATCCTTGTGGGCCACAGTAAACAGCTATATCCATCCCACTGTGTCTGTGGTTGCTGTGCTTGCAATAAAACTTCTATAAACTTGTATTGCCCATGGCATCTTCACTAAGGCAGATCACTGTGAAAAGTGCCATAGAGACCTATTTAGTCACTGGTGGCCTGCTGAGCTCTTTCCTCTGGGTACTAGTGCCTATATTCTACGGATTGTAGGCCAAAGATAGAATTACTTCCAGGAGCACTATAAGTTGGGACTTCAATATAAATATTCAAAATGGAGATTGTTAAGGAGCAATTAAGATTTAGTAACATGGTTTAAGTAAGTAACAACTCATATAATTGTGAGTTAAAATATTCTTCAATCAGATTCCGTAGAAGTAGAGCCTGAGTAGACTATTTGTGAAAAGCATTAATAAAAGGAATGTTCTCACGGCAATCCCACAAGAAAGTGAATAAGCAGGATAGAGAGAGGAAGTTAAGGAACGATGTTATATCTAGTCTCAGCTAGTTCCATTGCAAGCTCTGAAGCCTAAATGACCCCATGGCTTTGAGCAACATGGAAATAAGGGGACTGAGTTGTTGTACAGTGTCATTCTAGTATTGGCTGCAGGCTGCCCCAGGACATACACTTTCAGGCACTTCCTAGTTGCTTCCAAAGGCAATTCTCTACAGAAGAAACTGTTATGAGGTGACAGTCAAGAATGCACATTATAGCTGGGGCATTCAAAGAGATTAGAGCTGAGCACCAACAGCATCTATGGGAGGTCATCTTTGCACCGCTAGAATGAGTTGCTGCTTTCATGAAGTTTGTTATCAAGCACAGGCTCTCCATAATTCTGGTTGGTCACAATCTGGGGAGAAATTCATAAGAAGGAGGCAGGTGAGACATATTTCTCTAGTCTTGCATTAGTCCTAAACCATAACATCATCTGTTGTTTCTGCGGTCATTCCAATTTCCTCTTTTCCTTGGCTGCCTGTTCCATTGATCTACATGGCTTTCAATGTGGAATATCAGCCTCTTATCCCTGAGGAGCCTGAAGTCCTGGTTAACATGGTCTCATCAGGCTGTAGATGTAGTAATTCCACACTTACAGTTATATTTTGGCTTAGAAATATCAAGAGATGCCTCAGTGGATCAGCTGACTGCAAAATGTATGCCCCCCTGCCAGCATTAAATGGCAGCATAGCTACTTAAAGTGTTGTAACTCCTTTTTTGTTGTGCTCATTTTCTACCCTAAAGTTACCAGATGGTGGGCATGGCATTGAGTGAAGTGGGACTCTTGCTATGTGTCTTGGTAGGGAAAGTCCCCATCGGGAACCCAGACCTCTGGGCCCACAGAACCTACATATGGGGAAGGAGCAGATAGCTCTAGTACCTCAAGTGATAAGTGGAAGTGATGGTGGGAGTGGTTACTCTTATTCTCAAAACTTGTTTCTCACACTTTTTTTTTTTTTTTTTTTTTTACCTGTTAGATACCTACCTCAATTTAAAGTATATACTGCACCTCAAAAGATGTACTTTCAGGGAGTGTCATCTCCAAGTTGATTCCTCAGCTGCATATTTTAAAGACAATTCCTGTACTTTTTCAGAGCAACTTCTGAATGATATTGTTTGCAGCAAATGTAGTGATTCTCAAAGTCATGTGCCTCAGGATGCTCTTCCTTTGTTTTAAAGTTGCAAAGTGTATCCCTTGACACAAAGTAAAGTTATACAGTATCCTGTGTCGGAAGGTCAGGTGCTCTATGAGTCCTCAAATAATGATTAGGAGCTGGGGGCAAAAAAGAAAGGCACATATGGAGAATGGGTCAATATCTGTTTGAATAAGTCATTGTCCTTGCTAGAGAAGAAGGAATTTGCTGTAATCAACTTTCCACCAAAGGGTTGGCTGTTCTTCTAGGAAGCTGGGACTATATCAGGGGCACAGTGTAGGTCTCATTTGCTGACAGAGCACTCATCAGCAGCAGGAGCTAAATCACACTTGATAAAAGGAGGCTGTGCTAGGATGCCTATCTCATGATTCACTGATCAAAGACCACCATGGCAACTCCATTAAAAAGTCACTGCAGCCAGGTAGGTGGCCCACGCCTGTAATCCCAGCACTTTGGGAGACTGAGATGGGCAGATCACAATGTCAGGAGATTGAGACCAGCCTGGCCAATATGGTGAAACCCCATCTCTACTAAAAATAGAAAAAAATTAGCTGGCCATGGTGGCACATGCCTGTAATACCAGCTACTCGGGAGGCTGAGGCAGGAGAATTGCTTGAACCTGGGAGACAAAGGTTGCAGTGAGTTGAGCTCATACCACTTCACTCTAGCCTGCATGACAGAGCAAGACTCCATTTCAAAAAAAAAATACAAAAAATTATATTACACAAGCGTTCAGGTAATTAAGAAAAAAGTTTTGCTAACATCAACTCTCTGAGTCATTCTATTCTCACTTCATTGTCTCTTTTGTAATGGGTGCTCTCTGATAGGCACTAACATCTAATATGAGAGTCCTGCACTTTGTGCCAACTGCTTTAGGACTCTTCAATGCCTCCTCTTACAGTCTTCTTATCTCAACTTTCTAATCTTGCTCTAAGTGGCACTTTCTATATATATGGCTAGTAGATTAGCATAAATGGAGTGAAGGAGAGAGACATGGAGAGTAGTTGAATCGTCCATCAGAAATAAGAGAAGCATAAAGATGGCCAAGTCAATACAGAAAAGAAAAAAGCCAGTGTTTTTGTTTTAACTTTATTTACAACAGAAATGTATGAAGGTGTTTTATGCTTCTAGGGGAATAGCACAGAAATGACTTAGCTCAAGATTACCCTGACACTGGTATTGGATTGGAAGACAAGGAGGCCAATTGGTGGGGAAGGGATGATAATGGTAGCAAATGCTCCAGTTCTGACATACAGTGAGGTTTTTGAAAATGAAAAAAAAAATGATGAGTTTGATAGATAATAAAAAGGTTGAATCTAGAATTTGGTGATTGATTAAGATGTAAAGCTTAGGGGAGATTAAATTTTTAAAAGTTCAGGGAGTTTGGGCATTATCTGGTCTCACAGGACAACAGGATAATTCTTTATTCAGCATGTTAAGATCACCTAACAGAAAAATACAGGTGGTGCTCCCACCTGGTATTTAAAAGATCTTTCTATAATTATCACACTATGTAAATTCTGCAATAATATTCTTGATAATTGGTACAGTATTGTTGCATTAGTTTTTGAAATGTGTGTTTTTGCCTCAAATACACTGAACCACAGCTTCAGCTGCTTTAATTTTTTCTTCCCTTCTGGAAGTTAATAATGCTCCTGAAAAAGCAATTAAACTGAAAAATAAAGCTTCATTTTGAAGAATAAGCAGCTTGCAACCTGGTTTAACGCTGAGATGGCACTAATAACACAGCACTTATGATCTAAGGGAGAAAATGAAAAGTCTTTATTATTTCCCCAAATGATGAAACAACCAGGGCCTAAAGACACACTATCACCATTTATTGCACTAGATAACGTGCATTTTTGTAAATGAAATGCTTGCTTCTGAGCACTATATCTGCTACTTTAGTGATTTGGCTAAATAGTTAATTTGATCTCAAAACATAAAGAGCTCTAATGTCATTTCAAGACTCAGAAGCCAAGTGGAAAGGTTAGAGAAAACAAAACTAAGCAGAGCCAATGAGGCAGCCTCTACTCGGAGGTACCTGATGGGGCATGAATACTCATTTGTTTGAACCTAGAGAAAATAATCTTTGTATTTTAAGACCAGCCTATTGTAAGAAAACCTTCTTTCTAATCCCAGCACTGCTTTCAGCAAGGCGAAGGATTAGACAGGTAGGTTATTTTAGTAAAATAAAAGTGAAACTTGGCTTTTAAATGTGAGATTTAATCCTTGCTTTCTCTATTAGCCTTGAGAAATTGGACTCGCTCTTGTAGTTGGCATGCTGAGTCGTTTTAGCACAGAAAAAAAAAAAAAAGCTTTTCACAGACAGCACTTATGCTCCAAAAATGAGTACATCTTTATTCAACTTGACCCTTCATTTGGAAACTGCTATCCTAAAGATAAAATGTTGTATTTAACGTAAAAGCCATTTTAAATAAATGATTTAAAGTTAAAAAAAAATGCCTAGTATTTCAAAACTTTCAATGCCAACACTGATGGTGGCAAGAAGTGGTCACTATGCTTAGCTCTTCTGATGGTGGTGAGTAGATGATTAGGATGAGGATTGTGTCTTCTGAATGAAAGCCGTGCATCTCTAATTATCATAGACACCCTCACGCCATGCAGCATACACTGACTTTGAGAGCAGAGCAAAGTATATAACGCTTGTTTTCTTTCCAGAAAGATTCAAGTTCCATGTTAACAGAGGCAAAGGAATCTATGCCTTATTCTACTGTCACCCCCAATTTTTCCCCATTGGTTGCTAGAAAAATCTGTCCAGAGCACTTAACTTATTTCAGGTGCTTTCTAAATCACCTATATTCTCTCTCTTAATGGTTTTAGGGAAATTTTTTATCCAAATAATTTCAATTTCCTCAATTTTTTCATTTTAAGTTTTCTTGTAGTGAAGATCTGCTTTCAGTTTTTGTATGTAAGAGAAAGTACAGTTGACCTAACCCAAGCATTAGGGGCACCAACCCCTCCACCCCTGAAGTTGGAAATGCATGTATTCCTTTGATTTCCCTAAAACTGAACTAATAGCCTACTGTTGACTGGAAACCTTACAGGTAACATAAACAGTTGACTAACACATAAATAGAGTAGTACCTACGTATATTTTACACATCTGTTCCATACCTAGCACTTTCTTAATTTTTTCAGTGTTTCTAAGGTACAAGGTTCATCTGTGATTTTTTTTTTAAATTATACTTTAAGTTCTGGGATACTTGTCCAGAACATGCAGGTTATGCAGGTTTGTTACATAGGTGTATATGTGCCATGGTGGTTTGCTGCACCCATCAACTCATCATCTGCATTAGATATTTGTCCTAATGGTCTCCCTCCCCATCCCCACAACCTCCAACAGGCCGTGGTGTGTGATGTTGCCCTCCTTGTGTCCATGTGTTCTCATTGTACAACTCCCATTTATGAGTAAGAACATGCAATGTTTGGTTTTCTGTTCCTGTGTTAGTTTGCTGAAAATGATGGTTTCCAGCTTCATCCATGTCTCTGCAAAGGACATGAACTCGTCCTTTTTTATGGCTGCATAGTATTCCATGGTATATATGTGCTGCATTTTCTTTATCCAGTTTATCATTGATGGGCATTTGGGTTGGTTCCAAGTCGTTGCTATTGTGAACAGTACTGCAATAAACATACATGTGCATGTGTCTCTATAGTAAAATGACTTATAATCCTTTGGGTATATAACCAGTAATGGGATTGCTGGGTCAAATGGTATTTCTGGTTCTAGATCCTTGAGGAATTGCCACATTATCTTCCACAATGGAGCTAATTTACACTCCCAACAACAGTGTAAAAGTGTTCCTATTTCTGCACGTCCTCTCCAGCATCTGTTGTTTCCTGACTTTTTAATGATTGCCATTCTAACTGGTGCGAAATGGTATCTCATTGTGATTTTGGTTTGCATTTCTCTAATGACCAGTGATGATGAGCTTTTATTCATATGTTTGTTGGCTAGATAAATGTCTTCTTTTGACAAGTTTCTGTTCATATCCTTTTCACACTTTTTGATGGGGTTGTTTGCTTATTTCTTGTACATTTGTTTAAGTTCTTTCTGGATATTAGCCCTTTGTCAGATGGACGGATTGCAAAAATTTTCTTCCATTCTGTAGGTTGCCTGTTCATTCTGATGATAGTTTCTTTTGCTGTGAAGAAGCTCTTTAGTTTAATTAGAGCCTATTTGTCTTTTGGCTTTAATTGCCATTGCCTTTTGTATTTTAGTCATAAAGTCTTTGCCTTTTGGCTTTTATTGCCATTGCTTTTTGTGTTTTTATTTTGGCTTTTATTGCCATTGCTTTTTGTGTTTTAGTCATACAGTCTTTGCCCATGCCTATGTCCTGAATGGTACTGCCTAGGTTTTCTTCTAGAGTTTTTACGGTTTTAGGTCTTACATTTAAGTATTTAATCCATCTCGAGTTAATTTTTTGTGTAAAGTGTAAAAAAGGGTACAGTTTCAGTTTTCTGCACATAGCTAGCCAGTTTTCCCAACACCATTTATTAAATAGGGAATCCTTTCTCCATTGCTTTTCTCACGTTTGTCAAATATCAGATGATTGTAAATTTGTGGCATTATTTCTGAGGACTCTGTTCTGTTCCATTGGTTTATATATCTGGCAACAGATATATAAACCAATGGTACCAGGTATATAAACCATGGTACCAATATCATGCTGTTTTGGTGCTATAGCCTTGTAGTATAGTTAGAAGTCAGGTAGTGTGATACCTCCAGCTTTGTTCTTTTCACTTAGGATTGTCTTGGCTATACAGGCTCTTTTTTTGGTTTTACATGATACTTAAAATAGTTTTTTCTAATTCTGTGAAGAAAGTCAATGGTATCTTGATGGGGATAGCATTGACTCTATAAATTCCTTTGGGAAGTATGGCCATTTTCATGATATTAATTCTTCCTATCCATGAGCAAGGAATTTTTTTCATTTGTTTGTGTTCTATTTCCTTGAGCAGTGGTTTGTGGTTATCCTTGAAGAGGACCTTCAAATCCCTTGTAAGTATTCCTAGGTGTCTTATTCTCTTTGTAGCAGTTGTGAATGGGAGTTCATTCATGATTTGGCTCTCTGTCTATTATTGGTTTATAGGAGTGCTTGTGATTTTTGCATATTGATTTTGTATCTTGAAGATTTTGCTGAAGTTGCTTATTAGCTTAAGGAGATTTTGGGCTGACACAATGAAGCTTTCTAAATATATATTCATGTCATCTGCAAACAGAGACAATTTTTCTTCTCTTCCTATTTGAATATGCTTTATTTCTTTCTCTTGCCTGCTTGTCCTGGTTTAAATGGTTAAAATTTCCAAAAACGTTTTATTTATTGAAAAAATATATGTACAGTGAACCCACACAGTTCAAATTAAGCTGTTCAGGATCAACTGTACTTATCTCATCTACATTTATGAAAGTAGCCTCTTCTTACAAAGCTTCTGGAAAGACTGAAAGAACAAAAGCATGAAAAGTTGGAATAGCTGAAGAAACAAAAAAGAAGAGGGAGACTATTAATACAAATATCACAGGGTTGCTACTGCCCCCATTCAGAAGCCTACAAGTTCTAGCCTTCCTTCCTTCTGTTCTATCCTCTGCCGTCTGTTTTCTAGTCATCTAACATACTTTGCAGACACTTGACTCCTTTGATACAGAAGGGAGCCTATAAAAGAGTAAATGTGAACCTGAGAGAAAACTGTCCCCATCTGGCATAGATTAGGATCCTTTGTGGAGAGCTGCTTGGCAATAACAATGTTTTTAAAAATTACATGTTTGAATTCAAAAGTTTATTTTTCAAATCTAAAGAGGAATAGTTCTATGTGTGCTCAGACTTATGTACATGGATGGGCACTGCAAAATTGTTCTAACATTTTTCTATTATTAAATAGGAAAAAGTGCACAAATGCCTGACAGTAGGTTCATGATTAAGTAAATTCTAGTCTATATCCATAGTATGCAATTTTACACATAATGTACTACCTATGAATAAACTGAATAAAAAGATCTTCAAAATCTATAGTAAATTAAAAATATCATAGAGATCTTTTTCAATATTTATTGACCATTATTTTTCAATATTCATTTACTATTTTCAATACTTATTTCAATAACTATATTACTCCATGTTGAATAGAAGAACCCTCTCCAAAAATTTTTAATTATTTCATGTCCCTTTATTTTCAAATTGTAGGCAAATGAAGAAAACAAATGTCCCAAAGTTTTTTTGATGTAGACAGAGTAAATATCTTCTGATAATAAAATCCCAAATAGTCATAACTTCAAGGATTCTTTATTAGATTCGATTCCAATTCAGTCACATCGATGTCCTTCAGTTTTGATTAGCTTCATCTACAAATACTTTTGTACTCAGGAAAGATATGTCTAATTTGTTGTGTTTTGTTTCTTTTCAAACTATGTGCCTGAATGTTGAATTTAGATAGTAGACAGTGTAATTGTTATAGTCATGGTTATTATCATTAATATGTAGAATTTATTGTACACTAAACTATGTTCTGGTAATAGTAAGTTACATCATGGGATTACAATGTGAATTCTCACATTGGCCTTTTCATGTTGGTATATTATAATATTCATTACATAAAAGAGGAAAGTTGAAACATGGAGGTTAAATATCATATATTCAAATAAAACCCAGGTAGCTTGACTCCAGGACCCATGCATTAGCCATAGTCACAAAACTGTATAAGAATCAAAGTTCATTTAGAGTCATGAGGGAGATTCTCGTCATCTCATGTGTCACCATGCTCGTGTATATTACTAGATGTCACCACCTGAAATTTTATGTAGAGCAATCATCTTTTTGACTTCTTTGCCAGGATGATGTCATCGTTTTCCCTCAGGTGACAATACTAGGCCATTTTGTCACCAATGAGAAGCCAGCAATTATTTTAAAACAGCATCTTTTACAAGATATTACCCCAAATGCCCTACTTAAATCTTCCCCTTAGTTAAATGAATGCTACCCTAAGTTTTTCAATCAAGTTTGAATTAAATGCATGTGAAGGACTCTGTGGGTTGGGAGATTATGTGGGGGTGTCCTCATTTCACACTCTTTGCTTTTTCTGGTAGATAAACCCAGATAACAACAGACCATGACTTGGGCTCTTAGTCATTTTCAAATCAATAGTTATCCAGAGAAGTTCATTAATGTTTCCAAAACAAACCAAAAAAGAAAAAAAGAAAAAGCCTAGTGTCAAATTGAGCATGTTCATGCTCTTAGGACAAAAGTAGAGCAGTAAATAAAATAAGAAAATCTAAAATAGGTTGATCCAGAACTGTTAAGGAATGAATATGTAGCTTCTAAGAGAGACCCCCCAGCCCCTAGTCATAACATACTATATTTACTAAGATAATTCCCCTATATCTGGGAACCCCTGATATCGATTACTTCAAGTGGAGAGGTAGAAAGTTGGTAGGCTTAACTCTTCTCAAAGGGGAGAGGGGAAAATAAGAAGGGAAAGTGAGTTTTTTTCACTGTTAAAAGGGGAGTTTTTTCCTTTTTAAAAATATTTATTTGTTTTTATATATATTTTTTGAGACAGAGTTTTGTTCTTGTTGCCCAGGATGGAGTGCAATGGCACAATTTCAGATCAGTGCAACCTCCACCTCCCAGGTTCAAGCAACAATTCTGCCTCAGCCTCCCAAGTAGCTGGGATTATAGGTGCTCACCACCACTCCCAGTTAATTTTTGTGTTTTTAGTAGAAATAGGGTTTCGTTATGTTGGCCAGGCTGGTCTCAAACTCCTGACCACAGATGATCTGCCTGTCTCGAACTCCCAAAGTGCTGGGATTACAGGTGTGAGTCATCACACCCAGCCTATTTTTTCATTTTTTAATTTTCATTTTTTATTTGCATAGAGGAGAAGTCGGAACTGTGGCTACCATAGGAGACTATGAGTGCTATCGTTGCTGTTGCTTTCAACTTGCTTCTGACAGGATTCCTACTTCAAACTCTGAAAGAATCTGTTATTGCAAAAATAAAATTTTATGTATTTATTTTTTTACTTTTGCAATAACAATATATATATAAATATATATATAAATATATATATATATAAATATATATATATGAATATATATATATATTCATATATATATATATGGCAGTCTATGAAAAATAGGAGATTGATTGAGGACATTTAAGAGGTGGCAGGTAAGAAAACAATCCACTCATAGTTTAACCTGAAACCTCAATTATGTATAATGTGCCTTAATTAGGAAAGATGAAACAATTGAAAGGAAACTGCAAGAACACTTTTTATTTTTACCAAGACTAGTGACCTTTTTTAGCATACTTGAAGAATAATTATTCTTATTGTTTTAGCAAACCAAATGGAACACACTTTTTCAAATGGAGTTTGCATTTAATCTCATCATTTAAGTGACTATTATCTATTTGAAAATATGTGCATGAGCATTACCAATCACCTTTTCCCCCTCATTTTCTTATTGAGATTATGAATACAATTGTTTCAACATCTTTCAAAAATAAATATGCTTACAAGAGTTTTAAACTTGTGGTTTATTAAAATATAACACTTGGGAGTTGTAGAGTCCAAATTTTAAACGTTAAGGTTCTTGTTCAGCAATTTGTCTTCTTACTAACAATCAGCTTTTCTTATGAAATATTTTATGACATTACTTAAATGTATAATTCTGGTTGTTTGCTTGTTTGTTTGTTTTTGAGACAGAGTCTCACTCTGTTGCCCAGGCGGGAATGCAGTGGTGTAATCTTGGCTCACTGCAACCTCTGCCTCCCGGGTTTAAGCGATTCTCTGGCCTCAGCCTCCCAAGTACTGAGACTAAAGCAGCATGCCACCATGCCCAGCTAATTCTTATATTTTTTAACAGAGATTGGGTTTCATCATGTTGGCCAGGCTGGTCTCGAACTCCTGACCACAGATGATCTGCCTGTCTCAGACTCCCAAAGTGCTGGGATTACAGGTGTAAGCCACCGCACCCAGCCTTAAATGTATAATTCTACTGTTCCTAGATGCAGAGGAGATTCATTTACTAATCTTTAAAAATATTTTTTAAAAGTAAAATAAACTAACTGAACTTCCTAATTTAATGCGTTGCATTGAATGTTAGGTTGATTCCAAAATGAAAAAAACAAAACTTGTATTTCCTGGCTTCTATGAGCAAACATTTTAAAGCAACATTGGGCATTTTTTCTTTTCTATTTGGATAAATAATTTAAGCATAATTTAGGTTTCTGGATTCATAATGGTATGAGAAAGCATTTGAATAAATGACTTTCCTTCACTGGAAATAGTAGAAAATACCACATAGTAAAAAGATTCTGAAGTCAACATGTGACTATGTTATGTGTAGGCAATTTACAACCAGTACAGTGGGAAAGAAATTGATATTTTCATTTAACAGATAATATTTCAACCACTCTAGATGGCACATTATTTGTTAAAAAGAAAAAAAAGAAAAACACTGTAAATTGACTTATATTACAGATTATGCCTGTCTATATTTGCCATCTATATTACATGATTTAAATCGACACGTCTTCTTTCATCTGTGAAAGGACTTATTACCTTGTCCTTACTAGGCTCCCTCTTTGAATTTTATTTATAGATAGTGAGCAGAATTTATGGAAGAGGCTTATAAGTAAAAAATGCAATTATTTTGAGAGCTATATCTGTTATCAAGTTGGGGCTAGAGATAGAATTAATAAAGTTTTTGATTCTTTCCAATTACTTTTAAATAAACATTGAGATGTGCCTAATCAATCACCACAACGTTGTTTACTCTGTCAGTCAGCATTTTAAAACCGGCTATAGGACGCATATTATGTGTGGAAAGAATGTGTTAATTTTATTTAAAATGGGGAACCCTGGTATGGGAAATGCTTTTCAGGATCTTACAATGAATCAGCCTAAGCATGAGTTTAGGATTATGGGGAAGTAGAAATAAAGGAATGGGTTTGCTAGCTCTAAGTTTCCCAAGCCTCCACAAAACATAATTTTTTTTAAAAAAAGAAAATTGTATACAATTATACAATTAGAGTCTGTTTTTAGTTTGTTTGTTGTAAGCTTCATTAGCAAAGATTTCTGGGAAAGATCTATGTCTGGTAATTATATATGGAAATCCTGAAATATGAGAGACTTTGCAGTGTGTAGTACTTTTTTAGTGATTTTTTTTACTCAGCTTGGAGCAACAGAAATTAGAAGGGAAAAATAATGTCATGTTTCTACTATTCATTTTGATGTTATGAGACTCCACAGGTCTAATTTGAAATATGTCACTATTTTTATCTAAATTAGTACAATATTCTAAGTGTTTACTTAATGATTAGTTATTGGTAACTTAATAATTTTTACTTCAGTATCTTTCTAAATTTTATATTCTAAGAATTATAAAATATCTTGTTTATCTCAGTGTTGTCATTTAAAAGAAATGTGGAAATATTAGACAAGGCCTTGGCCTTACATTGTATGAGACCAATGCAAAAAACATTTCTATATTTTACACATTTCTTGTCAAGGCTTCAACAATTCACAAGACAATTCTACTCAGAGTCAATTTCATTGCAATGTGTGCCATTTTTTTCCCATTTGGGTGGTTGACATCCAATATAAATAATTACTTTTTAGTTGGTAAGTTTTCAGCTAAATAAATTATGTAAAGGAATCTGAGCATAAATTATTATTTTTCTACATGATTTTGAAAAGCAAGTTTATTTTAGAAGTAGATATATTAATGTCCTCATAAATCAATGCTAAAAAACCTAATTGACTTTAAATTATCAAGAGCAAAAAGAGAAAAGCATGCCACCATGACACAAATCAAAATACATTATTAATTCAGATATAGCACTTGACATTTAAAGGTGATTTATCCTAATTCAGCCACATCATATTCAGTTATTTTAAAACTTGGCTCAAATCAGGACTCTAATATATGTTCAGTGTATAGTATGAAGAAAATTTAAAATAAAGCCTTATAAGAAATATTTAGTGCATATTAGCAGAAATAAACTCCTTAGTAAATTCAAAGAGTGAGGATGAAGTGAAAGAAACAGGCAAGACAAGAAAATAATTTACGTGTTATACCTTTCACAATATATCAAATATATACATGAAAATACTGTTACACATGTATAGTTTTTAAAAGAAAATGTTTACATTAGGATTATTGTATATATTCGAATTGTTTTAGAATGATAGTCATGGAATAATGGTTTTTTCATCAGAATATCAAGATTGAGGAAATTTTAAATGCATAATTGTATTTCATCATTCAAATATGAAGGTCGAATAGCTAAAATTTTTGGCTATATCTGTAACTTTATCCACATTAATAGTTCTTCCTGCTCACTTTCTGTAATCTCTCCAATTTTCAAGGTCCATTTAAATTTCTTTCAGAAAAACTTTTGTTACACTGCAGAATATCTACCAACTGTAACCTGATGGCTTCAATTCTGCCTGATGGCTAAGAACTATAAGAGAGAGGTTCCTCATTCTCGGATCTATTTTGTGCATATCCTCTTTCATTTCTTTCAAAAATAGGAACTGTGTTCTAACTTCTGTGTTATGTCACACAAAGCTGGGCATATTCTGAATGTTTGTTGAATACATATATATTTAATGATTTAATTTAGTATTTTTTTCATTTATACCCACCTGTTTTTTTTTCCTTCAACTTTTGAGGGGTACATGTGCAGGATGTGCAGGTTTGTTACATAGATATTATGCCACAATGGTTTGCTGCACAGATCATCCCATCACCTAGGTATTAAGCCAACATCCATTAGCTGTTCTTCCTGATGCTCTCCCT
The DNA here is from genome assembly GCF_009761245.1 of Sapajus apella. Taxonomy (NCBI): domain Eukaryota; kingdom Metazoa; phylum Chordata; class Mammalia; order Primates; family Cebidae; genus Sapajus; species Sapajus apella. Next base: position 4,083,599 of record NW_022436955.1, on the reverse strand, counting down.
CCCCCGACCCAATCCCCCAGGCCTCAGTGTATGTTGTTCCCTGCTATGTGTTCTCATTGTTCAGCTCCAACTTATAAGTGAGAACATGCAGTGTTTGGTTTTCTGTTCCTGTGTTAGTTTGCTGAGAATAACAGCTTCCAGCTCTGTCCATATTCTTGCAAAGGATATGATCTTGTTTCTTTTTATGGCTGCATAGTATCCCATGGTGTATATGTCCCAAATTTTTACACTGATGGGCATCTGGGTTGATTCTATTAGCCCCACCCTTTTTTTTTTTTTTTTTTTTTGAGACAGGGTCTTGCTCTGTCACCAGGCTGGAGTGCAGTGGCACAATCTCGGCTCACTGCAACCTCCACCTCCTGGGTTCAAGCGATTCTTCCGCCTCAGCCTCCCGAGTAGCTGGGACCACAGGCGCATGCCACTATGCCCGGCTAATTTTTTTGTATTTTTAGTAGAGATGGGGTTTCACCACGTTGGCCAGGATGGTCTTGATCTCTTGACCTCATGATCTGCCCACCTTGGCCTCCCAAAGTGGTGGGATTACACGCATGAGCCACGGCGCCTGGTTACCCCACCCATTTTTATAGAGATTATCTTCTGAATAGAATGGAGTCTTTATTTTAGGGTCCTGCAGAATGCTCTTGTTCTGGTTGCTTTTACGTACTTTTAAATAGCTCCCATCAATGTGTGTGTGTGTGTGTGTGTGTGTGTGTGTGTGTGTGTGTGTGTGAGACAGGAATTTTGAGGTTAAAGTTGAAATTAAAACAAGTTCAGGTATATAACTACTCAACCACAAAATATAAAAATAATCGAAAAAAGCACAAAAGAAACCAAATAAATATGTCTCTCGATCATTTTACTTTATTTCCTCACAGCACTCATCATACTAACTTCATGACACTAAGATCTCCACATGACCAATCCAGGGGATCTTTCTCTTATTCTCTGTTCTTAGCCTTTTGAAAGCATTGACATACTGCATCTCCCCTTTACAGATGAAAGTCTTTCTTTCTCCTTCCCCAGCAGCTCCATCTCAGGTGTCTGGACATAACCTTGACTTCTGTCAATCTTCAAATATTCCAATCTGGAGAGCTTGCTCTGGAGTGGGGTAGAAGCCTCCACAACCAAAATTGCATGGTGACTGTGGAAAACATCCCAGCAGTAGGCACTGAAATTTTGCTCTCCCCTGTTTCAGATGTACACTGAGAAGACAGTTCTTGCAGACACAGTTTTTTCTGAATAATGAGACTTTCATCCAGGACCAGCTTGGCAACGATAAGTTGTCTGTCTGCGCCATTACTGGGTGCCTGCTTTTCTGAGCTTGCGGTGAAGTGGAGTCCTCTACACTTCAACTCCAGGGATATCTCCAGGCATTTATCATTGTTTACTGGATGGATAAGTGAGTAAATATAGATTGAGGTAAGCAATATCAGTCACTTAACCTATCAAAATAATTGAAAACCTATTATGCTAATTACTAGAAATGAATGTGACACACTGTATCTTGAGAACTTCATATATACATACTTATATAAATAACATCAAAAAATAAATACAATAAAATGACATATTCATAAGTGACTCTCATATTTATATAATACACTTGATATATGTATACATGTATATATGTATCTGTATCCTTTATATATGCTTTATACTTTAGTTTCCAGTTTATATACACTTTATATATATACTTTTATATTTACATATACTTTATGTGTATATATATGTGTGTATATATATATAATATATATAAAGTGGAAACTATATAAAGTGGAAAAAATATATATACTTATAATCTTTATATATGTAAAATATGTATAAGTGTATATATATATTTACATATAATCTTTATATATATTTTTATATGTAAAACATATTAAGTATAATACACTTTATATATGTAACGTGTAATATAAAGTGTATTAACAAGTAGTATGAGAGTCACTTAAAAATAATTATTATCCCCTGGAGGAGCAGAAGCCAATAACTTACAAAGGATGAATAAAAAGGCATTTTTATAAAGACCATGTCCATAGCCTGTGTTCACACAATGACTGAAAGACTTTAGCTTACATTGTATGATTACCTTTTCAAGAAAGGTAAGCTCCCTAATCTTGAACAAAACCATACAGCTAGAGAGGCATCTTGGTGTAAAGGCAAGAGCACTGCCTGGACCTCATACTGGGGATCCTTGAATTCAAGTTCAAATTATTATTATTATTGAGACAGAGTCTCTCTTTGTCACCCAGGCTGGAGTGCAGTGGTACAATCTCAGCTCACTGCAACCTCTGCCTCCCAGGTTCAATTGATTCTCCTGCCTCAGCCTCCTGAGTAGCTGGGACTACAGGTACAAGCCAAGACATCTGGCTAATTTTTGTAGTTTTAGTTGAGATGGGTTTTCACCATGTTGGTCTTGCTGGTTTTAAACTCCTGACCATAAGTGATCTGCCCACCTCAGCCTCCCAAAGTGCTGAGATTACAGGTGTGGGCCACTACGCCTTGCCTTTTTTTTCTTTTTCTTTAAGACTGAGTCTTGCTTTGTCACCCAGGCTGGAGTGCAATGGTGTGATCTCTGCTCACTGCAACCTCTACCTCAGGTTCAAGTGATTCTTCTGCCTCAGCCTCCTGAGTAGCTGAGATTTACAGGTACACACCACCATGCTCAACTAATTTTTGTATTTTTTTTTTTTTAGTAGAGATGGGATTTCACTATGTTGGCCAAGCTTGTTTCAAACTGCTAATCTCAAGTGATCTGCCTGCCTTGGCCTCCCAAAGTACTGGAATTACAGGCATAAGTCACCATGCCTGGCCTTCAAATTACTTACCTGGTATTGGAATGAGTTTTTTTTTTTTTTTTCTACCATGTCATGATATTTTATCTGTAAAATGAAAAATGTATAAAGCATTCAATAAGTATAATAATGCTTTCAATGCCATAGAATTATCTCTGTTAATGTTTACAACCATTCTCTCTACCAGGCACTGAGATAAGGACTTTATAGATCAACCTGCAATATATTCCATTTACTATGGCCATTCCGTGATTATTGTCACCATTCTGAAAATACAGGCTTCTCATGTGTGAAAGGTGTGGTTAAGAGATGATATAAATTTAAAGATCTCCCATTAACTGTCAATGGTATTGACACCTGTTATTTTATAGCCAAATTTACTCTTTTAGGTCAGATGCACATAAAATGCTATTATTTGGTAAAAAGAAAAGATTTTGTTGTTGATGTTGTTGTTATAAAAATAAAACATATCCCAGTGTATTCCAGGCAAATAAATGTCTTCTCATTATTTCTGTATAGTCAGAAACAGGATGTCTAAAAGAAGAGCAAAATAGATCCTCCCTCTTCTGAAATGAAATGAGGTGACACCAAGAAATTTATATCAAGGCACGTGAGGAGCCAGAAAAGCTGGTTAATAGGTAGGCTCATTGCACTATTTAAAACTTTTTATTTCAAAGTCCATCTGAGCACAAAATATGATTGCATTTTGACATTTTAATATAAATATCTCTGTTCACTAGTGAGGTTAAGTGCCTTTCTACACGGTTATTGCCACTGACACTTTTTTTGTGATTTGCTTTGTGTATGTTGGCCATTTTCTTTTTGTGGTGGGTTTTCTGTCTGTTTCTGATGAAAAGATGATATATTTAAATGTTGGGTATCAATACTTTGTTTCTTATGTATTGCTTATCTTATATATTGTATTGCTTGTCTTTTAACATAATTTACATTGTTCAGTAACAGATTGGTTTATCTGCTTTTGTAAAAATTATATTTATTATAAAAGGATATAACTTAGGAACAGTGAGATGGAAGAGATGCATAAGGCAAGGTAGGGGAAAGAGGAACAGAGCTTCCATGCCTTCTCCAGGTCTATCAAACTCCCAGTCCCCCCACAATTTCCCCAATCTAGCAACTTTCCAAATCCCACGCTTTTGTGTTTCTATGGAGGCTGTATTACATAGGCATAACTGATAAATTATTGGCCATTGGTGATCAACTTTACTTTTTGGTCCCTCTCCCCTTCCTGGAGGCAGTGGGATAGGGCTAAAAGTTTCAGTCCTTTAATCACATGGTTGGTGCCCCTGGAAACCTGCCTCCATCCTAACGTAATCCAGAAGCTCTCAGCCACCAGTAATTTTCTTTGAGTACAAAAAAGTCTTTATCACTTTGGAGATTCCATAAATGTTCAGCGCCATGTGTCAGGAAATGAGAATAGAGATCACATATATGTTTACTATGACACACTCCATTCCTGGTTTCTGGCCACAAATCCCTTATAGGAAAATGGTCATAAACATCATAAAATATTCCATTTAGTTATTTTTAGTAATTAGTCCAGTCCATCAACATGTCATATAAAATGTCTCCAAGGTGAGGCTACCCAAGTTTACAGGCTTCTATTAGAGAGGCTGTAATGTTTTGCTATGGCCTGAATGTTTGTATCCCTGCAAAATTCCTATATTGAAATCTAATCACCAATGCAATTATATTGAGGGTACAACTTTAGGAGGTGATTAGGTCATGAGGGTGAAGCCCTCACAAATGTGATTAGTATCCTTCTAAGTTAGGCCTGAAGGAGCCTGTTTGCCCCTTCCCCAATATGAGGATGCAGCAGGAAGGTACCATCTATGAAGTAAAGAGCAAGTCCTCACCACTCCAAATCCACTGGCACCCTAATTTAGATCTTCCAGCTTCCAGAACTGTAAGAAAGAAATTCCTGTTTGTAAATCACCCAGTTTAACATGGTTTACAGCAGCCTAAACAAACTGAAACCCATTGTAAAGCCAAAGGCAGGAGTTGTCTCAGCAAACTTACAGTTTACCCTTTCAGGCGTCCGGTATAACTGAACTCAAAGATGACATCATCTTTTGCTCTGAGTCTCTTTAGAGATATTAATGTAATATTGGATTTCCCTCTTTACATAACCCATTTATTTATTCTTTTATCCTCGGCTACTATTCCTCCTCTCTTCTTTTAGAACTCAAATTGTCCACCATTGGAAGGGACATTACATTCAGGAATGTACAGGGAGTCTAAATTGCCAGCAGTAATATTAGTCTAGCAAGTACCTCCCTCTCCATTCCATTCTTATTCAAATAGTGCAAAGTTACGTAGGTGAAGAAACAGTGGGCTGTTTAGCAAAATTTACTATTGAAAAATGTGCTTAGAATTTTTTGCTTAGAAATCATACCTGCTTCCAACATTTGTAATTGTAGTACTGAGACCACCACATCAAACAGGGAAAAAAAAAAGTTTAGGGGATGTGGATGAGAAAGAAAAAAATGTACAGTCATTAAACCAGTGTCTTCCCTCCCTGGCAAAAACTGCATAGTCATACCAGCAATCCTTTTTCACTATCTCTTCCTTATATTTACCAGAAAAGGAGAGGAACTTATTTAGTGAGATCGCTCCCTTCAGCCTACACCTGCTGAGTGTGAGAACACACTCATGAAGGTGTGTTAAGTGAGCCCTTCATGCTTGTATCTCCCCTGGTTTTAGATAATCAATGTTTTATTTGTTCATTCAATTTTTTGTTAAACTATTACATTGAGGAAAATTTCTCTCTGCTCATTGTTGAACATTACGGGCTATAAAGTGTGCTCCTTGCTCAGAAGAGATATGTCAGCTGTATCTTCTATTCTGGTTCTTGTATAGCACTCTGAGCATTGGGATATATTACAAAGTAAGCAAATCCAGTGCAGAGTCAGTGTTTATTTCTATGAAGACCCATTTGTAGCCCTACAAGGCTGTCAGCATGGGTCTCAATTGCGAGCTATGTTCAAAGCCTTTCTAGGGAATCTTCCCTATAGCCATTTGCAGTCCCTGTCTGTTGCTGGCAGACAGTTCTTATTGGCATTTTTTTCTTCAGAGGGTTGATGTGGAACATGTGTAAATCTAGCCCTCCTTGGCATTGCTGCAGTGTCACATGCCTATTCACTCACAGACCCAGGTGGCTACCCTGTGCAAGCACATGAGAGTGTCTACTTGTCAATTCCAACCACCTTTTCAATTTGGAAGAGAGTTCTTCCAATGGGCATTGATTGACGTGTCGTACTTTAATGCACTCCCTCCTTAAATTTCCATAATAATTTACACAGGGCTTTACCTCAAATGAGGAGCCCTTTTCTAGGCAAGGTTTCTATTGTTGTTTTGCCTGATTGTGTGGCCAGGTGATTGGCTCTAAATCATAAAAACCCAAAGATAAGGGCTCTTACTACTGTTCAGTTCTTCCATCACTGTCAGAAAAAGCAGCATATAATGTAGCCCACTGTGATAATTTGTTTTTATGTTCTTTAATCTTCGTGGTGGCCTTCCAAACAAGATGTTGTCATTCATTTTGGAACTGCCATCCACAAGTTAATCAGCTCTTTGTTGGTTTGTTTACAGGAAACTGTCCAAGTGATAATAGAATCCAGGAGCTCCTCATACAGTCCCAGAGTCAGCCCTAGGGAAAGGAGCCTCCCTGCTTATAAGTATCTCCTTCTTGTAATTTCCCACACAGCATGGTCCCCTATAAACCACTTCCCATTTTTATTATGAAAATTTTCTGGGCACTGCTATCCCCACTAGAATGTTTCTCTTACATCAGCATGAAAACATGGGTATTTCAAGTTTCTAGATTATTTTGTCCTTTATTCTTTGCAGTAGTTTCAATTACTATCCAATAGAAAGCTGATAATTGCACCTCGACAGGATATTTTTTACTACAAAGTCCCAGTAGTCATTGCTGGGAGGCACTCACAGGCTTTTTCCATGAGCCCCAGTTTAGACTCCACGTAGGATCTAGCACCACGAATTTGTTCCTACCAATATTACAGCTTCAATTCTATAGAGTGTGGGCTTGACCAATCTTACTTATTCCCATTTAGCATGCCCAATTAATATTATTTGTTTTTGTTTTTAATTTTAGTCAAATCTCCTTGATGTTCTTTGAGTATTACATCTTAAAAGATTGAAGATAGTGTGGCGATTCCTCAAAGATCTAGAACCAGAAATACCATTTGACCCAGCAATCCCATTACTGGGTATATATCCAAAGAATTATAAATCACTCTATTTATAATTAGAATAGGATGCACATGTATGTTTATTGCAGCCCTATTTATAATAGCAAAGACTTGGAACCAATCCAAATGACCATAAATAATGGACTTGATAAAGAAAATGTGGCTCATCTACACCATGGAATACTATACAGCCATAAATAAGAATGATATCATGTTCCTTGCAGGGCCATGGATGAAGCTGAAAGCCATCATTCTCAGCAAACTAACACAGGAACAGAAAACCAAACACCATGTTCTCACTCATAAGTGAGAGCTGAACAATGAGAACACATAGATACAGGTAGGGGAACATCACCCACCAAGGCCTGTTGGCAGGTGAGGGGCAAGGGGTGGGAGAGTACTAGGACAAATACTTAATGTACACAGGCCTTAAAACTTAGATGACAGTTTAATTGGTGCAGGACACCGCCATGACACATGTATACCTATGTAACAAACCTGCACATTCTGCACATGTATCCCAGAACTTAAAGTAAAATTAAAAAAAAAAAAATTAAAAAGAGTGGCTAATGGATCTAAAACTGTTACTGTATTTACATTATTGGAGACTATCATCTGTGTGACACCAATAAAGCCACAGGGCTAAACATAAAAATCAGGGAAGAGATAGTCAAAGCTGATCCTGATTAAAACCACTGTCATGCCAGGTTGACTTTGAGTATATCCAAGATGTAACTTCTAAGAAGTGAAATCAGAGAGTTACGTATTCTTCAATGCCATAATTCAGCCAGGTTAATACATAAACAAGGAACAACAGAGAGACCTGGGGATAGTTAAAGAAATTAGAATCCAAATATGCCAAACAATATTAGCTAAATGTAAATTTTCAATAAAACATTATAAGACATGCCCCCTCCAAAAAAAAAAAAAAAAAATCCCAGGAAATTGTCACCCATATATATGGGAAAAAGTGGTCAATGGAAGTTCATTAATTTATTGCATTTTAGGTTTTGGGGTGCATGCAATATTCTTGCATAGGTACACCCAGGGCAGTGTGATTTGCTACTTTCCTCCCCATCACCGATATCTGGCATTTCTCCCCATGCTATCTCTCCCCAACTCCCCACCCTTCACTTTCCCTCCCCTATTTCCCCCCAACAGACCCCAGTGTGTAGTGCTCCCCTCCCTGTGTTCATGTGTTCTCATTGTTCAACACCCACCTATGAGTGAGAACTTGTGGTGTTTGATTTTCTGTTCTTGTGTCAGTTTGCTGAGAATGGTCGTTTCCAGGTTCATCCATGTCCCTACAGAAGACACAAACTCATCGTTTTTTATGGCTGCATAGTATACCATGGTGTATATGTGCCACATTTTCTCTGTCCAGTCTGTCATCGATAGGTACTTGGGTTGGTTCCAGGTCTTTGCTATTGCAAACAGCGCTGCAATTTACATTCGTGAGCATGCGTCCTAATAGTAGAATGATTTATAATCTTTTGGATATATACCCAGTAATGGAATTGCTGGATCAAATGGAATTTCTATTTCTAGGTCCTTGAGGAACCGCCACACTGTCTTCCACAATGGTTGAACTAATTTACATTCCCACCAGCAGTGTAAAATTATTCCTATTATTCCACATCCTCTCCAGTATCTGTTGTCTCCAGATTTTTTTGATGATCACCATTCTAAATGGTATGAGATGGTATCTCAATGTTGTTTTGATGTGCATTTCTCTAATGACCAGTGAAGATGAGCATTTTTTCATATGTTTGTTTGCCTCATGTATGTCTTCTTTTGTAAAGTGTCTGTTCATATCCTTCATCCACTTTTGAATGGCCTTGCTTGTTTTATTCCTGTAAATCTGTTTTAGTTCTTTGCAGATTCTGGATATTATTAGCCCTTTGTCAGATGGGTAGATTGCAAACATTTTTTCCCATTTTGTTGGTTGCCGATTTGCTATAATGGCTGTTTCGTTTGCTGTGCAGAATCTGTGGAGTTTGATTAGGTCCCATTTGCCTATTTTGGCTTTTATTGCCAATGCTTTTGGTGTTCTGGTCATGAAGTCCTTGCCTATGCCTATGTCCTGAATAGTTTTGCCTATATTTTCTTCTAGGTTTTTTATGGTGTAAGGTCTTATGTTTAAGTCTTTAATCCATCTGGAGTTAATTTTACTGTAACATGTCAGGAAGGGGTCTGCTTTCTGCTTTCTGTACATAACTAGCCAGCTTTCCCAACACCATTTATTAAACAGGGAATCCTTTCCCCATTGCTTGTTTTTGTCTGGTTTGTCAAAGATCAGATGGTTGTAGATGTGTGGTGTTGCCTCCAAGGCCTCTGTTCTGTTCCACTGGTCTATATCTCTGTTTTGGTACGAGTGACATACTGTTTTGATTAGTGTAGCCTTGTAGTATAGTTTGAAGCCAGGTAATGTGATGCCTCCCGTTTTGTTCTTTTTGCTTAGAATTGACTTGGCTATGCGGGCTCTCTTTTGGTTCCATATGAAGTTTAAGGTGGGTTTTTCCAGGTCTGTGAAGAAAGTCATTGGTAGCTTGATGGGGATAGTGTTGAATCTGTAAATTACGTTGGGCTGTCTGGCCATTTGCACAATATTGATTCTTCCTAACCATGAACATGGAATGTTTCTCTGTTTGTGTCCTCTCTTATTTTGTTGAGCAGTGGCTTGTAGTTCTCCTTGAAGAGGTCCTTTATGTTCCTTTTCAGTTGTATTCTTAGGTATTTTATTATCTTTGTGGCAACTGTGAATGGAAGTTTATTCTTGATTTGGCTCTCTTTAAGTCTGTTATTGGTGTATAGGAATGCTTGTGATTTTTGAACATTGATTTTGTATCCAGAGACTTTGCTGAAGTTGCTTATCAGTTTCAGGAGATTTGGGGCTGAGACGATGGGGTCTTCTAAATCTACAATCATGTTGTTTGCAAATAGAGACAATTTGACTTCCTCCTTTCCTATTTGAATACCCTTTATTTCCTTACCTTGCCGGATTGCTCTGGCTATAACTTCCAATACTATGTTGAATAGGAGTGGTGAGAAAGGGCATCCTTGTCTAGTGCCAGATTTCAAAGGGAATGCTTCCAGTTTTTTCCCATTCAGTATGATATTGGCTGTTGGTTTGTCATAATAGCTTTTATTATTTTGAGATACATTCCCTCAATACCTAGTTTATTGAGGGTTTGTAGCATAAAGCACTGTTGAATTTTGTCAAAGGCCTTCTCTGCATCAATTGAGATAATCATGTGGTTTTTGTCTTTGGTTCTGTTTATGTGGTGAACTACGTTTATAGACTTGCGTATGTTGAACTAGCCTTGCATCCCCAGGATGAAGCCTACTTGATCATGGTGGATAAGCTTTTTGATATGCTGCTGCAATCACTTTGACAGTATTTTATTGAAGATTTTTGCATCTATGTTTATTATGGATATTGGCCTGTGTTTTCTTTTCTTGCTGAGTCTTTGCTGGGTTTTAGTATCAGGATGATGTTGGTGTCATAAAATGATTTGGGAAGGATTCCCTCTTTTTGGATTGTTTGGAATAGTTTCAGAAGGAATGGTACCAGCTCCTCTTTGCATGTCTGGTAGAATTCGGCTGTGAACCCATCTGGACCTGGGCTTTTTGCTTGGTAGGCTATTAATTGCTGCCTCAACTTCAGACCTTGTTATTGGTCTATTCAGGGTTTCAACTTCTTCCTGGTTTAGGCTTGGGAGGAGGCAAGTGTCCAGGAATTTATCCATTTCTTCCAGGTTAACTAGTTTATGTGTATAGAGTTGTTTGTAATAATCTCTGATGATGGTTTGTATTTCTGTGGAACCTGTGATGATATCCCCTTTATCATTTTATATTGCATCAATTTGGTTATTCTCTCTTTTATTTTTTATTAATCTGGCTAGTGGTCTGTCTATTTTGTTGATCTTTTCGAAAAACCAGCTCCTGGATTTGTTGATTTTTTGAAGGTTTTTCTGTGTCTCTATCTCCTTCAGTTCTGCTCTGATCTTAGTTATTTCTTGTCTTCTGCTAGCTTTTGAGTTTTTTGATCTTGCTCCTCTAGCTCTTTCAATTTTGATGATAGGGTGTCAATTTTAGATCTCTCCTTGCTTCTCATGTGGGCACTTATTGCTATATATTTTCCTCTAGAGACTGTTTAAATGTGTCCCAGAGGTTCTGGTATGTTGTGTCTTCGTTCTCATTGGTTTTGAAGAACATCTTTATTTCTGCCTTCATTTCATTGTTTATCCAGTGAACATCAAGAGCCAGTTGTTCAGTTTCCATGAAGCTGTGTGGTTCTGAGTTATGTTTGTTATGATTTCCATTCTTTTGCATTTGCTGAGGAGTGATTTACTTCCAATTATGTGGTCAATTTTAGAGTAGGTGTGATGTGATGCTGAGAAGAATGTATATTCTATGGATTTGGGGTGGAGTGTTCTGTAAATTTCTATTATGTGTGCTTGGCCTAGGTCTGAGTTCAAATCCTGGTTATCCTTGTTAATCTTCTGTCTCATTGATCTGTCTAATATTGACAATGAGGTGTTAAAATCTCCCACTATTACTCTGTCGGAGTCTAAGTCTCTGCAAGTCATTATGAACTTGCTTTATGTATGTGGGTGGTCCTATATTGGGCGCATATATATTTAGGATCATTAGCTCTTCTTGTTGCATTGATCTTTTTACCATTATGTGATGTCCTTTGTTGTCTCTTTTGATTTTTATTCGTTTAAATCTTTTTATCAGAGATGAGAATTGCAACTCCTACTTTTTTTTGCTCTTTGTTTGCTTGGTAAATCTTCCTCCATCCCTTTATTTTGAGCCTTTGTGTATCCTTGCATGTGAGATGTGTTTCCTGGCTACAGCACACCAATGGATTTTCGCTTTTTATCCAATTTGCCAGTCTGTTTCTTTTATTGGTGAATTTAGCCTATTTACATTTAGTGTTAATATTGTTATGTGTGAATTTGATCCTGCTATTTTGATGCTAGCTGGATGTTTTGCCCTTTAGTTGACACAGTTTCTTCATTGTATCGATGCTCTTTAACATTTGGTATGTTTTTGGAGTAGATGATACTGATTGTTCCTTTCTATGTTTACTGCTTCTTTCAGGAGCTCTTGTAAAGCAGGCCTGGTGTTGATGAGTAATTCCTTATTCATAACATATTTTATTTCTCCTTCACTTATGAAGCTTAGTTTGGCTGGATATGAAATTCTGGGTTGAAAGTTCTTTTCTTTAAGGGTGTTGAATATCGGCCCAACTCCTTCTGGCTTATTGGGTTTCTGCTGAGAGATCTGCTGTGAGTCTGATGGGTAACCCGACCTTTCTCTCTGGCTGCACCTAGCATTTTCTCCTTCATTTCAACCCTGGTGAATCTGATGATTATGTGCCTTGGGGTTGCTATTCATGAGGAATATCTTTGTGGTATTCTCTGTATTTCCTGGACTTGAATATTGGCCTGCCTTGCTAGGTTGAGGAAGTTTTCCTGGATAATAACCTGAAGAGTATTTTCCAGCTTGGATTCATTCTCTTAATCACATTCAAGTACACCTATCAAAAGTAGATTAGGTCTTTTCACATAGTCCCATATTTCTTGGAGATTTTGTTCATTCCTTTTTACCCTTTTTTCTCTAATCTTGCCTTCTTGTTTAATTACATTGAGTTGATCTTCAACCTCCGATATCCTTTCTTCTGCTTGTTCAATATGGCTGTTGAAACTTGTACATACTTCACGAAGTTCTCATGTTGTGTTTTTCAGCTCCATCGATTCACTTATATTCCTCTCTAAGTTGTCCATTCTCGTTAGCATTTGGTCAAATCTTTCTTCAAGGTTCTTAGTTTCTATGCATTGGGTTAGAACATGTTCTTTTAGCTCACAGAAGTTTCTTATTACCCACCTTCTGAAGTTTATTCTGTCATGTCATCACACTCATTCTCATCCAGCCTGGTTCCCTTGCTGGTGAGGAGTTGTGATCCCTTGTTGGAGGTGTTCTGGTTTTGGGCATTTTCATCCTTTTTGCACTGGTTTCTTCTCATTTTTGTGGATTTATCCACCTGTTGTCTTTGTAGTTTTTGGCTTTCAGATTGGGTCTCTGATTGGACGCCCAGTGTGTTGATGATGAATTTATTCCTTCTGTTTGTTAGTTTTCCTTCTAACAGGCCCCTCTGCTGTCAGACTTCTGAGGTCCACTCCAGGACCTGCTTTCCTGGGGATCTCCTGCAGTGGCTGCTGAACAGTAAGGGTTGTTGCTAGTTTCTTCTGCTGCTATCTTTGTCCAAGAAGGATACCCCCAGGTGTCAGTCTGAGCTCTCTTTTATGAGGTGACTCTTTGGATATATGGGGGTCAGGGAGCTGCTTGAGGAGACAGTCTGTCCTTTACAGGAGATCATGTGCTGAGCTGTGAGCTCCATTGTTCATTCAGAGCTGCTGGGCAGGTACAGTTAAGTCTGCTGCAGCAGAGCTCATAAACTTTTTTTTTTTTTCCAGGTGCTGTGTCCCAGGGAGTTAGGGCTTTATTTATAAGTTTCTATCATGCTGCTGCCTTTTTTCAGGGCTGCCCTGCCCACCGAGGAGGCAGCCTAGTCACTGTTTGCTGCAGAGGCTTTGCTTAGCTGCTGTGGGCTCCACCCAGCTGCCGTGAGAACTTCCGTGCAACCCTGTTTATATGGGTATAGTTTGAACTGCCTCAGCAATCGTGGCCTACCTCTGTAATGGCAGGCTACCTCAGCAATGGCAGACTACCTCCATCGTGGTGGACTGCCTTGGTTATGGAGGACGCCCCTTCCCCACAGAGCTGGACTGTCTTGAGTTCAGTTGTGCTTGCTGTGAAACTCTCAATCCAGAGCGTTTCAGATTGCTGTTTTTTTTGTGAGGGTGGGACCAGCCGAGCATGATCACCTGGCTCTCTGTCTCAGACCCCTTTTTTTTTTCTTTTTTTTTTTCAGTTGAATGGGTGACTGACTCCCAGGCGTTTGAGTCGCCTGTTGAAAAGGCTCCAGGATTTGTGCAATTTCCCATATGTTGACCAACTGCACCGGCTGAAACAGCTGCGCAGAGATCGTGGCGATTTTTTGCCTGGGAATCTTCTCGCCTGGCTCCCTGTTTCAGTCCCCTTTTTATCAGTTGAATGGTGACTCTGTCTCCCAGGAGCTCCAATCGCCAGCTAAAATGGCACCCGGACCGGCGTATTTTGTGCAGAGACCCACCGTGCTGGCCAAAACAGCCGTGCTGGTTACCCATGGGGCTCCTCTGCCTGGTAATCTCCTGGTCTATGGGCAATAAAAATCTGTCTGGAAATGTGGCGTCCACTCACCCTCCTCACTTTTGCTGGGTGCTGCAATCCTGAGCTGCTCTTAATCAGCCATCTTGGCACTTTGTGAGAGAGGTGAGATGTTGGATATGGCAAACAAAAACTAAAAATCAACTATTACGAATAACTTTAAAGAACTGGGGATAGATCCATGATGGCTGTTTAGGAAGAGCTCAGGATTGCAGCTCCCATTGAAAGCACAGAGAGTGAGTGGATGCCACATTTTTACTGCCCACAGACCAGGAGATTCCCAGGCGGAGGTGCCCCACGGGTCGCCAGTGCAGCTGTTTTGGCCAGCACGCTGCTGATTTGGTCCACGTGGCTGCTTTGCCCTGCACGGCTGCTTTGCCTGTGCCCTGGTGTGGCAGTTCTCCATACAAAATACACTCGTCCGGGTGCCCTGTTAGCTGGCGATTGGAGCCCCAGGAGGTGCCCATTCATCTGATTAAAAAAGAGGACTAACCAGGGACCCAGGCCAGGAGATTCCTAGGCAAAAAAAAGCACCAAGAATCTCAGCGCTGCTGTTTAAGCCAGCGTAGTGAGTTGCCGCACGGGATATCACACAGATGACAGCGCCTTTTCAACAGGTGACTGGAATACCTGGGAGAGAGTAGACTATTCAACTAAAAAAAAAAATAAGGCTCTGAGGCAGGGAGCCAAGTGATCAGGCTCAGCTGGTCCCACCCCCACAAAAGAACAGCAATCAGAAAGTCTATGGATTGAGAGTTTCACAGCAAGCGCAGTGGAACCTGGGATGGTCCAGCTCTGTGGGGGAGGGGCGTTAGCCATTACCGAAACACTTCATCACTACGGAGGCAATCTGCTATTGCTGAGGCTGCCTGCCATTGCCAAGGCAACCTGCCAATACAGAGAGAGTCCACCAATACAGAGGTGGGCCACCATTGCCAAGGCAGTTCTAAATACACCCATATAAACAGGGCTGCAGGGAAGTTCACACAGCAGCTGGGTGGAGCCCACAGCAGCTCAGCAAAGCCTCTGTAGGCAGGCAGTGACTAGGCTGCCTCCTTGCTGGGCAGGACAGCCCTGAAAAAAAAGAGGCAGGAGCACAATGGAAACTCATAAATAAAGCCCTAACTCCCTGGGACAGAGCACCTGGGAACAAAAAGAGGTTTATGAGTTCTGCCCCAGCAGCCCTAAACGTACCTGCCCAGCAGCTCTGAATGAACAATGGAGCTCATAGCTCAGCACTTGAGCCCCTATAAAGGACAGGCTGTCTCCTCAAGCAGCTCCCAGACCCCAGTATATTCAAAGAGTCACCCCATAAAGGAGAGATCAGACAGACATTTGGCAGGTGTCCTTCTGGGACAAAGATAGCAGAAGAAGAAGCTGGTAGCAACCCTTACTGTTCTGCAGCTGTGGCAAGTGATCTCCAGGCAAGCAGGGCCTGGGGTGGACCTCAGCATTCCTACAACATAGGGGCCAGACTGTTAGAAAAAGAAATAACTTCATCATCAACAAACCGGACGTCCACTCAGAGACCCAATCTGAAAGTCAGCAACTACAAAGACTACAGGTGGATAAATCCACAAAGATGGGAAGAAACCAGCGCAAAACATGAAAACATCCGAAACCAGAACACCTCTCCTCCTCCAAGGGATCAAAACTCCTCACCAGCAAGGGAACAAGGCTGGAAGGAGAATGAGAGTGATGAAATGACCGAATCAGGCTTCAGAAGATGGGTGGTAAGAAACTTCTGTGAACTAAAAGAACATGTTCCAATCCAATGCAAAGAAACTAAGAACATTGAAAAAAGATCCGACAAAACGCTAATGAGAATGGACAACTTAGAAAGGAATATAAGTGAATTGATAGAGCTAAAAAACACAACACAAGAACTTTGCAAAACATGCACAAGTTTCAACAGCCGAATAGACCAAGCAGAAGAAAGGATATCAGAGATCGAAGATCAACTCAATGAAATGAAACCAGAAGGCATGATTAGAGAACAAAAGGTAAAAAGGAATGAAGAAAGTCGTCAAGGTGGGACTATGTGAAAAGACCTAATCTACGTTTGATAGATGTACCTGAATATGATGAAAAGAATGAATCCAAGCTGGAAAATACTCTCCAGGATATTACCCAGGAAAACTTCCCCAGCCTATCAAGGCAGGCCAATATTCAAGTCCAGGAAAAATACAGAGAACACCACAAAGATATTCCTCACGAAGAGCAACCTAAAGGCACATAATCATCAGATTCACCAGGGTTGAAATGAAGAAGAAAATGCTAAGGGCAGCCAGAGAGGAAGGTCGGGTTACCAGCAAAGGGAAGCCCATCAGACTCACAGCAGATCTCTCAGCAGAAAGCCTACAAGCCAGAAGAGAGTGGGGGCCAATATTCAACATCCTTAAAGAAAAGAACTTTCAACCCAGAATTTCATATCCAACAAAACTAAGCTTTAGAAGTGAAGGAAAAATAAAATCCTTTGCCAACAAGCAAGTAGTCAGAGATTTCATCATAACCAGGCCTGCTTTACAAGAGCTCCTGAAAGAGGCTCTACACATATAAAGGAACAACCAGTACCAGTCACTCCAAAAACATACCAAATGTAAAGAGCATCAACACAATGAATGACCTGCATCAACTAACAGGCAAAACAGCCAGCTAGTATCAAAATGGCAGTATCAAATTCACACATAACAATATTAACCCTAAATGTAAATGGACTAAATGCCCCAATCAAAAGACACAGACTGGCAAATTGGATAAAAAGCCAAAACCAATCTGTGTGCTGTATCCAGAAAACCCATCTCACATGCAATGATACACAAAGGCTCAAAATAAAGGGATGGAAGAAGATTTACCAAGCAAATGGAGAGCAAAATGAGTGGCACTTGTCATCTCTGATAAAATAGACTTTAAAGCAACAAAGATCAAAAGATAAAAAGAAGGACATTCCATAATGGTAAAAGGATCAATGCAGCAAGAAGAGCTAATGACCCTAAATATATATGCACCCAATACAGGAGCACCCAGGTACATTAGGCAAGTTCTTAATGACTTACAAAGAGACTTAGACTCCCACATAATAATAGTGGGAGACTTTAACACCCCATTGTCAATATTAGACAGATCAATCAGACAGAAAATTAACAAGGATATCCAGGACTTGAACTCAGACCTGGAACAAGCAAGCCTAGTAGATATTTACAGATCTCTCCACCCTAAATCCACAGAATATACATTCTTCTCAGCACCACATCACACCAACTCTAAAATTGACTGTATAATTGGAAGTAAATCACTCCTCAGCAAATACAAAAGAATGGAAATTATAACAGTCTCTAAGACCACAGTCAATCAAGTTAGAACTCAGAATTCAAAAATTAACTTAAAACTGCACAGCTTCATGGAAACTGAACAACTTGTTCTTGAATGTTGACTGGATGAAAATGTTGACTGAATGGTCTTCGAAACCAATGAGAATGAAGACACAACATATCAGAATCTCTGGCAACCATTTAAAGCTGTCTCTAGAGGAAAATATACAGCAATAAGTGCCCACATGAGAAGCAGGGAGAGATCTAAAATTGACACCCTATCATCAAAATTGAAAGAGCTAGAGGAGCAAGATCAAAAAAACTCAAAACCTAGCAGAAGACAAGAATTAACTAAGATCAGAGCAAAAGGAAGGAGATGGAGACACAAAAAAACCCTTCAAAATAATCAATAAATCCAGGAGCTGGTTTTTCAAAAAGATCAACAAAATAGACCACTAGCCAGATTAACAAAAGAGAAAGGAGAGAATAACCAAATTGATGCAATAAAAAATCATAAAGGGGATATCAACACAGGTTCCACAGAAATTCAAGTCATCATGAGAGAATATTACAAACAACTCTATACACATAAACTAGTTAACCTGGAAGAAATGGATAAATTCCTGGACACTTGCCTCCTCCCAAGCCTAAACCAGGAAGAAGCTGAAACCCTGAATAGACCAATAACGAGGTCTGAAGTTGAGGCAGTAAATAGCCTACCAACCAAAAAACGCCCAGGTCCAGATGGGTTCACAGCCGAATTCTACCAGACATATAAAGAGGAGCTGGTACCATTCCTTCTGAAACTATTCCAAATAATCGAAAAAGAAGGAATCCTTCCCAAATTATTTTAGGAGACCAACATCATCCTGATACCAAAGCCCGGTAGAGACTTAACAAGAAAAGAAAACTTCAGGCCAATATCCATGATGAACATAGATGAAAAAATCTTCAATAAAATACTGACAAGCCGATTGCAACAGCACATCAAAAGGTTTATCCACCATGATCAAGTAGGCTTCATCCTGGGGATGCAAGGCTGGTTCAACATACACAAGTCTATAAACGTAATTCACCACATAAACAGAACCAAAGACAAAAACCACATGATTATCTCAATTGATGCAGAGAAGGCCTTTGACAAAATTCAACAGCGCTTTATGCTAAAAACACTGAATAAACTAGAAATTGATGGAACGTATCTCTAAATAATAAAAGCTATTTACGACAAACCAACAGCCAATATCATACTGAATGGGAAAAAACTGGAAGCATTCCCTTTGAAATCTGGCACTAGACAAGGATGCCCTTTCTCACCACTCCTATTCAACATAGTACTAGAAGTTCTAGCCAGAGCAATCAGGCAAGATAAAGAAATAAAGGGTATTCAAATAGGAAAGGAGGAAGTCAAATTGTTTCTATTTGCAAATGACATGATTGTATATTTAGAAGATCCTATCTTCTCAGCCCCAAATATCCTGAAACTGATAAGCAACTTCAGCAAAGTCTCAGGATACAAAATCAATGTTGAAAAATCACAAGCATTCCTATACACCAATAACAGACTTAAAGAGAGCCAAATCAAGAACGAACTGTCATTCACAATTGCTACAAAGAGAATAAAATATCTAGGAATACAACTAACAAAGAAGGTAAAGGACCTCTTCAAGCAGAACTACAAACCATTGCTCAATGAAATAAGAGAGGACATAAAGATGGAGAAACATTTCATGCTCATGGTTAGGAAGAATCAATATCATGAAAATTGCCATGCTGCCCAAAGTAATTTACAATTTCAACACTATCCCCATCAAACTACCAACAACCTTCTTCACAGACCTGGAAAAAACCACATTAAACTTCATATGGTAACAAAAGAGAGCCCTCATAGCCAAGTCAATTCTAAGCAAAAAAAAACAAAGCTGGAGGCATCACATTACCTGGCTTCAAACTATACTACAAGGCTACAGTAATCAAAACAGTATGGTACTCGTACCAAAACAGAGATATAGACCAATGGAACAGAACAGAGGCCTCGGAGACAACACAACATATCTACAACCATCTGATCTTTGACGAACCAGACAAAAACAAGCAATGGGGAAAGGATTCCTTGTTTAATAAATGGTGTTGGGAAAACTGGCTAGCCATGTGCAGAAAGCAGAAACTGGACCCCTTCCTGACACCTTACATGAAAATTAACTCCAGATGGATTAAAGACTTAAACATAAGACCTAACACCATAAAAACCCTAGAAGAAAGTCTAGGCAAAACCATTCAGGACATAGGTATAGGCAAGGACTTCATGACCAAAACACCAAAAGCATTGGCAACAAAAGCCAAAATAGACAAATGGGACCTAATCAAACTCCACAGCTTCTGCACGGCAAAAGAAACAGTCGTTAGAGTGAATTGGCAACCAACAGAATGGGAAAAATTTTTGCAGTTTACCCATCTGACAAAGGGCTGATATCCAGAATTTACAAAGAACTAAAACAGATTTACAAGAAGAAAATAAGCCCATTCAAAAGTGGGCAAAGGATATGAACAGATACTTTACAAAAGAAGACATACATGAGGCCAACAAACATATGAAAAAATGCTCATCATCACTGGTCATCAGAGAAATACAAATCAAAACTACATTGAGATACCATCTCACGCCAGTTAGAATGGCGATCATTAAAAAATCTGGAGACAACAGATGCTGGAGAGTTTGTGGAGAAACAGCAACGTTTTTACCCTGTTGGTGGGAGCATAAATTAGTTCAACCATTGTGGAAGACAGTGTGGTGATTCCTTAAGGACCTAGAAATAGAAATTCCATTTGACCCAGTAATCCCATTACTGGGTATATATCCAAAGGATTATAAATCGTCCTACTATAAGGACACATGCACATGAATGTTCATTACAGCACTGTTTACAATGGCAAAGACCTGGGACCAACCCAAATGCCCATCGATGATAGACTGGACAGGGAAAATGTGGCACATAGACATCATGGAATATTATGCAGCCATAAAAAAACAATGAGTTTGTGTCCTTTGTAGGGACATGGATGAACCTGGAAACCATCATTCTCAGCAAACTGACACAAGAGCAGAAAATCAAACACCACATGTTCTCACTCATAGGCGGGTGTTGAACAATGAGAACAAATGGACAGAGGGAGGGGAGCACTACACACTGGGGTCTGTTGGGGGGAAATAGTGGAGGGACAGCCAGGATGGGGAGCTGGGGAGTGATAGCATGGGGAGAAATGCCCGATATAGGTGATGGGGAGGAAGGCAACAAATCACACTGCCACATGTGTACCTATGCAACAGTCTTGCATGTTCTTCACATGTACCCCAGAACCTATATGCCATAAAAAACAAGTTTAAAGAACTAAGAAATGCCATATTAAACTATTATGACAATGTCTCATCAAATAGAGAATATCGATAAAGAGATAAACATAAATAAAATAGAAATTCTGTAGTAGTAAAGAAGTATAATAAGTAAAATAAAAAATTTACTAGAGGGGCTCAATAGTAAAATTATATTGATTTTGTATCAGAAGAAAAAAACCAGTGAATTTGAAAATAGGTTCATAGAGGTTAGGCATTCTGAAAAACTGAGAGCAAAATGAATAAAGTTAGGACCCCAGTAAATGCACTAAAATGCACAGTATTGGAATATCAAAAGGAGAAGAGAGAAGAAATAAACAGAAAGATTAATTTAAAAAAAGTAATGGGTAAATATTACTTAAATTTAAAGAGAACTCTTTCTTTTCCTTTTTTTTTTTTTTTGAGACTGTTTTGCTCCTGTCACCCAGGCTGGATTGCAATGACAGGATCTCAACTCACTCCAACCTCTGCCTCCTGGTTCAAGAAGTGATTCTCCTGCCTCAGACGCCTCCCAAGTAGCTGGGATTACAGATGCCCACCACCACATCTGGCTATTATTTTGTATTTTTAGTAGAGATTGGGTTTCACCATGTGGGACAGGCTCGTCTTGAACTCCTGACCTCAGGTGATTCACCTGCCTCAGCCTCCCAAAGTGCTGGGATTATAGGTGTGAGCCACTGGGCCCAGCCTAGAACTCTTAATCAACACTTCGAAAGAGATGGATGAAGTTTATGTAGCATTAGTAGCATAAATGTAAAGATGTCCACAACCAGACTTATTATAGTAAAAAATGTAAAACCAAATACACAGAGAATCTTAAAGACACGAGAAAGAAAACAACTTACCACATATATAGGAATCTCAATAAGATTAACAATTTATCATCAGAAACCCTGAAGATCAGGAACAAGTGAATGGATATATTAAAAGCCTTTCAACCAATAATTTTATTTCCAACAAAACTATCTTTTAAAAATGTAGGCAAAATGGGCTTTGTGCGGTGGCTCTCACCTATAATCTCGGCACTTTGGGAGGCTGAAGTGGACAGATCACAAGGTCAGGAGATCAAGACCATCTTGGCTATCATGGTGAAATGCTGTCTCTACTAAAAATAATAATTAAAAAAAAAATAGCCAGGCATGGTGTCACGTGCCTGTAGTCCCAGCTACTGGAGAAGGTGACACAGGAGAATTGCTTGAACCCAGGAGGTGGAGTTTGCAACCGCACCATTGCCCTCCAGCCTGGGTGACTGAAAATTCATCTCAAAAAAATGCCCCAATCAAAAGATACAGACTGACAAACTGGATACGAAGTCAAGACTCATCAGTGTGCTGAATTCAGGAGACCCATCTCACATGCAAAGACACACACAGACTCAAAACAAAAGGATGGAAGAAGATATACCAAGCAGATGGAGAGCAAAAAAAAAAAAAAAAAAAAAGCAGGGGCTGCAATCCTAGCCTCTGATAAAATGGACTTTAAACCAACAAAGATCAGGAGACAAAGAAGGGCATTACATAATGGTAAATGGTTAAATACAACCAGAAGAGTTAATGATCATAAATATATATGCACCCAATACAGGATGACCCAGATACATAAAGCAAGTTCTTAATGACCTACAAAAACACAGATTCTCAAACAATAATAGTGGGATACTTTAACACTCTACTGTCAATATTAGATAGATCGAAGAGGCAGAAAATCAGCAAGGATATCCAGGACTTTAAGGCAGATCTAGAACAAGCAAACCTAATAGACGTCTACAGAACTCTCCACCCCAAAGCCACAGAATATATATTCTTCTCAGCACCACATCACACTTTTGAAGATGTTCTTCAAAACCAACAAGAATAAGGACACAACATACCAGAATCTCTGGGATACATTCAAACCAGTGTCTAGAGGGAAATTTATAGCAATAAATGCCCACGTGAGAAGCAAGGGAAGATCTAAAATTGACACCCAATCATCAAAATTGAAAGAGTGAGTGAAGCAAGATCAAAAAAACTCAAAAGCTAGCAGAAAACAAGAAATAACTAAGATCAGAGCAGAATTGAAGGAGATAGAGACACAAAAACACTCTTAAAAATAATCAATAAATTTAGGAGCTGGTTTTTTGAAAAGATCAACAAAACAGATTGCTAGCCAGATTAATAAAAAAGAAAAGAAAGAAGAATGAATAGATGCAATAAAAAGCAATAAACGGGATATCACCACCTATCTCACAGAAATACACGCTACCATCAGAGATTACTATAAACAACTCTATGCACATAAACCAGTAAATCTGAAAGAAAAGGACAAATTCATGGACACTTGCACCCTCCCAAGACTAAACCAGGAAGAAGTTGAAACCATGAATGGACCAATAACAAGGGCTGAAATTGAGGCAGTGATTAATATCCTACCAACCAAAAAAAGTCCAGGTCCAGACGAGTACACAGCCAAATTCTACCATACGTACAAAGAGGAGCTGGTACCATTTCCTGTGAAACTATTCCAAACAGTAAAAAGAGGGAATCCTCCCTAACTCATTTTATGAGACCAACATCATCCTGATACCAAAACCAGGCAGAGACTTAACTAAAAAAGAAAACTTCAGGCCAATATCCATGATGAACATCAATGCAAAAATCTTTAATAAAAAACTGGCAAACCAAATGCAAAGCACATTGAAAAGCTTATCCATCACGATCTGGTAGGCTTCATCTCGGGGATGCAAGCCTGGTTCAACATATGCAAGTCTATAAATGTAATCCATCACACAAACATAACCAAAGTCAAAAACCACATGATCATCTCAATAGATGCAGAGAAGGCCTTTGGCAAAATTCAACAGACTTTTATGCTAAAAACTCTCAATAAACTAGGAATTGATGGAACGTATCACAAAATAAAAGCTATTTATGACAAATGCACAGCCAGTAACATACTGAACAGACAAAAACTGGAAGCATTCCCTTTGAAAACTGGCACTAGACAAGGATGCCCTCTATCACCAATCCTATTCAATATAGTATTGAAAGTTCCAGCCAGAGCAATCAGGCAAGAAAAAGAAATAAAGGGTATTCAATTAGGAAGGGAGGAAGTCAAATTATCTTTATTTGCAGATGATATGACTGTATATTTAGAAGACCCCACGGTCTCAGCCCAAAATCTCCTGAAACTGATAAGCAACTTCAGCAAAGTCTCAGGATACAAAATCAATGTGCAGAAATCACAAGCATTTCTATACACCAATAACAGACTAACAGCCAAATCATGAGCAAATTCCCATTCACAATTGCTACAAAGAGAATTAAATACCTAGGAATACAACCAACAAAAGATATTGAGGACCTCTTCAAGGAGAACTACAAACCACTGCTCAAGGAAATAAGAGATTACACAAACAGATGGAAAAACATTCCAGGCTCATGGTTAAGAAGAATCAATATTGTGAAAATGGCCATACTGTCCAAAGTAATTTATAGATTCAATGCTATCTCCATCAAGCTACCGATGACTTTTTTCACAGAACTGGAAAAAACTGCCTTAAACTTCACATGGAACCAAAAGAGAGCCCACATAGTCAAGACAATCCTTAGCAAAAAGAACAATGCTGGAGACATCATGCTGCCTGACTTCAAACTATACTACAAGGCTACAATAATCAAAACAGAGGCATAGACCAAAGAAACAGAACAGAGGCCACAGAAGCAATACCACACAACTACAATCATCTGATCTTTGACAAACCTGACAAAAACAAGAAACGGGGGAAGGATCCCCTGTTTAATAAATGGTATTGGGAAAATTGGCTAGCAATGTGCAGAAAGCAGAAACTGGACCACTTCCTGACACCTTACATTAAAATTGACTCCAGATGGATTAAAGATTTACATAAGACCTAACACCATAAAAACCCGGGAAGAAACCCTAGGCAATACCATTCAGGACATAGGCATAGTCAAGGACTTTATGACTAAAACACCAAAAGCATTGGCAACAAAAGCCAAAATAGACAAATAGGATTTAATTAAAGTTCAGAGCCTCTGTACAGCAAAAGAAACAATCATTAGAGTGAATTGGCAGCGAACAGAATGGGAAAAAATATTTGCAATCTACCTAACTGACAAAGGGCTAATATTCAGAATCTAAGAACTAAAACAGATTTACAAGAAAAAAACAAACCCATTCAAAAGTGGGTGAAGGATATGAACAGAAATTTTTCAAAAGAAGACATATATGAGGGCAACAAACATATGAAAAAATGTTCATCATCACTGCTCATCAGAGAAATGCAAATCAAAACCACATTGAGATACCATCTCACGCCAGTTAGAATGGCCATCATTAAAAAATCTGAAGGCAACAGATGCTGAAGAGCATGTGGAGAAATAGGAACACTTTTACACTGTTGGTGGGAGTGTAAGTTAGTTCAACCATTGTGGAAAACAGGGTGGTGATTTCTCAAGGATCTGGAAATAGAAATTTCATTTGACCCAGCAATCCCATTACTAGGTATACACCCAAAGGATTATAAATTATTCTATTATAAAGACACATGCACACTTCTGTTCATTGCAGCACTGTTTACAATAGCAAAGACCTGGAACCAACACAAATGCCCATCAAGGATAGACTGGATAAAGAAAATGTGGCACATATGCACCATAAAATACTACACAGCCATAAAAAATGATGAGTTCAGGATCGATCCAAGATGGCTGTTTAGGAACAGCTTGGGATTGCAGCACTCAGTGAAAGTGCAGAGGGTGAGTGGACAACGCATTTTTATTGCCCACAGACTAGGAAATTCCCAGGCGGAGGAGATCCACGGGTTGCCAGTGCGGCTGTTTCGGCCAGTGCGGCTGTGCCGGCCGGTGCCACTGCCGTACCCCCCACAGCTGCTTTGTCGGCGACCCACAGCAGCAGTTATCTGTACAAAATACACCGGTCTGGGTGCCCTTTTGGCTGGCGATTGGAGCCACGGGAAGTCACCCATTCGTCTGTTTAAAAAGGGAACTGAGCGGGGAACCAGGACAGTAGGTCTCAGGGCAAAAAAAGTGCCATGAATCTCAGTGCTGCTGTTTAAGCCAGCACAGTGAATTGTCACACGGGAAAAAACACACACCGTGGCACCTCTTCAACAGGCAACTGGAACACCAACTTAAAAAAAAAAAAAGGCTCTGAGGCAGGGAGCCAGGTGATCAGGCTCAGCTGGTCCCACCCCCACAAAAGAACAGCAATCAGAAACTCTCTGGATTGAGAGATTCACAGCAAGCGCAGCTGAACCCGGGAGGGTCCAGCTCTGTGGTGGAGGGGAGTCCACCATTACTGAAGCAGCCCACCACTATGGAGGTAGTCAGCCAATGCTGAGGCATCCTGCCGTTGCCAAGGCAACCCACCACTACAGAGAGACTCTGCCTTAAGAGGCGGGCCACTGTTGCTGAGGCAGTTCTAACTACATCCATATAAACAGGACTGCAGGGAAGTTCACTCAGCAGCTTGGCTGAGCCTACAGCAGCTTAGCAAAGCCTCTACAGGCAGACAGTGACTAGGCTGCCTCCTTGCTGGGCAGGGCAGCTCTGAAGGAAAAAGAAAAAGAAGGCAGCAGCAAAACAGAAACTCATAAAGCCCTAAATCCCTGGGACAGAGCACCTGGGAACAAAAAGCAGTTTATGAGTTCTGCAGCAGACCTAAACGTACCTGCCCAGCAGCTCTGAATGAACAACGGAGCTCACAGCTCACCATTTGAGCTCTTATAAAGAAGAGAACATCTCCTCAAGCAGCTCCCTGACACCTGTATATCAAAAGAGCCACCTCATAAAGGAGAGATCAGATTGACACTTGGAGGGTATCCTTCTGGGACAAAGATAGCAGAAGAAGAAAACTGGTAACAACCCGTACTGTTCAGCAGCTGCTGCAGGTGATCCCCAGGCAAGCAGTGCCTGGAGTGGACTTCAGCAGACCTACAGCAGAGGGGCCAGACTGTCAGAAGGAATATCAAGAAACAGAAATAACCTCATCATCAACAAACAGGAAGTCCACTCAGAGACCCAATCTGAAAGCCAGCAACTACAAAGACGACAGGTGTATAAATCCATAAAGATGGGAAGAAACCAGCGCAAAAAGGATGAAAACACCCGAAACCAGAACACCTCTCCTCCTACAAGGGATCACAACTCCTCACCAGCAAGGGAACAAGGTTGGATGGAGAACGAGTGTGATGAAATGACAGAATCAGACTTCAGAAGGTGGGTAGTAAGAAACTTCTGTGAACTTAAAGAACATGTTCTAACCAAACGCAAAGAAACTAAGAACCTTGAAAAAAGATTTGACGAAATGCTAACGAGAATGGACAAAATAGAAAGGAATATAAGTGAATTGATGCAGCTGAAAAACGCAACACGAGAACTTCACGAAGCATGCACAAGTATCAACAGCCGAATTGACCAAGCAGAAGAAAGGATATCAGAGGTCGAAGATCAACTCAATGAAATAAAACGGGAAGGCACGAATGGAGAAAAAAGGGTAAATAGGAATGAACAAAGTCTCCAAGAAATGTGGGACTATGTGAAAAGACCTAATCTACGTTTGATAGACGTACCTGAATGCGACGAAGAGAATGAATCCAAGCTGGAAAATACTCTTCAGGATATTATCCAGGAAAATGTCCCCAACCTAGCAAGGCAGGCAAATATTCAAGTCCAGGAAAGACAGAGAACACCACAAAGATATTCGTCAACAAGAGCAACCCCAAGGCACATAATCGTCAGATTCACCAGGGTTGAAATGAAGGAGAAAATACTAAGGGCAGCCAGAGAGAAAGGTTGGGTTACCCACAAAGGGAAGCCCATCAGACTCACAGCAGATCTCTCAGCAGAAACCCTACAAGCCAGAAGAGAGTGGGGGCCAATATTCAACATCCTTAAAGAAAAGAACTTTCAACCCAGAATCTCCTATCCAGCCAAACTAAACTTCATAAGTGAAGGAAAAATAAAATCCTTTGTGAACATGCAAGTACTCAGAGATTTCGTCACCACCAAGCCTGCTTTACAAGAGCTCCTGAAAGAGGCTCTACACATATAAAGGAACAACCAGTACCAGTCACTCCAAAAACATGCCTAATGGTAAAGAGAATCAACACAATAAAGAAACTGCATCAACTATTGGGCAAAACAGCCAGCTAGCACCAAAATGGCAGTATCAAATTCACACATAACAATATTCACTCTAAATGTAAATGGACTAAATGCCCCAATCAAAAGACACAGACTGGCAAATTGGATAAAAAGCCAAAACCCATCGGCGTGCTGTATCCAGGAAACCCATCTCACATGCAAGGATACGCAAAGGCTCAAAATAAAGGGATGGAGGAAGATTTACCAAGCAAATGGAGAGCAAAAAAAAAGCAGGAGTTGCAATTCTCATCTCTGATAAATTAGACTTTAAAGCAACAATGATCAAAAGAGACAAAGAAGGACATTACATAATGGTAAAAGTATCAATGCAACAAGAAGAGCTAACGATCTTAAATATATACTCACCCAATACAGGAGGACCCAGGTACATAAGGCAAGTTCTTAATGACTTACAAAGAGACTTAGACTCCCACACAATAATAGTGGGAGACTTTAACACCCCATTGTCAATATTAGACAGATCAACCAGACAGAAAATTAACAAGGATATCCAGGACTTGAACCCAGACCTGGACCAAGCAAACCTAATACACATTGACAGAACTCTCCACCCCAAATACACAGAATATACATTCATCTCAGCACCACATCACACGTACTCTAAAATTGACCACATAATTGGGAGTAAATCACTCCTCAGCAAATGCAAAAGAACGGAAATCATAACAGTCTCTCAGACCACAATGCAATCAAGTTAGAACTCAGAATTCAAAAACTAACCCAGAACTGCACAGCTTCATGGAAACTGAACAACTGGCTCTTGAATGTTGACTGGATAAACAATGAAATGAAGAGAGAAATAGATGTTCTTCAAAACCAACGAGAATGAAGACACAACATACCAGAATTTCGGGGACACATTTAAAGCAGTCTCTAGAGGAAAATATATAGCAATAAGTGCCTACATGAGAAGCAAGGAGGGATCAAAAATTGACGCCCTGTCATCAAAACTGAAAGAGCTAGAGGAGCAAGATCAAAAAAACTCAAAGTCTAGTAGAAGACAAGAAATAGCTAAGATCAGAGCAGAACTGAAGGAGACAGAGACACAAAAAACCCTTCAAAAAAATCAGTAAATCCAGGAGCTGGATTTTTTGAAAAGATCAACAAAATAGACAGACCACTAGCCAGATTAATAAAAAAGAAAAGAGAGAACAACCAAATTGATGCAATAAAAACGATAAAGGGGATTTCACCACAGATTCCACAGAAATTCAAACCATCATCAGAGATTTTTACAAACAACTCTATGCACATAAACTAGTAAACCTGGAAGAAATGGATAAATTCCTGGACACTTGCCTCCTGCCAAGCCTAAACCAGGAAGAAGCCAAAACCCTGAACAGACCCATAACAAGGTCTGAAGTTGAGGCAGCAATTAAGAGGTTACAACCCAAAAAAGCCCAGGTCCAGACGGGTTCACAGCCGAATTCTACCAGACATACAAAGAGGAGCTGGTACCATTCTTTCTGAAACCATTCCAAACAATACAAAAAGAGGGAATTTTTCGCAAATCATTTTATGAGACCAACATTATCCTGATTCCAAAACTGATTCCAAAAGGGACTCAACAAGAAAAGAAAACTTCAGGCCAATATCCATGATGAACATAGATGCAAAAATCTTCAATAAAATACTGACAAGCCGATTGCAACGGCACATCAAAAAGCTTATCCACCATGATCAAGTAGGCTTCATCTCGGGGATGTAAGGCTGGTTCAGTATGCGCAAGTCTATAAACGTAATTCACCACATAAACAGAACCAAAGACAAAAACCACATGATTATCTCAATTGATGCAGAGAAGGCCTTTGACAAAATTCAACAGCCCTTTATGCTAAAAACTCTCAATAAGCTAGGTATTGACGGAGCGTATCTCAAAATAATAAAAGCTATTTATGACAAACCAGCAGCCAATATCATACTGAATGGGCAAAAACTGGAAGCATTCCCCTGGAAATGTGGCACCAGACAAGGATGCCCTCTCTCACCACTGCTATTCAATATAGTACTAGAAGTTCTAGCCAGAGCAATCAGGCAAGAAAAAGAAATAAAGGGCATTCAAATAGGAAAGGAGGGAGTCAAATTGTCTCTATTTGCAGATGACATGATTGTATATCTAGAAGACCCCATCGTCTCAGCCCCAAATCTCCTGAAACTGATAAGCAAGTTCAGCAAAGTCTCAGGATACAAAATCAATGTGCAAAAATCACATGCATTCCTACACACCAATAACAGACTTAAAGAGAGCCAAATCAAGAACAAACTTCCATTCACAATTGCCACAAAGAGAATAAAACACCTAGGAATACAACTAACAAGGAACATAAAGACCTCTTCAAGGAGAACTACAAGCCACTGCTCAACGAAATAAGAGAGGACACAAACAAATGGAGAAACATTGCATGTTCATGGTTAGGAAGAATCAATATTGTGAAAATGGCCATACTGTCCAAAGTAATTTACAGATTCAATGCTATCCCCATCAAGCTACCAATGACCTTCTTCACAGAACTGGAAAACATCACCTTAAACTTCATATGGAACCAAAAGAGAGCCCGCATAGCCAAGTCAATTCTAAGCAAAAAGAACAAAGCAGAAGTCATCACACTACCGGACTTCAAAGTATACTACAAGGCTACAGTAATCAAAACAGCATGGTACTCGTACCAAAACAGAGATATAGACCAATGGAACAGAACAGAGGTCTCGGAGGCAACGCAACATATCTACAACCATCTGATCTTTGACAAACCAGACAAAAACAAGCAATGGGGAAAGAATTCCCTGTTCAATAAATGGTGTTGGGAAAACTGGCTAGCCATGTGCAGAAAGCAGAAAACAGACCCCTTCCTGACACTTTACACTAAAATTAACTCCAGATGGATTAAAGACTTAAACATAAGGCCTAACACCATAAAAACCCTAGAAGAAAATCTAGGCAAAACCATTCAGGACGTAGGTGTAGGCAAGGACTTCATGACCAAAACACCAAAAGCATTGACAACAAAAGCCAAAATAGACAAATGGGACCTAATCAAACTCCACAGCTTCTGCACAGCAAAAGAAACAGTCATTAGAGTGAATCAGCAACCAACAGAATGGGAAAAAGTTTCTGCTGTTTACCCATCTGACAAAGGGCTGATATCCAGAATTTACAAGGAACTAAAACACATTTATAAGAAAAAAACTAACAAGCCCATTCAAAAGTGGGCAAAGGATATGAACAGATACTTTACAAAAGAAGACATACATGAGGCCAACAAACATATGAAAAAATGCTCATCATCACTGGTCATCAGAGAAATGCAAATCAAAACTACATTGAGTTACCATCTCACGCCAGTTAGAATGGTGATCAAAAAATCTGGAGACAACAGATGCTGGAGAGGACGTGGAGAAATAGGAACACTTTTGCACTGTTGGTGGGAGTGTAAGTTAGTTCAACCATTGTGGAAGACAGTGTGGCAATTCCTCAAGGACATAGAAATAGAAATTCCATTTGACCCAGCAATCCCATTACTGGGTATATATCCAAAGGATTACAAATCGCTCTACTATAAGGACACATGCACACAAATGTTCATTGCAGCACTGTTTACAATAGCAAAGACCTGGAACCAACCCAAATGCCCATTGACGATAGACTGAACAGGTACAATGTGGCACATATATACCATGGAATATTATGCAGCCATAAAAAATGATGTGTTTGTGTCCTTTGTAGGGACAAGAATGAACCTGGAAACCATCATTCTCAGCAAACTGACAGAAGAGCAGAAGATCAAACACTGCATGTTCTCACTCATAGGCGTGTGTTGAACAATGAGAACACATGGACACAGGGAGGGGAGCACTATACACTGGGGCCAGTTGGGGGGAAATAGGGGAGGGACGGCGGGGGGTGAGGAGCTGGGGAGAGATAGCAAGGGGAGAGATGCCAGATGTAGGTGATGGGGAGGAAGGCAGCAAATCACACTGCCACATGTGTACTTTTGCAACAATCTTGCATGTTCTTCACATGTACCCCAAAACCTAAAATGCAATAAAATAAATAAATGGGAAAAAAACATTAAAAATAAATAAATAAATAAATAAAATTTAAAAATCAAAAAAAAATGATGAGTTCAGGTCCTTTGTAGGGACATGGGTAAACCTGGAAACTGTGATTCTCAGCAAACTGACACAACAACAGAAAATCAAATACTGCATGTTCTCACTTATAGTCAGGTTGTGAGCAATGAGAACAAATGGACACGGGGAGAAAACCATCACATACTAGGGTCTGTTGGTGGGGGCTAGGTGAGGGACAGCAGGGGGTGGGGAGGGTGGGAAGGGATAATGTGGGGAGAAATATCAGGTATACATGATGGGGGGATGGAAGCAGGAACTTACCTTGCCATGTATGTACCTGTGCACAATCCTGCATGATCTCTACATGTATCCCAGAACCTAAAGTACAATAAAAAAAAGAAAATCATACCAGACTATAACTCTCATTCACATAAAGAAAACAAAAAATAATAAACAGGTTAATATAACAAACTCTATAAATATATTCTTTACGTTCTTTTCTGAGCTTTTATAAAAAACTAAACATCATATATATTAATAATCATAGCACTGTATTATTGTGTTCACCACATATATTGATGTAATATATGGTAATAATATGAAAAAAGGAAGAAGGAACAGATCTATGTATAAATATTTATAGATTATACTGGAAATAGATTACTTTAAATCTAAAGTAGATTCTAATAAATTAAGCTGTACATTGTAAGTCCTAGAGTCATGCTAAGAAATTAATAAAAATTATTAAATCATAAAGGATAAGGCTATAACACTGGAAAATACACATAATGAAAAAGCAGTTAAGGAAGAACAGGGGAACAAAAAAGACAGAAGGGTTTATACAAAACTAACAAAAAATAGATGACAGATGTGAAACCAACCATATCAATAATAACATTAAATATAAATATATTAAACAATTAAACAAATAAAATATTAGAATTTGTCAGAGCGTAAAAGGAAGAAAGATCCAACAGCAAATATCACATTTTAGATTCAAAGGTACACATAAATGGAAAGAGAATAAGAAGGTATCTCATGCAAACAGCAACCATGAGGAAGCTGAAGTATCTCTACTGCTATGAGACAAACAGACTTTAAAACACAAACAGAAAATGTTACCAATGATAAAGAAGGACACTTAAAATGAAGAAAGGGTCAAACTATCAAGAAAGCATAACAATTTTTAATATATATCTGCACTTAACAACAGAGTTCTAAAATACATGAATAAAAACTGGTAGAATTAAAAGAAGAAACAATCAAACAGTAACAGAGGAATTCAATACCACTTCTGTGGCCATCCACAGAAGTAAGACTGACCTCCTCCCATAAATTTGTATGGATGGTGAGATTGATCACTAGATGTACACCAAGAGGGCATGAAAATGTTTCTAACTTTACATCCTTAATTCTTGTTGGGAGAACAAAGAATCCTTCCTAATGTGGTCCATGCATGGTTTGAGTTACTTTCCAATACCAAAGTGGAATATTAAAAAAATAAAGACAGCCTTTTGACTACCCTCCCTCTCCATAATGAACAGTAAAACTAGACAGGAGATCAACAAGAGAATAGAAGATTTAAATCAATTATGTTTGACAGACACATAGACACTTCACTCAAGAACACCAGAATACGTATTGCTTTTAAGTGCACATCATGGAACATTCTCCAGGAAAGACCACATGCTAAACTATAATAAAGGCCCAATAAATTCAAATAATTAAATCAAAGTACATACCCTGGCAACAATATGATGAAGTTATAAATAACTAAAAGAAATTGGGAAAAATTGAGAAATAGGTGGAAATTAAACATATACCTAAATAATCAATGAGTCAAAGAAATATGAAAAGGAAAATTGAGAAATATTTTGAGATGAAAGAAAAAAATAAAAGAATATATCAAAGCTTACTAGATTCAGCTAAAGGAGTGCTTACAGGAAAATTTATAGCTGTAAATGCCTATATTATAAAACAAGAAAGCTCCCAAATTAAAAACCTAATATCTTACCTGAAGATTCTAGAAAAATTTGAAAAAGTGAATTATAAAGCAAGTAGAAGAAAGAAACTAATAAAGATTAGAGTGGAAAAGATGAAATTTCTTTTTTAAATGGAGATACTTGGTTGTTTAGAAAGACCAAAAAACAAAATGGCAAATCTTTAATTAAACCAAGAAAATGTGAGAGAAGATTCAAATTACTAAAATCAGAAAATAGATATTAGTACTGGCTTTATAGAAATAAAAAATATTGTAAGAGATTGCTATGAACAACTATGCCAACAAATTAGGTAACTTAGATGTAATGGACAAATTTCTAAAAACTATAAAAATTTATTCAGAAATAAATTGAACTTCTGAATAAGTCTATATCCAGTAAAGAGATTCAATTGGTGATTTTAAAAAATTTCCCCAAATAAAAGCCCAGGTTCAAATGATGCCTTCCCTGGTGATTTCTACCAAATATAATACATTAATACCATAGTTTCACAAATTCTTTCAAAAATATAAAGTTAAGAAACATTTTGCAACTATCACTGATAGTAAAACTGACAAAAATATCAGAGAGAGGGAACACTAAAAAATTTCCATACTCTTTATTAATAATTCTTAAGAATTTAATTCTAAACACTGCTATTTAACCCTTCATCATTATCTCCAAATCACTCATTAACTTGCAACACAGTATGTTTGCTTGTTTTTATGTCTATTTGTTTTCATTTCTAGAGTGAATCACAAGCTTCTACCAGGTACATTATGTATTCAAACAAGAGATACTGTATTATAAACCCACAAGAGAAAGAGAGAACATTTCTTCTCACAGATGGCTATCTTGTATAGACAACTCTAAATAGCTTACAAAATGAAATCTATAGAACTCAAATCAATTTAACAAACTTACAGGATACAAGATCAATATAGAAAAATCAACTACAGTCAGCCCTCTGTATTCATGGATTTTACATGTGCTGATTCAACCAACTATAGATCAAAAATATTCAGAGAAAAAAACAATAAAAATAACACTGCAACAATTAAAAATAATACAAATAAAATACAGTGTAAACAACAATTTATGTAGCATTTACACTGTATTAGGTATTATACGTAGGATTTGTTTTCTTTTTCTTTTTCTTTTTCTTTTTGAGATGGAGTCTCGCTCTGTTGCCCAGGTCGGAATGCAGTGGTGCAATCTTGGCTCACTGTAACCTCCAACTCCCAGGTTCAAGTGATTCTCAGCCTCTCAAGTAGCTGGGATTACAGGCATGCACCACGACCTCTGGCTATTTTTTGTATTTTTAGTGGAGATAGCATTTTACTATGTTGGCCAGGTTCATCTCAAACTCTTGACCTTAAGTGATCTGCCCATCTTGGCCTCCCAAAATGCTGGGATTACAGGCATGAGCCACTCTGCCTGGCCGTATAGCTAGGATAACTTAATGTCGCCAGGAAGATGCATGTAAGTTATATGCCAATACTATGTCATTTTATATAAGGAACTTGAGCATCTGGGGATTTTGGTATCTACAATGAGAGTTCTGAAACATGGAGACTGAGGGATAACTGTGTATTTCTATAATTAGCAATGAATACTCCAAACATGAAATTAAGAATACAATTCAATTTACAATGGCATTAAAAAATAATTAAGAATAGTAACAAAAATGTCCAAAACTTTTGCTCTGAAAACTATAACACAATTAAAAGAAATTAAAGAAGACCTAAATAAATAGAGATGCTCAGAACGTGAGGATTTGATATTGTTAAGCTGTCAATACTTTTCATATTACCCATTCAATCTAATTCCCATCTAAATCATAGCTTCTTTCCTTTGCAAAAACTGATAAGCTGATTCTAATATTCATACAGAAATTTAAGGAACCCAGATTCATCAGAGTAATCTTGAAAAAGAAAAATAAAGTTAAATCATGCAAACTTCCCAATTTCAAAACTTATTATAAAGCTATGTTTATAAGAAAGTGATGCACTGACTTAAGGGTAAACATAACTCTACAGAA
Organism: Sapajus apella; assembly: GCF_009761245.1. NCBI lineage: Eukaryota > Metazoa > Chordata > Mammalia > Primates > Cebidae > Sapajus > Sapajus apella. The sequence goes on along the minus strand of NW_022436955.1, from coordinate 4,047,314 downwards.
TATAACTGAAAGCCTCAAATTTAACTCTCAGACAATGGTCAATTGATTTTTGACAAGAGTGCCACATCAATTTAATGGGGCTATGAGTAATCTTTTTGACAAATGATGTTATATAGCTCCATTCAAAGGTGTAAAATTGGACCCCTATCCCATACCATATACAAAAATTAACTCAAAATAAATAAAAAACTTGCAGGTAACAACCAAAACTATAAAATTCTTAGAGGAAAACATTAGTATAAATCTTTATGACCTCAAGTTAAAAAGTTGGCTTCTTAGCTATTACATAAAAAACTGGTAACAAAATGAAAGAAATACAAAAATTGGAGTTCAAATTTTTTAAAAAGAGCATCAAAGGACACCATGAAGAAAGTAAATAGACAAGCTACAGATTGGGAAAAAACATTTGCAAATCATACAACTAATAAGGGAATGATATCCAGATCGTATAACGAACTCTTACAACTGGATAATTAAAAATGAACAAAGAATTTAATAGACATTTCTCCAAGGGAGATATACACATGGTAATTAAGCACATAAAATATGCTGAATATCATTAGTCATTAAGTAAATGCAAATCAAAATCACAAGGAGACACTGCTTTGCTAGGATACATTTAATCCAAACGACAAAATATTTGGAGAGGCCGTGGGAAGACTGGAACCCTGATACTTTGCTATTGCAATTGTAAAACAGTGCAATCACTTCAGCAGTCTGTCAGTTCCTGAAAATGTTAGACATAGAGTTTCCATACAACCCAGTAATTCCACTCTTAGATATGTAACCCACCTAAAATAAAAACATATGTTCAACAAAAATGTGTATATAACTCTTCATAGCAGCATTAATCATAAGACCCCAAAAGTGGAAGCAGCCTAAATGACCATCAAATGGTAAATGAATAAACAAAATATGATATATGTATATATGTGTCTGTGTGTGTACATATGTGTATATATATACACACACACACATACATACACATATATGTATGTGTGTGTGTTTGTATAATATATATATATATATATATGTATATGTATGACACTGCTGTAAAATGTATCAACACTTCATTCCTTCTTATGGTGGAATAACAGTTCATTCATCAGAAGGAATGAATATATATATTGTGTGTGTGTGTATGTATATATATATCTTCAATGAACTATAATTCTGCCATAAGAAAGAATGAAGTATTGATACATTCTACCACATGAATGGACTTTGAAAACATTATGCTAAATAAAATTAATCTTGTTACAAAAGACTCAGTAGCGTGTAATTCCATTTATATAAACTGTGCAAATAGGCAACTCTATGAAGAAAGAAAGTAAATTAGCATATGCCTAGGACTGGGTAGATTGGAGGAAAATAGGAATGAAATGTTAAAGGATGCATACAAATAAGTGTAAACTTAAAGCTTTCAAAAACATAGGAGTAAACCAAGTCAACCTTTATGACCTTGAGCTAGGTAATTACATTAGCTATGACATCATCTTGGCTATGTAATCTTATGTTGGACAGAATCTCTTTTGGGGGCAATGAAACATTCTAAAATTGATTTTGATAATTATACAACTCTGTGAATATACGAAAGAATACTGACTTATATAATTTGAATTATCACCTACAACAATATATGAAATACATCTCAATAAAGCTGTTAGTAATGACATTTTAAAGATTTATGTTATACTGCACAACCAGATATATAAAATTCTGGTTTATGTTTTTAGTAAATATTGGGATATGGGGTAATATAGAGAAAATAGAGCAAAAATTCTGGATAAATTAAAAATGAATGTGTGAGTATGCTGAGATAATGTATTATATAAAAAGATATCAAATAAATCAGCTAAATTTTCAACTTTATCCTTCTATTTTCCATGGCATGGTAAGATAGAATTTATTCCCTCCAAACATTGTCATTCTCTCATTGCAAAATATATTGCTATATCTATTTAGTGACGTAAACACAGAGCTCCAAAATCTTTACCTAAATAAGTAAACCTGATTTCATCTTGCTAGTGGTAACAATTCCCTTTGATTTACAAGTTAATCTGAACCACTCCTGTAAGAATAACCTCTTATTATTAGGTGTGCCCACTGGGTGAGCTTTGTGGGCAAACCTTGTCTACTGAAGGAAAATGAAGAAGAATGAATAAGTAGGAACAAAAGATTGCAATTTATCACCCAAGCTGCATCACATGCCTTCAAATCTCTGTTAAAGTTACAGGTTACATATTTTTTTCATTTTGTGTAAGAGCTCAAAAAGATTTCAATGAATATATGATCATAATTTTGTAGCAGAAATACCTGGTAGTTTTACAAATTACATAGACTATTTGGAATATATTTTCTGCGTTGATAATGAGTCCACTTATGTCATTGAAGTTATGCATGTTAGTCCCACATTATACATTATTTAATTATATTTTTCACATTCCTAATTTTCTATAAAGTGTTTTTTCCATATTATCATTTGTAAATGAATGCTGAAATTCTTAATTTATACTCACAGAGTTCCTGAGTTTATTAATAGAAATACACTATGCTATGTCAAAATATTTGGATCTGTAAACTCCCTCTATTATTGTGAAACTGAATTAATACAAAGTCAACTAATGAGAAATCTGGAAGAATCTCTTTGGTATAATAGAATGAGCACAAGTTTTGGAATCAGAGAGACTGGTGTTTTTAAAACAAAAACTGGGTTGAACCCTTTATTATCTGGGTGACATAAACAAAGTACTTAAATACCTTAAAGCCATGCATTCATAATTTTCATAAAAGGGTCCTTATGTCTACCTTGGATGTTTTTTAGGAGACTAAAAAATAATAATAAACAAGAAAAAAATTAGACTATGTCTTAAGTATAGTAGACCCTCAGAAAATGTTTGTTCTCTTCTTCCTTTCTCTTGTGGGTTTATAATATGGTATTTTTTGTTTGCATACAAAATGTACCTGTTAGAAGAAGCCTGTGGTTCACTCCAGAAGTGCAATGGAAACAAATGCATATAAAGACAAGCAAATATCAAATTGCATTGCAAGTTTATGGACAATTTGGAGATAATGATGAAGAGTTAAGTAGCAGTGGTTAGAATTAAGTTCTTAAGAATTACTAACAAACAGTAAGGAATATTATATTTTAAGGGAAAGGAGTACAGAAAAAATCAGGATAAAATATTGAGTTCTCAATATATTGAATTCAAGGAAAACAGTATCATAATTAGATTGTTCCATTGATTGTTTTGTGAGAGACAGAGAAGAGAGAAATTGAATACAGAAGTGATTAAGAAAATAAGTTATGGAGAAAAGACAATGATCATTTAGAAATTTTGTGCCTGATTGTGAAGGTGAATATAACATTGGAAAAATCACGAGGAATGAGAAATAGCTAGTTTTAGGATGCTGAGTTATCTTACTTGTCATCTTAGGCATCTAATTAAAAATGTGTAATCTGAAGTGTGTCAGGTCAAAATCACATAGGCCAATTTTTTTATCTAGATTCTCTCCTACCATTAGCTATATGCCGTTAAATAAATTTTTTAATCTCTCAGAAATTGATCATTTTTATATAGAGAGTGAAGGTATAACTTTATGAGATATTTATAAGAATCAGAATTAATTAGTATAAAGTACTTAGAGTTTTAGAATCTTATTAATACAGGTACTTATTAATGGCAGAAATATCATTGTGAGCCTTTCAAAAACATGTATTCCTTTCTTCTTTTAGGAAAAGGATTTGAATAGTATTTGAAAATATAGTAAGTTTTAGCTTGGGTCACATAAGTTCCACTATCTAAAGGTCTGTTTACAGTAGAGTCTGTTTCCAGGTAAGCTCTTGGTAAACTCCCTCATAGTTATACACAAAGAGCATCAGTCATCCTCCTATAAGCCTTCAGGGATCTTTTTATCCTTCAAATGTGTAAAGTCAGGTTTCAGTTACTCAGAGGATTCCAAAAATGGTTTCCCCCAGCCAAATCACCATGCTAAACCACCTCTTCTTGTTTGGCAGTTTCTCATGAGAAACAACAATAAAAAAGTCACTCAAACTGTTAAGCAAGATAATTAGAAGCAGCTAGAACTGGGCTGATAATAGACATGGGAATTTTTCAAGGGCTCCCACGTCAAAAACTTTACTTAATACAGGTCTAAGATTTGTGAAAAGCCATACAAAGAGAAATGTTGCCTCTTTGGCTCCCTGAGGAGTTCAGTCCTTGGCCAACGTGAATGGGCTGCACTGTACACAGTCCGTTGCCCCATTTCTAACAAAACATTGAAGTGGTCAGTGTCAGTCTATTGCTTATGTCTTCACAGTTAGCGACTTAAAAAAGAAGAAGAAAATGAAATGGATTTTAAGCCTTTTAATGTTATACATTCAGAACTCTAGCATGGCAATTTTTATAGCTAAATGCAAGAAAACTATGGTAGTTAAAATATTATGTAAATCAGCTCCTCTCAAGGGAAACAAGAAAATATTTTATAATGGGAGTGTGTGACTTCAGAACAACTTTTTTGGTTTGAAGAAATACATTTATTTTTAATTGATTATTAACTCCAATTGCTGATTATTAACTCCAATTGTTGATTAGTACTTTTGAAAAATAATAGATGGATGAAGATATGAAAAGTCCTTAAGTAACCTTTTGCTTTTACCATTGCACCCACTGATTACAAAAAAATGACTCAACTCTGCATTTACAAGTATCTTGGTAGATACATGTGGTGGTGGATACATTTAACAACAACAAAATATACCCTAGGAAAAGGCTGTTGGGCAACAGATAGTATAGGAAAACTTCAGAATTTTTTTTTTCCTTTGTGATCAGACGTTTAAATGGTGTAACATTCTTTTAACCATCTTTAAGAGAGAATGCAATGTGTTAAATAAGGTACATTTAAATAAAATCCTATGAGACACTGCCATTCTTTAAAAACTTCACCCTATGCTATTTCCTACTATTCCTCAGCCCTAAATACAGCCCAGAAGATTAAGGTTCTGAAAGTGACTTTTGCAACTCGAAGTTTTAATCTCAGATCTGTCTCTCCTTCCCTAAATATGTCCTGATAAATCATTTAGCAATACAGAAGCTTCATTTTACCAAGTCTAAATATTCTCTGTACTTTTAAGCTATACAAATATCCAAAACCCACTGCACTGATGCTTATAAGAACATGCATCCACGTTGGCCAAGTAATCTATTTCTTCTGCTTCTATAAACGCAGAGAGACTTCCTCAGGAAGGGTATTACTTTTGAATAGGTTCCACAAAATTTAATGAAGTAAATACAACTCAGATGGATTTCCAATTCTGGTGAAGACACAGTTATGGATAGCCTACACAGGCCCCAACCATAAAACTACTATACTGATGGATAAATTTTATGAAGCAGCTATCTGTAGGCACTGGACAACAGAAAGAATGAAAATTCTGTACATGGTATAAGCTCAACATCTATCCCATATTCTGTCTGTGTGAAGGCGTTTTCCAAACTTTCATAGGGGAGTAGTGGTCAATCAGGGAACAATAGTCTCACTGGGCAGAAAAAGAGAGAGAGAGAGAGAGTGATTAGAATTTAGAGTTCTTAAACTCTAAATTTGAGGGGAAGGGAAAGAGCCACAAATATCTGCATAGGGATTTCCTTGAGGCGTTGGTGAATATTAATCTGTACTTTTGGGGTGAGACTGTGAGAAGACTGGCGGAAAAGAACTTTCTTTATGAAGGCCAAATAGTGCTGGTCAAATGGGAAAAGTTCCCTTGTCTCCCTGGCAGGGCTTGCGACGGAGGAGTGGCTCGCTTCTTCAGTGCCCTGCTGCTCAAACCTCTAGAAGCATACACACAGGCAGGGTGCGGGTCTCCAACCCCATGGGCAGTGTCTGGGGGTGAGTTACAGTTGAAGCCCCAGTAGGCATGTGTTACAGGATGCTTTTTTAGTTTAGCCATCCATAGATGGCTTGTGTTAGTCAGCTCAATTAGAACATTGCCTTATGGCAAGGACAGTGAGCTTTCTGTATACCGGGGTTCTTGCGTTGGTGTAGTGGAAGAATCTGGTCACACATGGGCTTAGAGAATGGGTGCAAGATTTTATTGAGTACAAGTAGCTGTCAGCAGATAGGGGAGCCACACTCGGTGGCATGACTCTTCCCCGACAGCCCCGGCCAAACTCTGCCTCCTGTTACGCCAGTTGATGGCCCCCTGGTGTGCCCACTTGCTTCTACAGGGGTTTGTTCCTCTCAACATCTAGCTGCCCCAGTGTTCCTCTGCTAATGCGCTTCTCTCGAATTCCAGCGCATGTGTGTCTGCCTGCTAGGGTCTCCGGGTTTTTATATGCACAGGATGGGGGCGTGGCTGGCCAGGGTGGTCTTGGGAATTGCAATATTTGGGCGTGAAGGCGAGAGTGCCTGTCCTCACCTAGGTCCGTGGGCACAGGCCCGGGGGTGGAGCCCTAGCCAGGAACTATGCCCTCCTCTACCCAGCATTTTCCTGCTCCTCCTCTTCTGTATCACTGGGAATAACTGGAGTTCTAATCAACCATATAAAGAGATATCACTGAACACCGTCATTCAATTAAAATCCCAGAAAAGCCTACCCTTTATAAATAAAGCTGATGTAGCCTTAGAATACCTCTAGTTCCTAATAAAACCTAAAACTAGACTGAGCATAATTAAGCTGATCAAACAGTAAGTGAAATGCTTGACAGAACAAAAATGAAGGTTTTTGAAAAAGAAATCCAGATTCTGAAGGACACAGCATACACATGGTGCAGTTAAAAAATTTGTAACACATACCCAGGAGAAAACAGTGATTAGAAACATACTGAGTCATTATACTGTTGTAGGAATTAGCAGAGTAGTAACTTGAAGCAGCTATGTGAATACATTGAAAGATTCAACAGAAAAGATGGGTATAATAATGTATAAAAAGTCCAAATTCTAAGTAAAGGAAGATGGAAATGAAAGTCTCCTAACTTGATAGAAATATTAACCTGCAGATTTAATAACCAAAACAAACCCAAAACAGTATAAATAAACATACAAAAAAGGACAAATCTAAGCACATTATTACTTACATTGCTGAAAACCAGAGATGAAGTCATAAAACAACTCAATGAAGAAAGACAAAAACACCCTAGGGTGCATGGATAAGAATGGGTGTCATCACTACAATGCAGCAAGAAGCTAACAAATGTTAAATGGCTAAAAATAAAAAAAAATGGTTCTTGAGTTATTTGGTCAGAGAAAACAGCATTAACCATGTAAGCAAAATAAAGACATTTTTAGTTTAAGAGCCGACAGAACCTTGGCATGGTGGCTAGCATCTGTAATCCCAGAACTTTGGGAGGCCAAGATGGGTGGATCATTTGAGGTCAGGAGTTTAAGATCAGCCTGGCCAACATGGCAAAACCCTGTCTCTATTAAAAATACAAAAATTAGCAGGGCATGGTGGTGGCCACATATAATCCCAGCTATTTGGGAGACTGAGGCAGAAGAATCGCTTGAACGAGGTGGGGGGGGGGGGCACGGAGTTTGTAACGACCCAAGATCGCACCACTTCATGTCAGTCTGGGCAAAACAGTGAAACTCAGTCTTAAAAAAAAAAAAAAAAAAAAAAAAGCTGGCAGAATTTGACACCTACACCTACAAAAAAGCAAGAAAAAATGCTAAAGTAAGTTTTTCAGCCTAAAGGAAAGTAATATCTGATACTATAATATTCATGTAAGTGAATGAAGATAAAGTAAACTGATAATTTGTCTGCAAGTACTGCGGACTGCTCTCTTCTCATTTAAAAAATATTCAAGAGGTAATTGTTTAAAATAAAATAAAAACAATGTATTTGGGATGTATAATAAGTGTAATAAAGTAGAAAACAACTGAAACAGAAAGGAAGATTATTGGAAATTGAGGCTTATTATTTTTAAATTCTTATATATGAAGTGGTAAGTACACAACATAGTACAATGTAGAATATTAACATTGAATATTATAATCCCCAGATGTGGAGCTGAAAGTTAAACAAATAAAACTGAAAAAGTCAGGGGCCTTTTAGAAGGTGAAAGTTGGGAGAAGGGAGAAGATCAGGAAAAACAGCTAATGGGTACTAGGCTTAATACTTGGGCGGTAAAAGAATCTGTACAACAAACCCCTATGACACAAGCATACTGTGTAACATACCTGCACTTGTATCCCTTAAAATAAAAGTTGAAAAAAAAACCAAGGTCAAGAAAAACAAAGTACTTAGTTAACCCCCTAAAAATCCAGAAGAAGGATAAAATAAGAACAGACAGGACGGAGATATTAAATTTAAATCACAATGATAGATAAAAACAAAGGCATATGAATAATTATATGAAAATTCAATGAAAGTCTAATTAAAAGACAGAGATTCTCAGATTAAATAAAAAAGGGAGACCCAACTATATACTGTTCACAAGAGGTGCCCTTTATTCTATTAGTAAATAGTTTAAAGGAAAGCAATGGAAATAGAAAAAGCAGGTATACTTACATGCCTATCAAACATAATAGACTTCTAGAGGAAAGATGTACTATCATAGATTATAAGGCATTTCGTAAAGATAAAGGTCAATTCATCAAGAAGACATACACTCCACACTAAGAAATTGATAGAAAATGTAGACTAAAACTCAGTAAGGATTGACCCATTCAAATACAACTAAGAACCTAGTTGATATTTATAGAATACTATGTACAACCAATATGAACATACATTTTTTAAGGGCACAAAGAATATTTCCAATGGCAGACCATATTTTGAACCATAATACTAGTCTCACTGAATTTCAAAAGTTTGACATCATATAATATGTATTATGAGATACAATTAAATTATTAGAAATAAAAAAGAGGTATAAAAAATACCAAATCATTGGGAAATCAAGCAGCACTCTCATAAATAACTAATGGTTAAAACAAGAGCTAAAATAATTTAGAAAACACTTAGAACTGAATGACATTAAAACATAGCATATAAAAATATGTAGGGTACCACTTTCATAGTGTTTAGAGAAAAAAATTTAACATCATTTGCTTATATTGAGAGAAGAAAGGCATAATAATCAATTATACAAATGTCTTTCATAAAAACCCCATAAACATGACCTAATTAACTCAAAACAAATAAAAGCAAATAATAATGATTAGAGGGGAAATTAAAGAAACAGAAACAGTCAAACATAGAGGAAAAGCAATGAAACTAATTATCAGTGGTATGAAAATATTACCTCCTTCAAAATATAAAATAGATTAATATAAAATAAACTTAAATTACCCATAACTCTATTACCCATAACTCTATTTTACCAAGGGTAAAAAGATTTTAGAAAAGCACAGGTATTAGAAAAGAAGAGGTGGCATCAATACATGTCCTATAATTATAAACAACTTGATGACTATAAATTTGACAGCTCATATAAAAAGACTCATTCTTTGAAACACACAAGTTAACAGACATACACAAGAAGAAACAGATAATTAAAATACCTCTGTATTTGCTAAATCTGTTATATTTTTGTAATTAACAACCTTCCCACAAAGAAATCTTCAGGGGCAGATGGCTTCAATGTTGAATTCTAGAAAGAATTAATGGAAGTAATACTATCAATCTTAAAGTGTTTTGGAAAATACTGGAGGAGGGAACTCTTTCTAATTCATTTTATATGGTCTACATAACCTTGATAAGAAAACTAGACAAGGACATAACAAGAAAATAAAAACCCAAACCAGTATCCTCTGACACCAATAACAAAATATTTGCAATTATATATGAGAAGGAAAGAAGAAAATATATGATGATCAAGTTTTATTTATCCCTAAATGAAAGGCTGGTTTGACATTTGAGAATCAGTCAGTGTAGTTCAACACATTAACAAAATAAAAAAGGAAATAATATGATTGCTGCATTCATGATAAAATTTCCCAACAAACTAGGGGAAAACAAGAGGACTTCCTTAGCTAGATAAGGGCTTTTGTGAAAACCCTGCTACTAATATCACACTTAATATTGAAAGACAAACATTTCTTTCTACCATGAGGACTAAGGTAAGATGGGCTGCCCTGACCAGTGCAACTTAGCTTCTTCTGGGTGTCCTATCCAGTGCAATGATAAGAGGAAAGTAAAGAACTTAAACATTGAAAGTATAAAGGTAAAAAAGAAGACATAAAATGTTCTTTTCTCTGTATGTAGAAATCTGAAAGAAATTCTAAAGTAATTCCTAGAGCTAACAAGTGAATTAATGAACACCACACATTACAAGGATGATATATCAATGTTATTTATATACACAATGAACAATTGGCAAATCAAATCAAATTGGCATTTACAACAGCATAAGAAATTATAAACCATGTAGCATTGCTTTTAATTAAAATGTATAAGGAAGTATATAAAAAATTTCAAGACTGGAGAAATTTTATAAAGACTTAAAATGTTGGAGAGATATTCCATATTAATGAATTGGCAGACATAATATGATTAATGTGTTAGTGCAGTTCCGAACAAAATCCCCACAAAAATTTCTATAGAAATTAAAAATTCTTTCCTTCCTTTTATTATATTCTTTCCTCCAGTATAAGGATCTTCTAGTCAGAGTTGGGTGAAGATAAATACATATTTTGATGCATATTTGTCAGATACTTTTCAAAACACTACTGCTAGATTCATAAATTTGGGAAACAAACTAAAATTGCTCATGGATCTTTTTACTTCACCCTAACAAGACCCTTATGACAGAGGTATTGTAATTCTTTCCATGTTGCAGGTGACAAAACTAAGGCTTGCACAAGCTATGTTACTTGCTCAAAGTTGCATAGCACAGAAATAGAAAAGTCTGGATTCAAACTCAGTTGTATCCAAAGCCAAAGTGTTGGCAGGAATTATTTCCCACATACTGCTAGTAGGGCAAATGTGGCCCATAGGCTTGCCACAACATCATTGAATTGTTATTACTAAGTCAACATTTCTTTTTTCATCAAGTCCAAGGAAATTCAGTTATAATAGAAGCATTTACCACCATTACATTTTCATCATAAGTAACGCAAGCTAATATTCTGTATAAAATTACTACCATGAATTAACTTTATGTCTGGAGAAAATGGGATTGTATGTAATTACTGATTTCCACTCACAATAAAATAAGCAAATTATCTTCCCCAACATAAATGCACCATAAATTGTTTTGAGGCATAATGAAGAAATGAATTTCTGAAAGAAATATGAGCCAAATCTGCCAAATTATTATAAATGATAGCCCCTTTAAAATTAAAGCATGTAATTGCAATTGGAAAACGTTATCCTCTTAATGGTTACATTATTATTTGGGTAGACCAATAATCCTCTTTGCTGATGCTCCATTTCTGGGGATATTGACAGATTTTACACATTTTCACATCAAAATGCCATCAAATTTATATATAGAATAATTTACTGTTTCCAATATGAGATTTGTCATAATGGAGTGTCATCCATGAGTGTAACATAATGACATTTTAATTGAGAGAAGATGTTTTGGCATATAAAAAAGAAAGCTATTTTTCTTTGGATATTTTTGGGTTTGTTGACAATTTTCAGCTGAGTATACTTTCAATTCAAAAGATTGTTCTAACATATGGCCACATGCATTTAATTTTAATGAGTAAAAATAACCTTTACTATATGACATTTTAAATCAAATAGAATAATCAGCCTAATTTCATTATAGTATTTTATAACAATTATCTGTTGCATTTTACATATGAATGTAACATCTGTATCACAAAATACCACAGATAATAAAGGTGTGATAATTTTTTAAAGATATCATGTTATCTAATAGTTAGAAAGATTCTTCTGTGTTATATAGCCAATTCTAGCCAACCAGTAACACCCAATTAAAATATTTTCAAATCAAACTTTTATTGAATTCAGAATGTCTAATCAGTGGGTGATTTGAGAGATTCAATGAATTAACTAATGTGATGACCCCTTTTCTACATTGCATGCTCATTTAACAGAGAGACCTGCATGTTAATATTCTTGTCATTTTACTAGTATTTCTCCAGCATTCACTTCTGCAATTGTGAATTCTCTAAAAAAAGTACATATGTTCATATGCACATATATAGCAAACACTGTTAAACACTTTGAAACATCCAGTTAAGATGATTCCTCTAGGGATGTTGTTTTAAAAAAATATATACATATCAGAATATGTGATCATTCTTATAATAGTAAAAACATCATTCTAAGTAATTGTTTCTAATAATAGAAAAATGAATACATTTATGGAGACCAATTTCAATTTGTAAAGATAAAAGAGACACTGGAGAAATTATTTACATATTAACTTTTATTTTCTTTTAAATTTGGATTATCTAGATACTGATTGCAAGATGAAATTTCTCTTATGAATTATGACAATAATTGCTAAGAATTTCCTATATTTTTTGTCATGATAACCTCGTTCTTCGAGGCAGAGATACTAGATTTACTTATGAACTAAATTTTATTTTCCAAATCCCTATTTTACCTGGAATTCCCCCTTTCAAATCTCCACTATATAGACATTTCTAAGCTTGGAAAACTTGACTAATGAATAATTTATTTTTACCTACTTATTTTCATCTTCAGCCTTCAAAGTCTCTGAAAACTACAGTATCTAGAGGTAAGAAAAAATAACGAGAAATAACTCTTAGCACTATTAGAATTTGGCAAAAGCAAACTAAGCTTCATTTTACTTACCTGTGTAACATGATCAGAGGTGTATCTACCTAAGTGGAAAATCTAGATGACTGGTTGACAGAATGTGTGTAAAACAAGCGGTATGATAATGGCTACTTCTCCAAGAAGGTCTGTGAGGACAGGACTCATAACTCAGATATAGTTTTGTGAAAACAAAAGACAGTTAAGTGCAAACTGGGCATGGTGGCTCATGTCTGTAGTCCTAGCAATTTGGGAGGCTGAGGAATTCAAGACCAGCCCGGCCAACATGGTGAAATCCTGTCTCTACTGAAAAAAGAAAAAAAATAGTTAAGTGCAGAGTACAGGGTCGACCTCTAGCTCTACTGTGGCCTAGACTAGATTTCCTTCACAAAATTGTTTTTATAGGAATTTGTGTTATGAACTAGTTAGTTTCATCAAATATGCAATGCTATGTTTGATAAAAATCATATATAAAAATGACAAAACAATGTGTAATGACCATAACAACTAATTTTATGGTTTGAAAAAAAAATTATTTCATAAGTATTATTTGAACAACTATGTGTGTGAGATACTATGCTGGACACCAAGGATACATTGAAAAATAAGGAAGACACTCTTCTAGAATTTGTTGTTTTTTAAGCTTGCTTACCATCTTCCTTTCTTTTTGAAAGGGATTCCAAACAAGTGAATAATACTGTATATTTTAATATGAATTATTTCAACTAGAAAAAAATTCTTGCAACATTGTGAACTAGATTTTTTAAGTGTGCTTCTAAATACCTTATACATATGAATAGCATACCTTACAGCTCATTGTGAACCATATCCAGTAAGTGTTTTGAAATAGATTTCACTATGGGACTTCTCTTCAGGAGGCATCTTTGGCTTTGTCTTGATCAAAAACTAGATAAAGATATGAAAGCCACATGCAGGTTGAATTTAAATCAAAACCAGGGCCAACATCCAAAATAATCTCAGCAAGCTGTCATGAAGAACAAAAATCAGCAGGAATAAATTTAACAGCTGAATGTTGTCCTGCTTTTATGTGTAATATCCCTCCTTATCACTGTACACGACCATCAGGTGACATGGCTACCTGACAACATTGCTTTGCATAAAGTCTAGAACTCTCACTAACCTCACACTTGCCTCTAGTGGGGCTACAAACCAAGCCAGAATATTCAGAGAATATCAGTGCCTATCATCTTGCTTGCTCTGCAATTTACCCTCAGTTTCATGGTATAAAAGAAGGTAGTTGTCCTGATTCTAAATCCTGGATCCACTATTTGCTACATAATCTAACTATTCAACAGTTAAAAAATAAAATAAAATCATATCATTTGCAGCACCATGGATGGACCTGGAGGTCAATATCTTAATGAAATAAGCCAGAACAGAAAGACAAATATTGCATACTCTCACTCATGATGTGGGAGCTAAAAAAATTGAACACAGAGGTAGAGAGTGGAAAAATAGACAGCATGACTGGGAAGGGTGAGTAGGGGTAGAGTAATGAAGGGAAGTGGGTTAAAGGGTACAAGCCTACAGTAAGACAAATAAATTCAATGATTGTTGCAGAGTAGGATGACTATATATAACAAAAATGTATTGTATCCAGATGATGGACACCCTGAAGGCCCTGATTTGATCACTACATATTATGTACATGTAACAAAGTTTCTCAGGTACCCCATACATTTGCACAAAAAAGAACAATCTGTAGCCTTTTGTCAGAATTGAAGAAGATAATGACCTTAGTTCTATTGGTATACATATATATGTATTAGCACTTACGGGACATCGTCCATGAGCTAGAAGGAACTTGATTATCTTAATTTCCATATAAGTAGAAACAGAATCAACAAAAAAATCAGTAAAAATTTCCAAGGTCCTATTGCTGGCAAAGCCATGAGTAGAATACAAATGTGGTATCCAAATCTATACTAAATTTAAAAATAAATGAAAATCTTTGTTCATTCTGATAAAGGTAAGTACAGAACTATCTTTTTTTAGTGCTGCTGCAAACTAACAGTTCTTCAAATACTTGTCTTATTACTGCTTCTTAATAACTGTTATAATTCTTTCTAAGGCAGCCATCTTAGCCCACTCTAAAGATTTTTTTTTATATAACAATTGAAGTTGTCCATAATTCTGTGGATTTTCTAATGATGGAAAAAGTTCTGTATTACTGGCAGTTATCAAGGAGCACTTTCATAACTTATTTCACAAAGGAAAAAAAAAGGCTATTTCCTTTCAAAACATACCAGTGACTTTTTGATGGATAACACTGAAGAGTCATAAAGAAATATTCTCTGTTATTTTGTTCCCTACAAACTGAAATTTCACTATTTTATGTGTTTTCCCCACAGCCTTACATGAGGAATTTCTGAAAATAGAGTAAATGGAGGCAAGATACTATCCCCTCACACACACACTTAAAGGGAATTTGGGAAATGATAAAGCCCCCTTGTGCCAGGACCTAACATTAATTCAGCACTAGCTGAATTCTGATAGAAAGAGTTCTGGTAGAAAAAAACAGGTTGCAGGAATTAATGTCACTTCCTGACAGGAGTAGTAGGAAAAGGAACAAATGCTGGAACACTTACAGCGTGCCAGAGACAGTGTGCTAGGTATTGTATCCACGTTTTCCAGTTCAATTCTTCAAATGCTTTGGAGATGGGCATTACTATCTTTACGCACATAAAGAAACCAAGACTTTGGAAAATTTAAGTAATATACTTCAGTTGAAGCTAAAAAATAGTAGGGCTGGAATTCACACCTAAGTACAGTATATCTGACTTCAAAGCTCAAGCTTGTTCTCTGGTATCAGGCCTTATTCTTCCACTTGGCTTCAACACCTTGCCTAGAGACCTAGGATGTGTAATTTGTTGGTATCTGCTGTTCCATTTCAATTCTATTCTGTAACCTCAAATTTGATTGGGAGAACTCTTAGGATTTAGAAACAAGCTTGACCTTGTCACGTTCATTTTATCTGCACCCTTCTTACCCATTCATATGAGTTAGGAAAGTGACTGATATTTAGTTTAAATCGCGACCATTTAATCTCTTTGCAAGTGATTTTGTTCTAGTTAGCCTTACCTAAGTTATCAGGAAAGGGCAGTCCTTTGCCATTGCTGTGTAAAACAAGGACAGCTCTGCAGAGTCTGTGGGGATGCTGATGACTGGGAAATTATTTTATAGTGAGAAAACAAGCATTCACCATGATCAACATGAACAATATGCTGTTTGCCCTCAAGCAAAAGAAAAAGCCACTGGCATGTAATGTTGAGACAAATGGTCAAGGGAGGCCAAGGAAAGATAAATAACATACATACATAAAACATCCAGAACAGAGGATGTCCAATATCACATCAGAATCTGGAAGGATTAACTATCTATTTTTCCCTCTTAAAAAAAATACAGAGTATGAATTTATTGTAAATCAATTTCTTTTCTAGTGTTTTTGGTGATTATAAAGTAAATGCAATTGACTTTAAGGTCAGGCTTACATATTTATATTTCATAGCAGCTAAAAATGTGCATGTGTTACAATAATAGTTGCATTTTTGAATGGAATAAGTTTTTTACTCTAGAGAAACAAGGCTATTTCTGAGGTCTATCTGTAATGCGATAGAGGTCTAAAAGCAGAGGGAAAATATCTGCATTTTGATTATCTATTTAATTGTAAGAGAAATGAAATACACATGTGTAAAAATGCAATAATTACAAATAGATAAAAAATGTAAGGTTTTTTTATTTTATAAAATCAGAAATTTTATTTTCTGTAAAGGACAATTTTAAAGAAATGTAGCAGCCTTTCCCCTAGTTTTTACATAAATTTTAAGATTCTGGTTCATTTCATTTTGATATGTGGCATAATTTCACAAAAATATCTTGCCAGCCATTTTTGTTGACATTCTAATATGATGAATCAAAGCAGTAATACAAAAATGACAATGATTTAAATCTTTCTTAAGCTTTTATAATCATAAAACACCAATTGTAGACATGAGATTTAGTACACTGAATATGAAGGCATAGGGTACATATAACTGCCCTATTGCCTCAACTAGAATGTTGTGGAAGGACAATGGAAACGGGTCAACCATCAAGCATATGTTAGCACTGTTCTAACCTGTTTACAAAATTCTCTTTTTTAAATATTTGTAACACTTAGAAAATACAAATTTGTATAGAATGGATCTTCTCATCTGTTCATCATCTTCAAGGACGCTTATTCTTCCCTGTTTTGGGACGTAGATTGGGCTGTAGTTTAAATGAACTACAAAAAAGGCAATCTCAACCTCCTACTCCATATACTGGAGATAAGAATCCAAGACTAGGCTGGTGTATAGTATTTCATGCCTATAATCCCAGCATTTTGGGAAGCCAAGCAAGGAAGATTGCTTGAAGCCAGGAGATTGAGACTAGACTGGGAAACAAAGCAAGACCACTACAAATAATTTTTAAAAATTAGCTCCGAGTGGTGTCATATGCCTATAGTCACAGCTACTCAGGAGGCTGAGGCAGGAGGATCACTTGAGCCCAGGACTTTGAGGCTGCAGTTAGCTGTGATAGCACCACTGCACTCCAGCCTCAGTGACAGTAAAGTATCCTGTCTCTTAACCCAAAAAACAAAAAAGAATCAGAGACTTTTGGCAAAAATCACACACTAGAACTGAATAATGTTAGGCAGAGAGATACTGACAAATCATTAGCTCTTAATAATCATGAAAGTCTAAGAAGGATTTTTCATACCTCAACTCTTTTTGTTAGCTAAATTACTGTGATTTTTTTTTTTCACAAAAGATACTACAGCAGAGGGGAATTAAGACATTTCTCTCTCTTCATGTCACCCCATCTGCCTAAGCTCAGAACTAAAATTATTTCTAGCTTCATCAAAAGGAAATTCCTATAAACAGGAACGACTGATTGCCAAAGCTACAAAAAACAATGTGTCCTGAGAAAGGAGGGAAGAGGGGGTAGGGTGAGGAGATGAACAGAGTAAAGGTTCACTTGTCAATTTATGAAAAATAAATTAATAGGTGACCACAGACAGTAAGGGTCATGCTACATCACCCTTAAAGGATTTCAGAATTTTTTAAAAGCAACCTTAAAGATTTCAGAATTGAACAGAGTGCTGTACAAGGTCACTACTGGTAAAATTTGTGATATCTTACCGAGTGCGAGTCTTTAGTCTGGTGATTTCATATTTCATAAATATCAGTTTTTAAATTTAATTAATCCATACAACTATACTCTATAGTAGATACTCTTATGAGTCCAATTTCACAGATAAGCAAAAGAAGATTCAGGATGCTTGTTAGCTATTGAATGTATTGTCTCCAGTAAGGGGCTGGACCAGTATTCGCTAGCAGGTATAGCTGTATTTAGATACATACCTCTTGAGCTTCGTGCAAGAATAGAGAATTTCATAAGTTAGCTTTCAGAGGCAGTCTGGCAGGAGTGGCAGGCAGGGGGCGGTTGTAGGGGAGATGCTTAGCCTTGAGGTAGGAGAATAGGGTCTGGAGTCAGGTAATTTAAGGCCAATTCACTTGGACTTCCCAGAACTAAATAAAAAGGAAAACCCCACCTCTCCACACTCAATCCATGCTCAAGTAACAAAAGGATAGAGGCTATTTATTTCACACCCTCAACCTTATACATTTCCCAGATGAAAAATGGAAAGTATCTTTGATTGGTCCCCTCCTGCAATCAGTCAAATTGGTCAGTGGCCAAGTCCTTAAGGGCAACTTCCTAACTTCTCTTAGCCTCTAATTGGTCACCCTTCTTGACCAATCAGACTGGTCATGGGTCACTCCCTCATTTACATAAGGTGTAACCAAGTAACCAATGAGAGAATTTAAACTCCACAAAATTCTGTAAGTAGCACTCTTCAGCTGCTTGGTTGAGCCCACTTGTACTCTGTGGAGTTTACTTTCCTTTCAATAAATCTGTGCTTTTCTTGCTTCATTCTTTTGTTCCTTTGTGTGTTTTGTCCAACTATTTGTTCAAAATGCCAATAACCTGGACAACTCATAGTCAAGACCCTCCACCGGTAATAGCCTGGGAACAATATCCCTTGGATGCAACTGAGACAGACAAGGAGAACAGAACAGGGATCTCTCCTTGTTTGTCCTTGCAAACTCCTAATGGACCAGCTATACTCAGCCTGGAAGTAGCACCACCACAGACAATTCCTCTCACAAAATCAACCATTTAGGCCTGAAAGAAACAAAGCACTCTAACTGCAAACATCCTGGTTGCCAACTGTAGAGACTTTCAAGAGACCTTCCCCAATGCTTAACAATAATGTCTTAGTTTGTCGTAAGTTGAACTTTGCTTCATTTTAAAGTAAAAGTCACATTTCTGGGTGGAGACTTAAGATGCAATGAGACATGCCACGCATGACATGAGACTGTGTAGGCAGAACCGCTGAACCACCCCAATAATGTCACCTGGAGGAGGCTCAAGGGAAAAGAAAAGCCCAAATTAACCTGATTTGCGGAAGCCAGCAGCAGCTTCCTTCCTGTTGTCTTTCTTACTGCTTGAGCTGAAAGCCACAATAAACTGCTTGCTCAAGCCAATTTCAGACTCTTGGTTTACTTTTTTTTTTTTTTTAGATGGAGACACATCCTGTCACCCAGGCTGGAGTGCTATGGTGCGATCGTGGCTCACTGCAACCTCCGCCTCCTGTGATCAAGCAATTCTAGTGCCTCAGCCTCCCGAGCAGCTGGGACTACAGGTACCCACCACCACGCCCAGCTAATTTTTTGTATTTTTAGCAGAGACAGGGGCTTCACCATGTTGGCCAGGCTGGTCTCGAACAGGTGATCCGCCCACTTCGGCCTCCCAAAATGCTGGTATTACAGAAGTAAACCACACTCTTGGTTTACTTTTATTTACTGAGGATCAAGATCCACCACTGGTAACACTATAAGAAGAAAATCATGGACCTGGGCTGCTGATACAGAAATGGCTGAAAATCACTGGGGAATCTGAGTTGGTCTGCATGAAGTCATCATCCACATAGCTAAAGCTCTGTATGTTGGGACAGAGGATACAAAAAAAAAAAAAAAACATTGCTATAGTTTATGTTATGCTACATAGGTGAAGGAGCATGCATCTCTACACTTAGGGCAGAGGTTCTGGAAAGCTTTTCCATCCTCAAGCATCCAAGACACACAATCTTACAGGAACAAACAGGAAATTAATATCAGATAACTTTTGCCAAAAACAAACTGAGGCAAAAACAAAGAGGATACTTAGGTGACTTTCCCAACCATGAATTAACCAACAGAACTAATGCATGTTAGGAAGAGGGGTATTCATAGATTACCAGTGCTTAATAATATTGGAAGTCTTCTATGGTGATGCAAGATCCAGTTAACAGAACTAGTACAAAGAGCAAGAATTCAAAAACACATTATGTCCCATCTCAGAGACAATGCTCTTTGCTGTGCCTTTTTACATGCAGCCAGATAAAAGATCAGGAGCTACGTTGCAAATGAATTGAAGCAATTATTATAAGCAACTGTTACAGGCTATATTTTTTAAATATCTCTACCTCTTGCTGTGGAAATTAGTCTTTCCTCTAGTAAGCATTTTAACACTCATATAATTAATAGGGGAGAACTCTAGCTCTTAGAATAATTTCTGCCAGAGCTTGTTGGTTGATAGTCTTCCCTTCAAGGTTGACCAGAACAAAACCTAATGAGAAAAATACTTTGATCTATGAATTTTACCATCTGAATGAATGAGCTAGAAAAATAAGAAGCTCAACATGAAAAAATATTCTACTCTTTTGTGAGGAAGTAATCTTGAAGTCTTTGAGTGAGGGATTTATTTATTTCTTTTTTCCTACAAGTGATTATTAGGCGACTTGCAGACAAGAAATGAAAATGTTTTTCTGAAGCAGCTATTAAAGTCTTCTGACGAAGCACTACAGATATTTGCAATATTTACTTAAGGTTTAGAAAGCACTTTTGTCTTCTGGGATTAAAGACGCTAAGGCATTTGATGAGTTTATCATCATATTAACACTAATGACTGGTATTCAGTTGCTCATCAAAAATAAGACGGTGTCCAGTGTTCCCATATTAATTTTGTTTCCACAACAATAAATTTTTAGCAGAAAATAAAGAACACATTTTCTCCAAAAAAAAAAAAAAAAAAAAAAAAAAAAAAAAAAAAAAAGCCCTAGAACTACAAAAGAGATAGTTTATGAGTGACAGATTGTAGGATAGAACACCATAATCAGTGAAAATATATTATTTAAAGAAAGCAAATTCCTTCAGTTTCTGGTGCCTGCTCTAATCGTGTGAATAAAATAACAGTATGCAAATGCTTAGTCTAGAGTTTGACAAGGCTGTCACTTTCCCTTATCGGACACAGTGCTTTATCACAATGCAGTCAAAAGAAAGGAGGAAATGAGGTGGAAAATATTATTATAGGATTTTTAGGGTACTTTGATAGAAACTAGAGACAGCTGTTAAAACTACAGTATTTAAGAACAAATGTGAGTAATAAACCGTAAAGTGAAATATGTGAGGGAGGGAAATATTTCTGGCAATACATATGCTCTACGTAAATTTTACTTATGTATAAGGATACTAAAGTGTGGGCTAAGGCTAAATAGAGACATTGATCAGGCAGTCAGCAGCACCACCTTGTTTACACATTAGTGCTTGTGCAGTACTTTCTGAAGAGTTGCAGAGTTGCCTTGTGTCATGACATAGTAACTATATAATTTATCTCCCTGCTTCCTTTCTATTTTTTTCTCCTTCTCTCTCTCACTCTTCTCTCTCCCTCTTTGCACTGGCCACCAGGGAGCATAGAGTGTGATATACTGAGCAAATGACTCAGCTCTGCTTTGGAACAAACTTATCACTTTCTTATTAGTGATATGTTTTTCTATTTTTTTCTATATCCTTGCATATCATTTACAGTGTTATACAAGTGATTTTATTATGAACAATTTCAAGTACCTTTTAGAGAAGCAGATTGTGAATTCAAAGCAAACATGAAACAGATATCAGCATTTGTAATTAATTTTAAATAAAATTCAAAGAATACAGCAGGATGGTGACCTGATTCTTTTCCTTTTGCTTATTTTATTCTCTTTGCTGACTTTAACATAGAATGAGGTGGTGCCAACAATAAGAATGTGCTATGTTGTGTTCAAAATCTAACGTATATTTGCTAACAATATTTTTGGGCAAATACATGAGTAGCAACACATTGTACTGATTGTCGTATTGATTATCATTGCACAGTTTTTTTCTGTTAAAGCTTTATTATTTTTCTGGCATTGTCTGGGGGAATCGAATTTCTTTATTTATTACAAAAATATGCTTATCATTTGTCTGGGTATTTGTCTCCCTAGACAATATTTTGAGGTTAGTATAAAATAAATATCTAATACTTCAAAGAAAGCCCATTGAATTGGAAAGATTTATTTTGATTTACAAAATACTCTGTTTTGATCTTTTTTTATTTTAGATGACTTATAGTGGAGTTTTCTTCTATTTAATTGTTGTTTTACTTCTGAGTAGTTTTTAAAAAATATTTGTTGGTGGGGGTAGAAAAAGAAAAAATATTGCTAAAGGGTTTGCTAAATGTATGAGCGGGTAGGAGGAAATAAAGGCAAAGTACTTATGCTTAAGTAAGTAGAGATGATTTTTTTAAAAAGCAAGTGAGACTACCTATAAAAACAAAGGTGTCAGAGGAGTCACCGCAGTACCTGTATACACTAAGAAAAGAAGGTTAGAAATAAAACCTCGCCTGCTATTATCAAAGACAGAGCTGCTTGACCAAGCAGCTAGCACATCTTTCTTCCCACAGAGAAAGCTGAGGACAGGAAAACACACCACCTTCAGTTTGAACTCCAAATAAAACTTGGACCAACAATCTTAAAACCCTAGTGGTCAAATTGAGAAGAAACTGGAATGAAATGTCATTTTAAACTCAGCAGCAAGCATCTGTCTTTCAGGAGTCAGAGGCTTGAATACTCCTCTGGGGTGGGCTGTCATTTCTTCCTGGAAAACAATTTGAGGTGCACAAATGTGAAGGCAGCCAGGACCAATGAGGGGAGCCCTTATTGCTATCAATCTCAACTGTCTTCTATTGCCCATTGCTACCAAGAAGATATTTGTGTGCATGTGACTTACATCAAAATCAGGAAAGGATTCATTTACTGTATTTTTATTTTGTTTTTTGAATAAGCATATGTATATCTATTACCTCTTAAGGTAATTATGTAATTCATCTCCAAAAGCTAGATATATGTGAGGGTAAAATAGGACTCTATTAACAATGAGAACAGGGCAGCAAAAACAAACTGGAATTAACATGGGTATTTAATCACTTTAACTTTGTTACTTTGAATATAAGTTTTCATTTTTGATACAATCATTATTATCATTTTGAGTAGAAGGTTTACATGAAGCAAATGTCAATATTTTAGAAACAGGATCTTTAACTATCAGAATCTAAGACGTGTGACTAGATGCTGAACTGGTTCAGTATTTAGCCCAAGCCATCATCCCTAAGATTTGCCAGAATCTCAAAACTTGTTCTTGTAAGGGTGAAATTTTTCTCTAAACTATAGCTCTCAAAATTAATGTGCATATGCATGGACCCAGGGTGGGGAAAAACACACACTGGGACCTGTCAGGGAGGTAGGGGGAGAGAGATCATCAAGATAAATAGCACCAGGGTCTTAATACCAAGGTGATGGGGTTGACAGGTGTAGCAAACCACCTTGGCTCACGTAACGAACCTGTACGTCCTGCACATGTATCCCAAAACTTAAAACAAAATATAATTAAATTAAAAAGAAAAAATAATGTGTGTATGAATCACCTAGGCATTTTGTTAAATTACAGCTTCAAATTCAGGAATCTTGGGGCAGGGCCTGAGATTCTGCATTTCTGACAAGCTCCCAGGTTGTGTCAATGCTATAGTGTACAAACCCCACATTAAATAGTAATTCTCTAAATTATTTTAGTTGAGCCACAAATCTTGTTTATCTCTAATGTTGCCATTGAGAACTCATT
The DNA here is from genome assembly GCF_009761245.1 of Sapajus apella. Lineage (NCBI taxonomy): Eukaryota > Metazoa > Chordata > Mammalia > Primates > Cebidae > Sapajus > Sapajus apella. The sequence continues at coordinate 4,023,557 of NW_022436955.1, read as the reverse complement.
TCATCACCCTACTTTACAAGACTATGCTAGATTCCCCCAGTGAAACCCCATGTTAGTATTCAGTAAATGAGTTACAAAGCATTGGCTACTGATGATAAACAGGAATCTTAGTTAGGCTTCTGCTAGCCCCCTCTGGAGAAAAGCTCTTGAAATAACTTTGTAAATTAATTTACTTGTAATTGAAAACTAATAATTGTGTATATCTGGGGGTACAACGTGATGTTTCGACCTATGTGAAAAATATTGTGGAAATTTTAAATCTAATTAACATATCCTTCACCTCATGCATGCTGACCATAGATAATAATAATGTATTATGTATGCCAAAATTTCTATAATAATAGAAAGATTTATAATACATGTGATGACTATGGGCTGTTTTGAATCTTCTTCCTAAAATTCTTTTATATTTTTGCTTGCTTCTCTGATCCTTTCCTCTCGATAGTAATAAGCTTACTCTTTGTATTAGAATTCCTCTTCTTTTGTTTGGAGAAGGTAAATTTCATCCACTATTTTTAATTTTAATTCTGAGATTTCAAAACCAATGTTATCCTCTCCACTAGAAAAATGCCTCAACAATATCAACCTTTCCTCTCATGAAAAGAATCTTCTGACATTACCCTGTTTTCTTCAGCCCCATTTAGATAATTATTTTTGTCTTGAAAATAGAAGAAGCACATAGGAAAATTGGAGGGGTAGGGGTTGGTAAGAGAACAGACTACTCCTTAATGTGGATTAAGGGGCTGCTGATTAGCTACCTCTTTGTTTAGAGACATGTCACCTGCAGATAACCTTTATATCTCTCACAAAACCATACATTTGAGACTCTGTCTTATGGTACTAATGCCTTTACCAACCCTTTCTCTTATAGAATCTAACCTTACAATATACACAAGTAGTCTTTTTATTTGAATACTTTGAAGCATAATCCTGAAAGTATATACATAACCTCTGACTGTATATGAACTTTTAAGCAACAGAGCATTGGAGAAATGAATAAATGTTTATAGAGTTATGTTTGTATGCCACCCTCACCTCCAGCCAGTAAACATATCTTGACACCTTTAATCAACAATATGGTTATGACACCTTTGTCACATCCATATTGTTTTCAGGAAGGAGAAACACATACCTGCACAAGCTCACATAAAACTCTCCACATTCAGTACATAGAGTCAATGCTAGGACACTTATTAACTTTCTTGTTCAGTAAATATTTATTTCATTGTATAGAAAAATAACAAAAATTTTTTATCCCAAATAAATCTAAATAAACAGTATCATGATAAAATGAGAGATGAATAAAGGAATTTTAAAGAATTATCTGAGGTACTGCCTTCATTCTAGATCCAGTTTACTATCAGAACTGAGATAAGATTATTGATCTGGCCTGCTCCCCAAACATCTTTATCTAACTATAATCAAAATGCTTAAGATTCTCCCAAATACATCTTATTCTGCATACTTTAAAATTAGGTAATTACTGTTTTTCTTAACTTAGGCACATTCATGGAATCTAGTGATGACTGAAAAATCTACTTTTCATTCACTGTGCTTTCTGGACATCCTTGTTCATCTATAAGAGCCATAACTAACAGCTTATATACACTCTTAATATGTACCTACATTTTTAGTTGACCATTACAAAAGTCATTCTAATGAAAATGAAGAAAAGAACATATCGATGCTTCCTTAAAAGTTACATGTGCTGTGGCTAAACACTATCACTTAAAAGCCGGATGAAATGATTAGAATTTAATCAGTCATGATATAAGAATAAGCAAATGGAGACCAGTGGCAGGACAAGATAGCTGAGTAGAAGCCTCCACTGATTGTCCTCCCAGTAGGAACACCAAATTGAACAACTGAAAAGCAACTTCATAAAAACCAAAACTCAAGTGAATCTTCACAGTACCTTGTTTTAACTTCACATCACTGAAAGAGGCACTGAAAAGGGTCTTAAATTGCATATGCCACTACTTGTCCCTCCCCAAGCAGCAGCTACATGGCATGGAGACAGAATCTGTGCACTTGGGAGAGGGGAAGCACAGTGACTATGGGACTTTGCACTTGAACTCAGTGCTGCCCTGTTACAGTGGAAAGCAACACCAGACATAAATCAGCCAGTACCCATGCAGAGAGCATACAGACTGTCCCTAGCCAGAGGGGAATCACCCATGTCAGAATCTGAGTTCTGGTAGGCCTCACAACTATGAGCTAAAGTGCTCTGGGGTTCTAAATAAACCTCAAAAATATCTAGGCCACAAGTAATGTAATTACTGGGCAATTACTGTTCCTGTGCTGGGCTCGGAGCCAGTGAACTTTGGGAGGCACGTGACAATAAGACACCAGTTGAGGTAGCCAGGAGAGTGTTTGTGCCACGTCTCCCCTATCCCCAGGTAGTGCAGCTTACAGCTCCAGAAGAGATTCCTTCCTACTGCATGGGAAGAGGAGAGGGAAGAGTAAAGAGAACTTTGTCTTGCAACTTAGATATCAGCTCAGACATAATAGAATAGTACACTGGGCAGAGTTGTATGACCCACATTTCAGGACCTTGGTTTAGGATGACATTTCTAGACACACTCATGGTCAAAAGGAAATCCACTGCCACGAAGGGAAGGACCCAGTCTTGGCAAGATTCAACAACTGCTGACTAAAGAGTCCTTGCATTCTGAATAGTGAGCAGTGGTACCCCTATATTATTCACCGTGGGCTTTAGTGAAGTTCAGAGACTTGCTGGCTTCAGGTGTGACCTGGTACATTCCCAGCTATTGTGGCCATAAGGCAGGACTCCTGTTTGAAAAAAAGAGAAAGGAATAAAGGGACCTCTTGCAGCTTAGGTACAAGCTTGGCCACAGTGGAGTAGAATACCAAGCAGGGTCTTGAAGTCACAAATTCTAAGACTTGGTCCTTGGAGAGCATTTCTGGACATTGTGTGGGCCAGAAGGGATCCCACTGGTCTAAAGGGAGAGATTTAGACCTGGCAGAATTCACTGAAAGTTTAGTAAAGATCCTTTGAGCCTTGAGTGAACATTGATAGCAGTCAGGCAGTACTCACTGTGAGTCTGGGGCAGTGGTGGCCATGGGGAGAGACTCCTCTACTTGTGGAAAGGGTAGCAAAGGAAGGAAAGGCTGGTTTCACAACCTGCAGATTGTAAAGTTCTATAGCCTTGAGCAAATTCAGGCAGTAGCCAGGCAGTGATTACCACAGTCTTGGGTAAGACCCAGTGCTGTGCTGGCTTCAGATCTGATGTGGATTTCAGTGGTGGTGGTGAGAGGGGTGCTTGCTTCACCCAACCCCCAGCTCCAGGCAGCTCAGCACAGAGAATGGGACTTCAAAATTTGGGAGAAATTAAGGGAAGAAAACAAGAGTCTCTGCTTGGTAAGCCAGAGAATTCTTCAGGATCTTATCTATGACCAGTAAGGTAAGAGCCACATTTTTACTGGGCTTGGGGTACCACTCAGGCAGATATAACTGCAATGACCAAAAACCTAGTTTACAATACTCCAGTCCCTTCAAATATCTGGAAAGCCTTCTCAAAAAAGATAGGTACAAACAGGCCCCGCTTGCAAAGACTATAATAAATACCTAACTTTTCACTGTCCAACCACTGATGAACATCCACAAACATCAAGACCATCCAGGAAAACATGACCTCACCAACTGAGCTAAATAGAGCACCAGTGACCAATTATGGAGAGACAGAGGTATGTGACCTTTCAGACAAAGAATTTAAAACATCAGTTTGAATAAAACTCAACAAACTTCAAGATATCACAGAGAAGGAATTTAAAATCCTTTTACATAAATTTAACAAAGAGATTGAAATACGTAAAAAAAAAAATCAAGAAATTCTGGAGTTGAAAAATGCAATTGACATACTGAAGAATACATTAGAGTCTCTTAACAAGAGAATTTACCAAGCCAAATAAAGAATTCGTGAAGTTGAAGACAGGTTATTTGAAAATGCATAGTCAGAGAAAACAACAGGAAAAAGAATAAAAAAGAATTAACATGTCTAGAACATCCAGAAAATAATCTCAAGAAGGCAAATCTAAGAGTCAGTGGCCTTAAAGAGGTGGTAGAGAGAGACAATGATATAGAAAAGCAATATATATACTCAATGGAACACTATTCAGCCATAAAAAAGAATAAAATCTTGTTATTTGTTGGAACATGAATGAGCTTGGAAGACATAATGTCAAGTGAAATAAGCCAGGAACGGAAAGATAAATACTGCATATTCTCATATGTGGAAACCAAAATCATTGATCTCATATAAGTAGAGAGTAGAATAGTGGTTACTAGAGGCTGGGAAGGAGAAAGGGTGGGGAGAATAGCGAAAGGTTCATTCATGGATACAAAAGTAAAGCTAGATAAGAAGAATATGTTCTATGACATTACAGGGTGATGACTATAATTAACAGCAATTTATTGTATGTTTTCCAATGGCTAGAAAAGTAAATTCTGAATATTCTCAACACAAAGATAAGTGTTTTGTGTGATAGACACACTAATTACCCTGATCTGATCATTATATATTGTATACATGTATTGAAATATCACACGATACCCCAAAATATGTAGAATTATGTGTTAATTAAAATGATAATAATAAAAAGAAAGCATTTAAAAAAAAAAAAGAAAATTCACCAAGGGGATATCAAATAACTTCCCAAGCATAGAGAATGATATCAACACTCAAGTAATAAAAGGTTATATAACTCCAAACAGATTTAACATAAGAAAGAGTGGCTCAAGTTATTTAATAATCAAATTCCCAAAGATAAGGATAAAGAAAAACATTCTAAAATCATCAGAGAAAAGAAACAAATAACATACAATGGAGCATGAAAACATGTGGCAGCAGACTTCTCAATGGAAATTTTACAGGCCAGGAGAGAGGCATGACATATTTAAAGTACCGAAGGATGGGGGAAAAAAAAACAAAAAATCTTCATACTAGAATAGTATATCTAGTGAAAATATCTTTCAAATTTAAAGAGAAAATTAACACTTTCCCAGAAAAATACAAGCTGACAAATTTCATCAATACCAGACCAGTCCTACCAAGAAATACTCAAGGGAGATTTTCAGTCAGAAATAAAAGGATGTTAATGAGCAATAATGAATCTTCTGAAGGTACAAAACTCACTGGTGATAGTAGGTGTACAGAAAAACACAGAATATTATAACACTGTCACTGTGGTGTATAAACTACTCACATCTTGAGTAGAAAGACTAAAAGATAAACTAAATAAAAATAATAACTACAATTATTTTCAAGATACAGACAGTAAAATAAGATATAAATAGAAACAAAATGTTAAAAAGCAAGGGGGACAAAGTCAAAGTGTGGACATTTTATTAGTTTTTCTTTGCTCGTTAGTGTGTTTGTGCAATGACAGTTAAGTTGTGATCAGTTTAAAATGGGTTATAAGACACCATTTGCAAGCCTCATGTAAGCTCAAATCAAAAAACATACAACAATTAAAACAGACCATCAGAGAAAATCACTTTCACTAACAGGAAGACAGGAAGGAAGGAAAGTAGGGAGAGAAGACAACAAAGCAATGAGAAAACAAAGAATAAAGTGGCAGGAGTAAGTCTTATCAATAATAACATTGAATGTAAATGGATTAATCTCTCAAATCAAAAAATATACAGTGGCTTAATGGATTAAACAAACAAACAACAAAACAAAAACAAAAAACAAGACCTAGGATCTGTTGCCCACTAAAAACACACCTCACTTATAAAGACATGTATAGATTGAAAATAAAGGAATGGGCCAGGTGCAGTGGCTCATGCCTGTAATCCCAGCACTTTGGTAGGCGAGGAGGGCAGATCACAAGGTCAGGAGATCCAGACCATCCTGGTCAACATGATGAAATCCTGTCTCTACGAAAAATATAAAAAAATTAACTGGGTGTGGTGGCACATGCCTGTAGTCCCAGCTACTTGGGAGGCTGAGGCAAGAGAATTGCTTGAACCCATGAGGTAGAGATTGCAGTAAGCCAAGACTGTGCCACTGCACTAATGACTGGGTGACGGTGTGAGACTCCATCTTAAAAAAAAAAAAAAAGAAACAAACAAAAGAAAAGGAAGGGATGATAAAAAGGTTATTCATGCTAATGGAAACCAAAAAGGAGCAGGAGTGCTATACTTATATTGGACAAATTGATTTCAAGACAAAAACTGTAAAAAAAAAGACAAAGAAGGTCATTATATAATGATAATGGGGTCAATGCAGCAAGCATATATAACAATTACAAACATATACGCACCTAACAAAGAAGGACCCAAGATATGTAAAGCAAATATTATTAGGGCTAAGGAGAGAGACAGATCCTGTGATGGTTAATACTGAGTGTCAACTTGATTGGATTGAAGGATGTAGTATTGATCCTGGATGTATATGTGAGGGTGTTGCCAAAGGAAATTAACATTTGAGACAGTGGGCTAGGGAAGGCAGACCCACCCTTAATCAGGTGGGTACTATCTAATCAGCCTCCAGTGAATATAAAGCAGGCAGAAAAACTTGAAAAGTTGAGACCGGCCTAGTCTCTCAGCCTACATCTTTCTCTCATGCTGGATGCTTCCTGACCTCAAACATCAGACTCTAAGTTCTTCAGTTTTGGTACTCAGACTGGCTAGCCTAGCTTCTTAGCTTGCAGACAGCCCATTGTGGGACATTGTGATTGTGTAAGTTAATACTTAATAAACTCCCCTTTATATAAATATGTCCTATTAGTTCTTTCCATCTAAGAAAGCCCTGACTAATACAGACCCCAATACAATAATAGGTAGAGACTTCAACACCCCACTTTAAGCATTAGACAGATCTTCCAGACAGAAAGTCAAAAAATAAACCTTAGACTTAATCTGCACCATAGACCAAATAAATACAGTAGATATTTAAAGAACATTTCATCCAATGGCTGCTAAATACTATTCTCAGCACATGGATCATTCTCAATGATAGAACATGTGTTAGGCCACAAAAAAATTCCTAAAAACTTTTAACAAATTGAAATTACATGAAATGTCATCACTGATCATGATGGAATAAAACTAGAAATCAATAATGAAAGGAATTTTTGAAACTATACAAATACATGCAAATCAAACAATGTGCTCCTCAATGATCAGTAGGTAAATGAAGAAATTAACAATGAAGTTGAAAACTGTCTTGAAACAAATGATAATGGAAACACAACATTGGAAACAAAACATATGGGATACAGTGAAAGCAGTGCTAAGAGGAAAGTTTATAGCTTTAAGAACCTATATCAAATAGGTGGGAAAAAATGCAAATAAACAACCTAATAATGAGTCTTAAACAGAAAAACAAGGGCAAACAAAACCCAGAATTGGTAGAAAAAAAGTTATTATAAAGATTATAGCAGAAATAAATGAAATTGAAACGAAGAAAATAACACAAAAGATCAACAAAATTAAAAATTGTTTTTGAAAAGATGAAATTGACAAACTTTTAGCCAGACCAAGACAAAAAAAGAGAAGACCAAATGATGTAAAATTAGATATGAAAAAGGAGACATTACAATCAATACTGCAGAAATTCAAAGAATCATTAGAGTGAGCAACTATGTGTGTATAAATTGGAAAACTAAAAGAAATGGGAACATTTTTAGACACATACAACCAACCAAGATTGAGTTATCAAGAAATATAAAAACTGAGCAAATCAACAACAATTAACGAGACCAAAGCCATAACAAGAAGCCTCCCAGTAAAGAAAAGGCAGGGACCTGATGGCTTCACTGGTGAATTTTACCAAAATTTAAAGGAAAAAAATTACCAGTCCTACCCAAACTATTTCAAAAAAATGGAGGAGAAGGGAATCCTTCTAAATTCATTCTGTGAGGCCAGTGTTACCCTGATACCAACAGTAGACAAAGACACATCAAAAAAATAAATAAATAAATAAAACTATAGGCCAATATCCCTGATAAACATTGATGCAAAATTCCTCAACAAAATACTAGCAAACCAAATGCAACACCACATTAAAAATGTCATTTATCATGACCAAGTGGGATTTACCTCAGGGATGCAAGGACGGTTCAACATACACAATCAGTGTGACACATATAGACAGAATGGAGAACAAAAACCATATAATCATATCCATTGATGCTGACAAAGCCTTTGATAAAATTAAACATCTCTTCATAGTGAGAATAAAACCTTGAAAAAATGGGTACAAAAGGAATATACCTCAGCACAATAAAAGCTACAGAGCAGACCCATGGCTGATTTTATGCTGAATGAGGCAAAACTACAAGCCTTTTGCCTAAGATCTAGAACATGACAAAGACTCCCACTTTCACCACTGTTATTCAACATAGTGTTGGAAGTCCTAACTAGAACTATCAGACAAGAGAAATAAATGAAAGGCATCCAAATTGGAAAGGAAGAAGTCAAATTTTCCTTGTATGTAGATAATAAGATCTTATATTTGGAAGGACCGAAAGACACAACCAAAAATTTATTAGAACTGATAAATTCAGTAAAGTTGCAGGATACAAAATCAACATACAAAAATCAGTAGCATTTCTGAATGCCCACAGCAAACTCTGAAAAATAAACCAGGAAATTAATTCCATTTATAATAGTTACAAATAAAATTAAATACCTAGGAATAAATTTAACCAAAAAATGAAAGAACTCTGAAATGAAAGCTATAAAACACTGGTGAAAGAAACTGAACTGGACACTGAAAATGGAAAGATGTTCCATGTTTATGGATTGGAAGAATCAATATTATTAAAATGTTCATACTACCCAAAGCAATGACATTCTTCACAGAAAGAGAAAACAATCCTAAATTTTAAATATAAAGTTAAACAATCCTTTAAGTTTATATTCTGAAATGAGAATAGACCCACAATAGCTAAAACTGTGCTAAGGAAAAAGAATAAAACTGGAGGAATCACATTACCTGACTTCAAATCACACTATGAAGCTATAGTAACCAAAATAGTGTGTTACTGGCATACAGACAGACAAATGGCCAGTGGAACAGAACAAATAACCCAGAAACCAATCTGTACATTTATAGTGAACTCATTAAAAAATTTTTTTTATTATACTTTAAGTTCTGGGGTACATGTGCAGATTGTGCAGGATTGTCACATAAGTACCACCTCAAGAAATTACAATCATTGGAAGGGCAAACAAACACGTCCGTCTTTACATTGTGGGAAGGAGAAGAATGAGAGCCAAGCGAAGAGGTTAGACCCTTATTTTACCATAAGATCTCATGAGAACTTACCCACTATCACTAGAATAGCATGGGAGAAACCATCCCCATGATTCAATTACCTCACACCATCTTCCTCCCATCATACATGGAGATTACAGGAACTACAGGTCAAGATAAGATTTAAGTGGGGACACAGGAAAACCATATCATGTGCCAAGGTCATACACTGGAGAAAGGACAGTCTCTTCAAGAAATGGTGCTGAGAAAATTGGATATTAATATGCAGAAAAATGAAATTGAACTCCTATCTCTAGCCATATAAGAAATCAAATCGGTAGGGTCAGTGGCTCATGCCTGTAATCCCAGCACTTTGGGAGGCCAAGGAGCATGGATCACTTGAGTTCAGGAGTTCGAGATCAGCCTGGCCAACATGGTAAAACCCCATATCTACTAAAAATACAAAAATTAGCCAGGCGTGGTGGAGACTGCCTGTAATCCAGCTACTCAGGGGGCTGAGGCAAGAGAAGTGCCTGAACCGTGGAGGCAGAGGTTGCAGTGAGCTGAGATTGTATCACTGCACTTCCAGCTGGATGGCAAACTGAGACTCCTCAAAAAAAAAAATTCAAAATTGATTAAAATTCAAATCTAAGAACAAAAACTATGAAATTACTAAAATAAAACATTGGGGAATTAGTCTCTCAGGACATTAGACTGGGCAAAGATTTTTTTTTGCTCACTGCTGGTGATCACATTGAGTTGGGGGAGGGGAATAGGTATGGTTAATGGTACAAAAATAGTTACATAGAATGAATAAAATCTAGTGTTTCATAGCACAGCAGGATGATTACAGTAACCAATAATTTATTGTATATTTAAAAATAATTAAAATAATGTAATTGGATTGTTTGTGTTGTGATTATTAAGCATGGTATGCTTGTATCAAAATATGTCATGTATCCTATAAATATATACACTTCCTATGTGCCCTCAAAAACTCTTTAAAAAATTAAAGGAATAAACAAATGCATAATAACTGCTCTCTTTTTTCCTTATAAAAGAGTTTCTTACACATTTCCTATTAAAATTAATGGAATAAGTGAAAAGGAGGCAAAAGAGGTAACAATAATTCTGTGCCTTATTAAGTGTGAGACATTGTGAAATATCTCTCTGCCCAATATTTTTATTATGGTGATTGATTGTTATGATTAGAGATTAGAAGACATTTTTTCAATAAAAAGTTTTTATTTGTTCAAAACTCCCTTATGCCACAAGATAGGGACTCTACATGAGTCACTTGAAGTACTCTTAACTGGATCTTATTATTCTCATATAGCGGATAATGGACCAGAGAGTTTAAGTAGTTTCTTCATGTCTAATAGCTTGTTAGTGCTAGGCACTGGAATCAGACAGATTGGTTTTCATTTGAATTATAATTTCATGTTCTGGTCATGACATGTATATTTTCTTAGAAACTGCGTGCTCTGAATGCACCCTCTTTTTTTACGTTGTCCATAAATATGTATACACTGATAATTTCTGTAATCAGAAAATGAAAAGAAAAAAATTCTACTTCCCAGAAATACTATTTTTTTTTTTTTGCAATTTAAGCACAGAACTATTCATATTCTATACAAATTTCTTTTCCTCCATCAATTGTTTATCTGTTAAGAAATTTATTCCGTAATCATAGATAAAATTAATAACACTATTTTGAGTTAATTATTGCATTAACCACCTACATTTCTACCTTTACTTCTGTAATAATTCGATGCTACTCTTATTAGCACTTTTTACATTCTCACCTCTCTTGTATTTCTGAGACATAATATTCTAGTTTTGCACATCAACAACTATAAAATCCTGCAGAAACAAAACCATTACAGGTCACAAAACAATGAAACCAGAGGCACAGATGACTTTTAACAAGTACCCATGTCACTTCTAGGGGTAAAACCAAGCTGACTTGGTCTTGCTTTAAAGAGCACCTTTGTTCAAGCCTATGAAGTTCATATGCTAAAAGTCCATTGACTGAATTATTTCTGTATACATGACAATTTTATTAACCTATATACACATATTTATATGTGATATGCATTGTAATTATTCTTCCTCTTCTTTCCTTTCCTCTTCTCTTGCCTTTTTAAAAAAATTTTCTGAAAGTAATATATCAGGTTTAATGTACATGATTGGTTCATCATTGCCTAGATGAGTAATAATCTAAACTTTTAGCAGGTACTTAGCTGTAAAACTGGTAAGCATGTATCACCAATTTATGCATTTTATTTGCAAATAATACACAAGTACTTCTTCAATAATATATTCTGTATATTATGAAATATACAGAAAATAAAACATTTAAAAATTGATAAGCTGTATGAAAATAAGTTGTCATATCTGTTTTCCACATTTCAAAATATTTGTTTTTCATTTCACTTGGCTCAGAAGATAATTTATGATCTCTGAACTGTAGCTTTCATGGTCTAATGTACAATACATGATACCAAAATAATGCCCTAACTCTACCTCCTATCCATCATTTATCATTCCAGGCAGACATGTTTTTCTTTGCACGGGCTTTGACCTGGGAAAGGAGTAAAGTGACATGGTCTGTGTGAACTTGAGCATCATTAACTCTTGAATAATAGAACATTTGGCAGATATCTCTTTAGAACATTTTCATGTATAAAAATGTTTCCTGTGCTTTGACTAAACAGCCAGGACCTAAAGGATATGTATCATAAATAAAGTGTATCCTTGTGTTTTCTTTTTTCTGCAAACAATTCAGAGTAATGTTTATATCCACTGACATCTACACAATTTAATGCAAGTCTCTTAAGAAGGCAGGAAATTACCTCATTGAAAAATCTCTGGAAAGGCAATTTCCTTATATTTTGCTACCAAATGAAATATATGATTAATGGAACATCAAAATATTTCAAGTGAATATCTAATTTTACATTCTTTAAAATTAAAAGAAGCAATAACTTATATGAATTAGGTTTTTCTATAGATGTCATAAAAATAGGTAAATTGTTGCCCATAGATGCCTTAAATACTTTTCTTTCTACATAAAGACACATTCATCTGAAAATAGGATAAACTTTAAGAAGGTATTTCAAGAAAAGATCTTCCTTTGTGGTAAGTGCCAACAAAGAACACATTTTATATTAATTGGTTGTCTCAGTCCAGACCATCTGTCTCTCTAAATGTAATGAATGCTGGCATTCTTATTGGTATGTACACAATAGTTCAAATTGGTCTTAAATAATCTCTGCTCAAAAATCTTGTTATAGTACCAGCTTGTAAGTTATGGAATGAATGTTAAGTTTCCTTTTATCAGGGCCTCTCCCAGTGAAAAAATTGAGTTTCATTATTCTATGTATGGAAAGTATGGGCTTCACATAGATGCATTTTGTATTTGCATAACTATATTATGCCTTGGTCTCACATTATATAACTCATGTGTATGTATATATTATATAATGTAGCTGTTTAGCATTTTATATATAAAATTAAATTTTATGCATGACTTTTAATGGAGAGTTTCACTGGTTTCTGGCAATTTTATCAGATATGTAGGCAATCATCCTTAGTTCCATATTACAGATGAGAAAATTAAGGCTTAGGGGCACTGTTTGGTTTAGCCCATGACTATTTCTCCTGTGATACTCCTTTCTTTCATCCAGTTGGCATCACATCTGATCATTTCATATAGGCCAAATTCCTTCCCACCCTACATCTCTGTAATTTTTGAAAGAAGGAGAGAGAAGTTTCTCCAAGTTTCCTCTTTAGATAGTGGCATGAGGCTCATCTTAAACATTCCATCACCAGGAAATCATTCCTTCTCTCACACCAAGGTAGGTCCCTTCTATGTGCTCTTATGGATATTTGTTTTTTCTTTTAAAAATAATATCATATTCATAATTAAAATAATAAATATACAAATATACTCCCCTAATAGAAAGTAAACTCCAGGATGAAAAGCAGAGACTTTGTCTATTTTGCTGGTGAAATTCAGCAATGATATACAATTCCTAACACTGATTGAAAAGCTAATTATCAGATGTCATACTAGGAGCACAATAATAATCATGGACTGAGAAATATGAGGCTCTCTCTTAGTAGTCCTTTCTGTGCTAAAAGAAAAATGGAAAATGTAAAAGTAACTAACTTCAACTAATACTGTCAACTGTCATCTATTGTGGAGCTTGTGAAGAGCTTTTGGAATTAGATAGGTTTGAGATTAGTGAATAGTTCATCCAGACTCTGGGGGTAACATTAGACCAGTCACTCCGTTAACTCTGTAACTATTCATATCATCTTATTAGAAACATCTGTTTAGATGCTTTAAGAACTTTTCAATTCTTTGGAAATGGCTTGGAATACATGCCTTAATAATACAACCATTTGATAGATAATAATTTATCTCACTCTCTGTCTCCAACAAGATAGCTCATGAGGTTAAATGTAAAAAGCCTAGATTGTAGATAGCAATCATTGATATAGCTGGAATTCCCAAATGAGGTTTTGGAGAAACCTTAAAAAATTAGTGATTGTTTTAATTTGTAGTTAATATATAATTCCAGTGAATAAAAACAAACAAACAAACAAACAAAAAAACAAGCAAACAAACAAAAAATGGGTTACTTGACCACTTTCCCAAAACAACAGAAAATCCACCCAACATACCAAAGTCTAAAGCTGAGGACCAAGAGGCTAACTTTGTAGAGCTACCTGTGATTTGGGCAAACTATCTCTACCCAGGGATTGTTCAGAATTCTGGATCCTTTACTGTCTAGATAACTGCTGCCATTCGATTAATAAAAAGTTGAACTAGCACAGGGAATGTTGGTCTTTAGGGGAGGAGAAGCCTCTTAAGGAAGAGGATATACCTTCACCATGTGCCACTTGCTAAATTCACTTCTGTGATGTGAATTTCCATTCACTTCTGTGAATGGGAAACAAAATAGACAGATGTGGGTCATATCATCTGAGAGTTTATCGTTGATTTAGCTTAAAAGAATTACATGTGATTGTCCGATCAACGCCTATGAGAAACACTATCAAGGCAGACATGAATATGCATGGTATGAGAAGCAGACATGGTCTGGAAGCTCAGGACATTTCAGAAGCAGTTAGAATAAAAGAGGTTTCCCCAGGGAGAGGTTCCAAGATGGCCAAATAGGAACTGCTCCAGAATGCAGTTCCCAGCCAGAACAACACAGAGGGTGAGTGCCCACCATATGTCTAAACAAATTTTCACTGCCCACAGACCAGGAGATTCCCAGGCTGGAAATCACCACGAGCTTTCAGCATGGCAGTTTCAGTCGGTGCCAGGTTGGCACACAGAAACTCACACAAATCTGGGAGGCCATTTCAACTGGTGCCTGGAACGCCTGGGAGACAGAGCCACCCATTCAACTGAAAGGGAGGGGACAGAGACAAGGAGCCAGGCTATCTGCCTTGGTGGGTACCACCCCCACAAAACAAGCAATCTAAAACACTCTGGATTGAGTGTTTCCCAGCAAGCATAGCTGGACCCAGGAAGGTCCAGCTCATTTGGGGAAGGGCAACCATCACTACCAAGGCAGTCTGCCACTACCTAGGCAGTTCACATAGCAGCTGGGCATAGCATGCAGCAGCTCAGCAATGCCTCTGCTGGCATACTGTGACTAGACTACTCCATGTGGGGCAGGGCATCTATGAAAAAAGGCAGCAGCATGATAGGAACTTATAAATAAAGCTGACCTTCCTAGGACAGAGCACTTGGGAAAAGAGGTGGTTATGAGTTCCACTGCAGCCTCATTCATCTTCCAGTCATTGTACATATAGTATCTCATTTAATCTTCATATCTACCCTAGGAAATAGGTACTGTTATAACCCCTAGGGTCAAATATGAGGAGAAGCACTTAGTGAAAATCACTGATTTATCCAAGATCTCACAGACACTGAACTCATTTTTGAACTCAGATCTAACATATCTAATTGAAATCAAACTTAATCCCAATTAAAATGCTGAGTTTATTAGTAAACAATCATAAGACCTTCCTTGGGCAGTTTGGTGTGAAAATTAGATAAATTGATACGCTTTAAGCATCTAGATGAATCAAATGATTCTGTATCTGGAAATTCCAAATAAATGTCTAAATAGTTTTGGCTCATTATCTATCAGTTAAAATGAATATTAAATCTATTAAGTGATGGTATTAAAATCAGCCAGCATCCTACACTTTCCTTGCAAGCAAAGACTAGCTTTGAAGTTATTTAAGAAGGCTAACAGATGCTTGAAGATTATCCAACCTGTTTTAAGTACAGAAAAACAGATATCACATTTCATTTTTTTCACTTCTACATTTAAATGTTTAAAGCTCATTTTAAAATTGACTACAGCATATCTACCTTTGAATATAGAGCTATTTATTGCAAAATGCCATAATAGCACATATGGTTTATAGCAAGTAGCCTTTTCTTCTACCCAAAAGGAAGGAACAGAGATGAATTGGACTAGAGTCATAGTGACAATCTTCATGATTTTTATATGTTCTTATGCCTGACAGCATCTCAGAAGATATACCATAGGAAAGATTTTAGTTATCAGTCTATATGAGTTATCTAAGGGCTTAAAAAGATGAAGGCAGAAAAAAATACAGGAATATTTACCTATCAAAATAATAGATTACTTTTTTTCCCCATGTATTCAGAAGAAATGAGTGTCTTTGAGTCTCGTTAGATTGAAATCTTTTGCAACAATTTATGGTGAGCTATTGTGTGTCTCTTTAAAGCCGGAAAAAATGTTTTCAAGTCTCCAGGAACAGGAAACTAAATATGACATAGGCTGTTTTCCATGCTGCTACCAACAAACATTTCATGCTTTGTGCTCCCTTAAAGTCATGCCCAATCATATTTTAGACAGGTTTCTGGGAAAACCCACTAAAGCCTAGCTCTATTACCAGATACTGTAGTCCCTAAGGAGAGGCCAGTGGCAGGACACTACATACTGCATTGTTTGTGTAAGGCTGAAATATATATTATGAAACATCTGGGTAGACTTTTGAAAAAGTCATGGTCATCATTTTCCAAAGCCTCCAAAGACAAGATGTCAGCCATGATAATTAAAACTGGATTTAAGTCATAAACGTTTGTTGGATTTTTGAAATACTTTTAATTCATAGTGTTGTACATGCTAAGGGGATTTTTAAAACTTTCTACATACAAGGTGATATGGTTTGGCTCTGTCCTCACCCTAATCTCATTTTTAATTCCCACCTGCTGTGGGAGGGAGCCGAGGGCAAGTTTTTTCCACGCTGTTCCCATGATAGTGGATAAGTCTTGTAAGATCTGATGGTTTTATAAAGCAGTTCCCCTGAACAAGCTCTCTGTCTTTGCCTGCCCACATCCACGTAGGATGTGACTTACTCCTCCTTGCCTTCCGCCATGATTGTGAGGTCCCTCCAGGCATGTGGAATTGTGAGTTCAATTAAAACTTTTTATTTTGTAAATTGACCAGTCCTGAGTATGTCTTTATCAGCAGCATGAAAACAAACTAAAATAGTAAATTGGTACCAGTAGAGTGGGACACTACAGAAAAGATGCCTAAAGATGTGAAAGTGACTTTGGAACTGGGAAACAGGCAGAGGTTGGAATAGTTTGTCAGGCTCAGAGGAAGACGGGAAAATCTGGGAAAGTTTGGAACTCCCTGGAGACTTGTTGAATGGCTTTGACCAAAATGCTGATAATGATATAGACAAAGAATTCCAGGCTAAGGTGGTCTCAGAGAGAGATGAGGAACTTGTTGGGAACTGGAGCAAAGGTGAATCTTCTTATGTTTTAGCAAAGAGACTGGCAGCATTTTGCCCTTGCCTTAGAGATTTTTGAAATTTTGAACTTGAGAGAGATAATTTAGGGTATCTGGCAGGAGAAATTTCTAAGCAGCAAACCATTCCAGATGTAACTTGGGTGCTGCTAAAGGCATTCAGTTTTAAAAGGAGCACATCGTAAAAGTTTGGAAAATTTGCAGCCTGACAATGCAATAGGAAAGAAAATTCCATTTTCTGAGGAGAAATTTAACCTGGCTACAGAAATTTGTATAAGTAACAAGAAGCCCAATGTTAATCCCCAAGACAATGGGAAAAAATGTCTTCAGAGCATGTTAGAGGTCTTCACAGCAGCCCCTCCCATCACCCACGTGGAGGCCTAGGAAGAAAAAAATGGTTTTTTGGGCTGAGTCCAAGGTCCCCATGCTATGTGCAGTCTAGGGACTTGGTGTTCTGCATCCCAACCACTCCAGCCTTGACTCAAAGGGGCTGAGGTACAGCTCAGGACATGGCTCCAGAGGATGCAAGCCCCAAGCCTTGGTAACTTCCACATGGTGCTGAGCCTGCGAGTGCACAGAAGTCAAGAACTGAGGTTTGGGAAACTCCACCTAAATTTTAGGAGATGTATGAAAATGACTAGATGCCCAGACAGAAATTTGCTCCAGGGACAGGGTCCTCATGGAGAACTTCTGCTAGGGCAGTTCAAGAGGGAAATGCAGGCTGGAGCCCCCACATGGAGTCCCTACTGGGGCATCATCTTGTGGAGCTGTGAGAAGAGGGCCACAGACCCCAGAATGGTTGATCCACTGAAAACTTGCACCACGCATCTGGAAAAGCCACAGACACTCAACACCAGCCCATGAAGGCAGCTAGGAGGGAGGCTGTGCCCTGCAAAGCCATAGGGGTGGAGCGGCCCAAGACTATGGGAACCTACCTCTTGCATCAGCATGACCTGAATATGAGACATGGAGTCAAAGGAGATCATTTTGGAGCATTAAGATTTCACTGCCCCACTGGATTTTGGACTTGGATAACGCCTGTAGCCCCTTTCTCTGGCCATTTGGAATGACTGTATTTACCCAATGCCTGTACCTCCATTGCATCTAGGAAGTAACTAACTTGCTTTTGATTTTACAGGCCCATAGGCAGAAGGGACTTGCCTTGTCTCAGATGAGACTTTCTACTGTGGACTTTTGAGTTAATGCTGAAATAAGAATTTTGGGGGATTGTTGGGAAGGCATGATTGGTTTTGAAATGTGAGGCCATGAGATTTGGGAGGGGCTGGAGGCAGAATGTTATGTTCTGGCTGTGCCTCCACCCTAATTTCATCATGAATTCCCACATGTTGTAGGAAGGACCTGATGGGAGGTAGTTGAATCTTGGGGGCATGCATGTCTTTTCTCTGCTGTTCTCATTATAGTGGGTAAGTCTCACAAGATCTGATGATTTTATAAAGAGGAGTTCCCCTGCATAAGCTCTCTGTTTGCCACCTGCCGCCATTCACGTAGGATGCAACTTGCTCTTTCCTGCCTTCTGCCATGATGCGAGACCTCCCCAGCCATGTGGAACTGCAAGTCCAATTAAACCTCTTTCTTTTGTTAATTACCTAGTCTTGGGTATGTCTTTATCAGCAATGTGGAAACGAACTAATATACAAGATAACACAGGTTCACATTCTCTGCTTTTCATGCTTATTCAGGTTACTGTCTTTTTCTTCCCATGTGAAATGCTCTAACTTCACTCTCTTGTCAAGATTCCTTTTGACACAAGAAACAGAAACATAACTTGGTGAGTTAATGTTTTCAAGCAATCAATTGAAATGACACTGGGTAACTCACAGAATCAAATGTAAAGCTGAACATCTGAAATGGTTTGGCACTGTGTTCCCCACTCAATCTCATCTCAAATTATAATATCCACGAGTCAGGGGAGAGGCCTGGTGAGAGATGATTGAATTATGGGGGCGGACTTCCCCCTTGCTGGTTTCTTAACAGTGAATGAGTTCTCACAAGATCTGATTGTTTTCAAAATGTGAGGCACTTCCTCCTTAGCGCACCCTCTCTCTCCTGCTCCACCATGGGAAAGATTGCTTCCTTTTCCTTTTCTGCCATGACTGTAAGTTTCCTGAGGCCTTCCGACCATGTTTCCTGTTAAGCCTGTGGAACTGTGAGTCAATTAAACCTTTTGTATTCATAAATTGCTTAGTCTCAGGTAGTTGTTTATAACAATGTGAAAATGGACTAATACAACACCTGACTACCTGGGAAGAGAAAACTCATCACACGTTAAAATGTATCTGTAACAAGTATTAATGCACAATCTCCTTATAGCATTGACAGTTGACGTGTGTCATTATGTTAAGAATTAACTGTAGGGATTGTTTTAGTTTACATCTTGAACTCATCATAGTTGGGAGATGGAGGAAGGGAATTATTTATTATAGGAGTTTCACTAGCACAATATAAAATGTAAGAGAGGAAGATTCCCAAATGACAACTCAGGTGCTGTTACAGAAAAAAGACAAAGGAAGAAAATGCTCATAAATATTGTTTTCATTTTGTTTGGTTTGTTTTTGTTTGCTACTCAAATGTCCATCCATCATAAAGTGAATAAAGTCTGATATATGCACACGATAGAACATTATACAACAAGGAGAATATGCCTTCTATAACAGCACAAAAATATGGATGACTCTCAGAAATATAATACTGAACAAAAGAAAGCTGACAAAAAGATAACATCCTGTATAATTTTAATTATTTAAATTGCAAAACTAGGTGAAACTGATAATGTTAAAAAGCAAGACTTTAATAAGTCTTGAGTAAAGGTACAAGTGACTAGAAGGACACTTCAGGAGGATGGACACATTGGTTAAGCTCTGTTTCTTGACCTGAGTGCTCATTTCAAGGATTGTGCTTTTTTGGTGAAAGTGCATTGAGCTGCAAAGTTATCCACAATATTTGATGTGGACACTGCCTGAAGCAAAAGGAACATTCAATAATACAGGTCCTGTCTTAAAAATTTTGATACCTGGGCACAGTGGTGCCATCCTGTAATCCCAGCACTTTGGGAGGCTAAAGTGGAAGGATTGCTTGAGCTCAGGAGTTTGAGATCAGCCCGAGTAACCTAGTGAGACACCTTCTCTACAGAAAAAATAATAATAATATGGGCATCGTTGTATGCACCTGTACTTTCAGATACCTGAAAGGCTGAGGTAGGAGGATCACTAGAGCTTGGAGGCAGAGATTGCAGTGAGCTGACACTGTGCCGCTGCATTCCAGCATGAGTGACAGAGTAAAACCCTGTCTGAAACAAACAATTTTGATAGTATATTAATCATGGATTTTTATCCATTAGTTTTCTTTAAAAAATGTATTGTATTAAAATGTTATTTATTTTAAATGCTGTATATTTGGTGTCCCTCCAATTTTGTGGGCAAGGAAAGTTTCTCACTTACTTTTTACCTTAGCCCAGGCCCTGTGCTTCACCACAGACAGAATGAAAGCCAGAGGATGCTAAATGACTGAGTCAAGTCAACAGAGATCATTTCCTCTAGGGTAAAGTATATATATATTTTTTAATCAGTTATGGATCCTTCCATGTCTACATTCTGCTTTTATGTGGTTACATACCATGGAGTGAGTGTCACTACCTTTCATATTTTTCATTATTCAGCCAAGTCATAGCTTTCATTCCTGAGAGAGAAAAAAAAAATCAAAACCCCAAACAAACATAAAAAAAGCAAATGCCTTCTTTCTCAAGATTCATTCACGTCAAAGTGAACAATTGCTTTTTTGTCTAAATGTCAGCAAATTAAGGAAATTCAGTTACAATAAGGTCCAAGGTCAGAATAGCTTTTTAAAAACTGTGGAGTCTATTATTCAATTTACTTAAAGAAATTTACATTTTAAAATCATCAACGATTTCAGGATTATTTATCTTCCTTTAGAGAGATAACAATAGAAGGCAATTACAGACCAAAGTGGCAGAACAAATAATTTATTATTTTTCAACTATATTGCTGTGTGTGTGTGTGTGTGTGTGTGTGTGTGTGTGTGTGTGTGTGTGTTTACCTTTTCTTTAACAATAAGATGTATTTAATGTATTTGGGTTCTTTTCCTTAATGGTTTAAGGGTCTCTTGAGTACTTTTGTTGCTCCTTTTGCCTTGGTTTTTGCTTTTGAATTGCCTATCTCTGATTAACAGAAGGTTGAAAGTCTCTGGCTTGGAAGTCAATCAGAATGCCGCTGCTTAATAATGGTATGCTGAGCAGCTGACACATTGCCGGGCTAACATCTTTTCGACAAAATGATTACATCTACTGCACATCAATCACCTGACATACCAAAATAAAGCCAGCTTAATAGAACAATATCTCATCATAAATACCTTCCCTTGAAACTTCTCATCTTTGCCTTCACACTTATATATTGATAAATAATGTTCCTTCACCTTGATGTTCTTTTCCTCCAAGCAGAAGGCCCATTGTCTTGTGACAGCTTCCTGTTGAATTCACTCCAATACCTAGATGTTTAAGGCAGTTTTCAAACAAAGTCTTCTCTCTGTATATTAACCAGTTAATCAATAAACACTAAGATGTAGCCCAAAGTTTAGAAAGGCAGCTGTTTTCCCTCATCCAATGGAACAAGCAAGACACCTCTTTTTTACTTTCTGTCATCTTTACACTTACCAGCAAAATCATGCACTAATATCAGAATCCCTGCCATTCTTAGCAAGTTTCACAGGTCACAGGTGAGTGTGAACTCAGTCTAAGCTTCCCTCTTCAATGGTTTGTTCCCATAATAGAGTGAGACAAGCAGTATTTTTTCTTCAACACTTATAGTAGGACAATCAAAAGCAACTGTTGGAAATGCACAAGACAGGCTTAATAATGGACACATCATTTTTTGATTGCTATAGTGCTGCTTTGTAAGTCAGTTTTTGCTATCCTCTAAATGAGTTAAGACAAGTTCTTAGATAAATTCTGTATTACTCAGCTCTTGCTATAAAAATGTCACCCCCAAAATCTGTCGCTTTTGGAAGTAAGTATTCATTATTGCTCCTGAGTCGGCAGGTCCTCAGGGTTGATGCGGTCAGGCTCAGTGTTCTTCAACACTGGCAAGAACTGACTATACTAGTATGACCTCACTTGCATGCCTGGAGATGGGACGATAGTCAGCTTGGACAATGAGGTGATGGGGCTACTTATGTCCCATCATCCCACAGAAGAGCTTCAGCTTATTTACATGGCAGTGGCAGAGTTCCGAGACACTCTAAGAAAGCACAAACCACAACATTGCATCTGACATATTCTGTTGGCCAGAATAAGTCACAAAGACAGTATAAATACAAGGGATGGTGAAATACATGCTTCCTCTTGATGGGAGGAGATTCAAAATTGCATTCTATGGAGTCTGAATATGGGAAAAGGAAAAAATATATAGTCAATTTTGTAATCAACTTATGGTAAATTCAATAGCTCCCAAATAGTCACATAATAAGAAATACATTTGCATAAATTTTAAAAAGTATTACTCATCTTAAAATTTACTTTATTTGGACAACCAGCTCAATAAAATTACTTCTTGGCCTAGTGTGGTGGCTCAAGAAGTAATCCCAGCACTTTGGGAGGCCGAGGCAGGTAGATCGGGAGGTCAGGAGTTTTAAGACTCCTATAGCCAACATAGTGAAACCCCATCTCTACTAAAAATAAAAAAAAATTAGCCAGGCATGGTGGCACATGCCTGTAGTTCTGGCTACTCAGGAGGCTGAGGCAGGAGAATCACCTGAACCCAGGAGGCAGAGGTTGTGGTGAGCCAAGATCACGCCACTGCACTCCAGCCTGGGCAACAGACCGAGACTCCAAATTAAAAAAAAAAAAAAAAAAAAAATTCTTGTATACATTATTACTTTTTAAAAAATTCCACTAGTGGCTTTGTTTTAATTGTTGGATATCTGTTAGGTGGAAAGCAACATAATAGGTATGAGGTGGAAAGCAACATCATAGGTATGAACCCCCTAATATAAATTTCTGCTTTGGTGGCACCATTTCAAATTCATATAAAAGAATTTTTAATTGCATAAGCGTTAGCAATAGGAATTTAGAATCTTAAACAAGCTGTATCTGAGAGAAACAATGTACATACTATTTCAAATGACATATTCTTTGGTATAAAGAGTAAAGTGTTCATACAACACGTAACACAAAAATGAATGTCATCTCTGTTCACTTTGGTCGCCATCTAGTCGCTTTTGATTTGTCTTTTGAAAGGCCAAAGGAACGTGTTATACTCAGATATTTACAGCAATTTTATAAAGGAACAGTTTAAAAGAATATGATTGGCCGGGCGCGGTGGCTCACGCCTGTAATCCCCGCACTTTGGGAGGCCGAGGCGGGTGGATCACGAGGTCAAGAGATCGAGACCATCCTGGTCAACACGGTGAAACCCCGTCTCTACTAAAAATACAAAAAAAAAAATCAGCTGGGCATGGTGGTGCGTGCCTGTAATCCCAGCTACTCAGGAGGCTGAGGCAGGAGAATTGCCTGAACCCGGGAGGCGGAGGTTGCGGTGAGCCGAGATCGCGCCATTGCACTCCAGCCTGGGGAAAAAAAGCGAAAAACCCTGTCTCAAAAAAAAAAAAAAAAAAAGAATATGATTAACATCAAGGAATTTAGCAATGTGAATATAAGCAGAAACATATTTAGAACAATTTGGTTTATACAAGGATTAAATAAAATAATATATGTAAAGAACTGTTTGCATATCCAATATTCATCTCTCAAGAAATGGTGTTATTTTTATTCTAGAACTCAGCATAATATTAATTTTTAAAGGCTAGAATATATTTTTGAACAAATTCTGTGAACAGCATACATATATCACTGTAATACATGTGATATTTATTTTTCAGCAAAACATTTTCATACTTTACTGGCTATAACAGCCTGACATTTTATAATTTAACTATTTTTTATTCTTATTTATATAGTTTTATTATTTTCTGTCAATTTCTTCCTTAGAGGAAGATTGTTTTCAAGTAGAAACAATGCTATTATATTGATAGGTTAGAAAGAAAGAAAAAGAAAGAAAGACAAAGAAAGAAAGGAAAGGAAAGGAAAGGAAGGAAGGAAGGGAGGGAGGGAGGGAGGGAGGGAGGGAGAGAGAGAGAGAAAGAGAGAGAGAGAAAGAAAGAAAGAAAGAAAGAAAGAAAGAAAAGAAAAGAAAAGAAAAGAAAAGAAAAGAAAAGAAAAGAAAAGAAAGAGAGAAAGAGAGGGAGGGAGGAAGGGAGGGATACTATGATTTCAAATATGTATTGAGTACTAAGCAAATTATGTAAAGATAAGGAATGATGATAATTCAAAGGTTTCAGTACTCTACAAGAGGAGACATAAGAAGTTAATTTATTATAAGAAAAACAATGAAATAATTGTTTAAACAAATATTTTAAAACTTAATTGCTATTTCTGTAATTCAGTCATTTTTTTCTTTAAGTGGGCTTGTGAAAACTTCAAATATTATATTGAATTTTCACGGTTCACTACCACGATAAGTAATTCAATAAAATGTATGACAAATTTTTGTTTGTGATTTCATTCTTTCTTCTGAGATAAAATCATCAGCAAACACTACAACAAACTTTTGACAGGGTCATATAAATTGTCTGCAAATAGAAAAGGCAAATTCAAGGCATCATTATATCTGACACCATCACAAAACCCTTTTTGCCTAACTCAGGGTTTAAAATGAAGAAAAAATACATGTCTCAAGAAAAATGGCTAGATGAGTTTTTGTAGTCAAGCTAGCTTGGAGACTTGGAAATATTTTGTAGGATTATTGTGAGATTACATAAGATTATTGTTACAAAGTGTTCAAAATTGCACATGCCCAAAATATGGGCTGACAACACTATTATCCCCAAAAGTATTAGCCTCATTATTATCTTTAAAATGTTTAGAAACGTGAAGATTTTTACAGAGTTCAATTTCATAAAAGAAGTGCTATAAAAGCATTTGAATTTATCTCTTCTATCCACAGCTTTTTACTCTTATCCACACATGTTTTAACTGAAGTTAATAATGGGGAAGAGATTCCTAAGTCAAAGACCTTAAATAATTGTAATTATAATCATAAACTAGGACATGAAAAGACAAAGTGATACTGCATCTTCAGCTAATTTTCTTTGCGTGCTCAGCCATTTCTAAAGCAGTGTAGTAACCCTCCAAGTTAGACAGAAAGCTAAGCTTTTTTTTTTTTTTTTTTCAAAGAAAGCAATACTATGTTTTCTAACACTTTACAGAAACATTTAATTTTGCAGTCTTTTCCCTTTCTGGAGGGAAGGACCTAAAGCCAGATAAATGCCGACCCCCACTTCTACCATTCAATTCTGTGCCATCCTTCCTTCTTCAGTTTCACAAATATCCTTTCCCTGGGATGAAAAATGGAACACTTATGTGCAGCCTTGGATCCCTTAAGAACCAACTCTGTCTCTTAGGTGTGAGACTTTTTAAGAGAAGAAACTGTGCTGATTGAACTTGCTTTGTACAGTGTGTACAAAGTAATAGGAGCTCAGAAAGATATTTAATCAATACTGACTAAGGATGATAATTTGAGAAGTGAAAGAAAATCTATGTGGATGTCTTTGGAGAAGCCTGAACCATCAGAAAAAAAGATATCAATTTAGAGTTTAATATGTTGTAACAAATTTATACAAAAATGTTTTAAGTACTCCACGATCATGTCAGCATATTTTTGAGTACCACAGTGATTTGGACACCATGTTGCTTGAAATGTAAATGTCATTTAGTAACACATCCTGCTCTGGAGGAACACGGGGCAGTCTAGTGACATTTTCTGGGATTTTTAATATTTTAACATATTGAAGAAGAATAAAAGGAAGTGTGAAAATAGTGCCTTTGAATTCAAGGACAAAATGTTGACATGAACAATCAAATACTTATCAACAAGCATTTCAAGGAATTAACAAAATTATGCCTTAAGTGTATCCAGAACAATAATCTATTAGCTAATACTTTAGCAATAAAAATGATAAGCCTCCATTATTAAACCTGTCTTGTACATTTCCAACAGTTCCTTTTGATTGTTTTACTATAAATGTTCAAGAGATAAAAGATTGTTCTTCTCACTCCAGTAAGGAGACAAACTGTGAAGGTGGAAGCTTAGACTGAGTTTATGCTCACCTGGGACCTGTAAAACTTGTGAAGAATGGCAGGGATTCTGATATTAACCCATGATTTTGCTTGTGACTATAAAGATGACAGAAAGTAAAAAAACAAGGGTCTTGCTACCTAGTTCCATTGAATGAGGGAAAACAGCTGCCCTTCTAAATTTTGAGCTGTCTCTTAGTGTTTATTGATTAACTGGTTAACATACAGAGACAGAGAAGACTTTGAAAACTTCCTTAAACATCTAGGTGCAGGAAGCTTAGAGAGTTTATGCATCAGTCCTTCAGATTTTATCCATTTCTGTCCACTGGGCTTATGATGATTGTACCCAAAGAAGCCTGATCTACATATCATGATGCTAAATTACTTGTAGGATATAACCCTACAAAGATCACATTACTCTGTTATCTTTTTAGGCAGAAGAAAACTTGTTTATCTTCTCTTAACATCTTAGTAAGTTTAGAATATGCAATGATTTGAATTTTCTCAAAGATTAGTTTCATGGTGCATGTGCTACACACTTTTTTATTTAAGATTATTTTCCTTCTTTATTAAGTTGATTGTTTCCTGGAGAATAACAAAAGAACAACGACTTTGTCTCTTTGCCATCCTTTATCTTTCTCTCTTTTCCTCTCTCTCTATAAAGTTGCACTAATACTTTTCATATGGATTATTTCAGTAAGCTTTTACACCAGTAGTTTAAGATCAGTTTTCCATTGCATAATTGAACATTGCAAAATAACATTGACTGAAAGAAAAGTCAAGTCTATTTTCACATATACACTACATGGTTCAAGACAGAGGCTGAAATTCCACTCATTTATGTCGGCTCCCTTCTGAACAGAACAGAAGCAGAGAAAAGACAGAGGGTAAAAAAGGAGTCCTCCTACGTAAGATAGCACCTTTAAACTTTAACCTACACAGAAATGACATGCAACATTTCTACTAACATCACATTAGCCAGAACACAATCGCTTGACCAGACTTGGAAAATAAGCACATTTCACCCCTGACTAATAACACAGTTGTATTCACAAGGAGGAGGAAGAGAATGAATCAAAGGACTTGGAGACAGACAACTAGCTAAGACTGTCCCCAACAAACCTGTGAGCTTATCCAAGTACCTAGGAAGAAAAAACTGAGATTAAACTTTCAAACTCACTGGATCTTTTCTTTGCTCACTCATTTTTTGGGGCTACTAATAATATTTTTGATTTTTTTCTACATACTATATAGCACCCGAGGTATAAAGAAAGCAACATCTAGTGCCACAGCAGATATAGTGCTTGCCTTGACACTGCCTCCAGTACAGCCACAAAGTTTGGTCAAGAAAAAGGAAAATCAAATATAATATGATCCATGGAAGAGTAAGGAACTATGAGAGCAAGCAGACAAGACCTATTCCATTTAGATCCCACTTACTCTGTGAAATTTCTGATCAATCAAGGGTTGTAATTGGGAATTGCCCAAGTGAGATCAAGAAATGTGATCGTTTGAGTACAGAGACAACTCATGTAGCACCTCAAGACCACAGAGATCATAGCATTGAGGAATTTTAGTTCAATGTGAAAATTGCCATCAGGAATGTAACAATGGACACAGGAATAGAAAAGACATAGACAGAAATAGGACTTAATGAAACACTTAGTTAACTTTCTTTTTCACAGTAGAGCTAGCCATTGGTGTAAAAAGAAAAAAAAGTGACTAGATTAGCTTAGATTAGCTTTGCCCTAAAATATTTAGGATTCTGGAACCAATGGATGGCACAACTGTTCCACTAAATGAAAACTTCATGTGCTTTTCCAAAGTCTCTTTTCTAAATAGGATGATAATATTTTCTGAATTCAAATTTGGAAAAAAAGCATGAAAAACTGAAGAAATTTTACCTGCCTTAGAAAACCCAATTTCGTATTTCTGTATTTATTGAAGAGCTGTGCTTCACATGATATGTATACTATTTAAAATCATATATAGAATTTGCCATCACTCCTAAATTTAATTTACATAGTTTCTAAAATAATTTTCATATCTCTAATGAGTTTCGTAAATCACCTCTGAGAACACACAGACTAATATTCTTTGTGAAGCTACTAAAATAGCAATACTCATAAAAGAAATCTATGCTAATGAATGAATTATATTGGAATGTTTTCTCACTTTATGTTTTCCATTATTTTAATCAAGCAAGTGACAAAAAGAATCTCCATACTCATTGTGTAACAACACCACCTGCAGAAAGATAAGGACTATGGCTGTTCGCAAAGGTAAAACATCAAGTATGTTAAAATGAGCAATATTTTATCAGGACTGAAAATAACTCCACAATACTAACAGGAAGAGTTTATATGGTCATTCATAGCAGTTAAATAAATAATTATAAAAGATCCTGAAATTCAGTCAACATAATCACTGTAGCTTAGTCGTCTGGGGTTAAAAGAATAAGAACAAAAAATCCTGTGATTATATAATATTCTTTTTTCAGAGATAATCATTAACCAGAAAAAAAGTGCTCAACTGAAAAAAGAAAAAAAAAAAAACCTCTTACTAAAGTGGAATCGTTTTGTGTTAATTATGTCCAGTGAGACTTCTTCAGTGACACTAAAATATACATGCTTATATGACAGATAATTATAAGGATAATTATAATGTCCCTGAGAATGAGACAGTATGAGCCTTATTCAATATGAGTTCTGATATCAAGGCATCAGAACTATTTTGAAGAGTCTTTACTTTATCTTCAAGAAATAATAAGAGATATACATTAAAGAAGATACTAATAATCTCAGAAAAATAACTTCCAAGTATAAATGGTTCTTAATAATTTTGACATAAGAAAGGTACTTAAGCTTAGATTTGTCCGAACCGCTTACCATGTGACAACAAACAGTAACCTGGATATCAAGTAATTCTTTAGCCACTCTCAGAGAGCCTTTGCTCTCTTTAATAAAAATATGGAGCATGCTGCCTCCCTTCATTTATTAATTTTATTTTCATACCTTTTTCAAATAAATTCACTTGGGAATCTGAAAGTGTCTTAGACACTTAGACTTATTCAGAACTGAAGTACTATCAGAAATCTCTAGCATTAAAGTGAACTGGAAAGCTAGAATACATAACTTCAAAAGCAAACTTGCAATTTTGATACAAAGAGAGTTGATGAGGGAGTTATTTTAAGACATAAAACCTATTAATATGCAAGTTCTTAAATAGTAATTTTCTATTTTAATTGCAGTCCTAAATATCAGGTCAACCAATTGGAGAATCAATATTTTATGTATGCATAAATGAAACTGTGGATAAACTGGATATCAAAATAGTTGTTAAGAATACTGTTTAAACAAGCACACCTCAATACATTTATTTGATTTTTTAATTAACCCACATTATTAATATATTTTTATTATTTTCTTGGTGTACATTTTAGTTGTAGGTCCTAGGCTAGTGCATATCAGTGAATAGAGGGATATAATATAGTACATAAATGGGAACGTAGAACTAGTATATACAAATATGTTCTGGAGAAATACAGAAGATAAAACATTCTCTGAATTAGTGTACTTAGGGAAAGTTTCCAGGAATCTGTTACCCACCCTTTACCTCCACTTACCCATCCACCAGTCTATCTTGAAAGCTATTAACTGACTTGACTACTCCAGATAGTTTCTTAATGCTGAGTATATATAAGGGGAATTAAAGTACATTTTATAGAAAAATGGAATTAAAAGAAAAAACTAAAAAATGCAAACTTCATTTCTCAACAGAAATTCAATCAAGATCAAGACAGTTTTTTAAGTGATGACACCAGCCGTTTAGCCTATTCATAAAGAACTCAGGCTTGTGGGAATTTAACCATGGCAATAAAGTCTTTTTTACATTATTAATGGAAGAAAAATGGGCACCCTTTAAAGATGCTTTAAAATTAAGAAAGAAAAAAAAAAATCAGAAGCAGCCAAGTCAGGACTGTAAGACGGATACCTCATGATTTCATATTGCAACCATTTCTAGAGATACTTGTGAGTGTGGGTTTTTTTGTTTTTGTTTTTGCCAATGAAATAAATCCTTAAAAGATTCACAGAAGACCCACAAAGCTTTTTGCAAGCACTATAATTGCAGAAACAGTCAGTTTGAACTGAGTTGATAGAGCACAGTATGAAAAACTTTTAGATACTCCAACTTCTACTGAAAAGAAGCAGAATGAGAAAATGACTCAGTTGCAAACATGTGGTGTCTTTCATGATACAGGAAGGATTACTGAGAATTCTGAACCTTAGCAACCTCCTCCAACATACTGGCCTGACATAGAGGATGAGATTCCAGAATTTGGGCTGATGCTTGATAGAATAACTTGAGGTTCTAGAGAAAGGATACACATATATTGCATGTGTGAAGGAAAGGAATCATTGGAGGTCAAAGGGGAGACTGTGGTCACCTGTCTGCAAGGTGACCACTACAAGGACCCACAATTATCCCTGCTTTCTGGTACTCACACCCTTGTGTAGTCCCTCCATGATGTTAGAGTATGGGTCTGTGTGATTCAAAGCGTATGGTAGTATCTCACTTCTGAGATTAGGTTGTAAAAGACTTGTTTCTGTCTTTGATGCTTTCTTGTTCTCGTGTTTCTCACTCTTGGATTCCTTGCTCTTAGCAAGCCAATTGCCCTGCCAAGTAGCTCCATCATGAACACATAGTGAGGAATGGAGATCTCCAGTCAGTAGCCAGCAAGGAATGAAGGCCGGCCAATATCAGTGTAGGTGATCTCGGAAGCAAATTCTCCATCCCAGTTCAAGCTATGGGATGACTGAAGCCTTGAGCAACAGCTTAACTAAAACTTCGTGAGAGACCCTGAGTCATAACTACCAAGTTAATTCATCCCTGGTTTCCCAAACCATAGAAACTGCATGATAATAAATGCTTAGTATTTTAAGCTGCTAAGTTTGGAGGGTATTTGCTAGGAAGCAATAGGTAATGAAAACACTGTCCTGATTTTTTTAAATGCTTCGTCTTTTGTTAATAGTAATGCTAGGGGCTAGGCCAGGCGCAGAGGCTCATGCCTGTAATCCCAGAACTTTGGGAGGCCAAGGAAGGCGGATCACTAGGTCAGGAGTTCAAGACCAGCCTGACCAACATGGTGAAACCCCATCTCTACTAAAAATACAAAAATTAGACAGGTGTGGTGGCATGAGCCTGTAACCCCAGCTACTCGGGAGGCTGAGCCAGAGGAATTACTTGAACATGGGAGGCAGAGGTTGCAGTGAGCCAAGTTCATGCCGTTGCACTCCAGCCTGGACAACAGAGTGAGACTCTATTAAAAAAACAAAACAAAACAAAACAAAACAAAACTAGGTGCTATGGCTGGAACTAAGTGCAAGGCAGGTTTGGGGAAAAGAAAAATGGATAAACAGAACAGCTCCCAATTGGACATTTTTAAGGCAGTTTATTCTCTGCAACCAGGTCTCTTTAAAATGCTAAAAGATCTGTCTTTACTCATAGAGGTGAATTTGTTAGAGAAATAGTCCAGTCCTTTCTGGCAGACAAGACTGAGAGTATTCATCAGCTGAGAGTGGCTCCTGTTATATTCAGTATACGTGTATATTTCTGACCGAATATGAAATGTTATCCTGGGAATGTATTTGAGTCTCTTTTGAGGGGCTTAATTGTTGCATGGAATTGATAGTAGTCATCTTTCATGGACTGGGTTGGAACTGGAGTCCTAGCAGAAAAACTGTTGCTCTGGAACTTGACAACACATGTTTTAGGCATATTAACACCAAACGATGTCAAGTTATTACAATAGCCTGAAGTTGGTTCTCATGTCCCACAATTTCATATCACAATAGTTCTTAAAATATAACTAATATTTCAGTTCTAGTATTTACTTAAATCATATGCAAGCACCACATTAAATAATGAAAGTAGCATTTATCTTTGGTGTTCTCTACATAGCTGAGAAAACGAGGCAACTGAATGCTCAAACAGTTCTTGCACTGAGTTTTAAAAGGAAATTTTTGCTTATAAATTCCTTAAATCACAAAGTATACTCTATGCTGTTCTTTCCAAATGCTGCAATAATTATTTTTAAAAGAATAAAAGTTCATTTTAAAAGGCAGAGTAATTAAGATAAGAAAAGTAATATAAAAGTGGGTGTTGGGGTTGGTGGCAAGATGAGATAAGTGTGCAGGAGACGGAGAGCCAGGAATTTAAGCAGAATTCCAGCATTGGCTGAGGCTGCGACTTTGAACATGGAAGTGGAACACAGAGGTGAATCGCCACGTCCACTGATAATGTTGGCTTGGACTGAATGGAGTCTGGGGTTTTACTAGTTTTATAGTCCATGATACTCCTCTAAGGAAAGCAGAGGCTGGCAGTCATTATTGGACAAGTTCAGCATTAAAAGACTGAGAAATGAATCATATCGATCTTCACATTTAGGTATAGCCACCATTTTTACATTTTTTTTCTACTGTAAAACAAATAATGGTTGATTTTTATATCTATGAAAAATAAATTCTCTTAGCGTGCCCACTGTTGTATGTGCTGGCTATCCTTTTTCTCTTAGTCAAGGGAGTATGATAGGAATATAGCCGTGTGAGCATGACATTAGATGTCTCGCTTGCTTTCCTACTAATTCATTACAAAAAGGGATGGTCCTCTATCATGGATACTTTTCCCATTAGTAGGCACATTTCTCAAGATCTGCATGATTGGCCTGGCATGATGGCTCACGCCAGTAATTGCAGCACTTTGGGAGGCAGAGGCAGGAGGACTCCTTGAGGCCAGGAGTGTGAAAAACGTTTGTGACAGACAGTGTTTCACACAGACTCGGCAATCATAAATATTTTAGGTACTCTAATAGACTTGGGAGCAGCTGTAGTTAGCAAAAATATTTGCATAGCTCCTGCCCCAGCAGTAAAAGTAAATTACTCCTTCTCATTGGTTTTTTGTCCTCTGCTAGGTGCATTTTAATATGCATTCAGGTCCCCTTAAAAGAATATGCATATATATTAGAGTCAGTGCACCTGTAATTATAGCTACTCAGGAGGCTGAGGTGGGAGGATTGCTTGATCCCAGGAGGTGAAGGCTGCAGTGAGCTATGATCAAGCCACTGTACTCCAGCTTGGGCAAAAAAGAGACGCTTCATCTATTTAACAAAGACCCACATCATTAGTAAGTATCAAGATTGTAAACCTTCAAAATCCAAATTAAAAAAAAAAATACCAAAAAATGCCATTTTGTTGGGAAGGCTATCAAAGTGGTGGCCAGTTAAAAAGAAACAAAACAAAAAGAGGATCCCAGCAACTGACCATTGTGATAAAAATCAGAAGGGTGTCAATAAGGAAATTAACATCTTGTGAAATTAAACTATTATAAAAAGAATTTTATATGTCTCAACGTATATATGTTTCATTTTTTCACCATGATTGAATTGAAGCAGTATCTAGAAATGCTACTATATTATTTTCTAGATGGTTTTGGTTAGAAACAAAAAAGCTATGGCCTGTAGTCATAGCTACGCAGGAGGTTGAGGTGGCAGGATGGCTTCCTAAGCAGCTAGAAATGTTAGAAGGGACAAGAGGGAGAGGATTCAGCAGGCATCTTTAAGCATGGATTTAATAAATACATTGAAGTGAAACTGATCATTGCTTGGCAGAGGGTCTGGCAGAGAGAAGGAACTAATAAATACATGTAGAAATATGAGACCTCAAAATTATAACGTGGATGGCACCAACTAGAATTTCTACGGCAGCTGATTCTTGTGAAAGATGGAGAAACTTAGCTTCTTTTTTTCTAAATGATTTAGAAAGTTAATGATAACACAGTTGAAAACTTAGACTGTGGAATAGCTCAACCACTTATTTACTCAATGTACTTTAGCAAACGATTTACATTCTATGAACCTCACTCTCCTGAGTATAACAAATGGCTGCTACAAGTTCTAACATTTGTGTAAAGTGCTTAGCACAATGCCTGACACATAGAGAGCATTCAGGAAATGACAGCAGGAACATTAGTACACAAAGTTGCTAACAGACCAGAAATGAGGATTGATGTCACTTGCATCACACGCTATTTTTACATCTATTCTCAAATTCTAATTGAACTATTAATTATTGACCTTTTCTGCATGGTACCTATTAATTTCACATATGTTCTTCCTAATCTTACAGCATGCTGTCTGAATATCAATTTTCCCTATGATCTCTTTTTGTCAAAATTGCTAACAGTAAATGTCACTACAACCAGCTCATTTTTTCCAGTAATTCCTTCTGTTATAATTTCTGAACATTTCAATTCACCAGTGTTAAAGATAATTTCCTCACCTCATAAAATATTAATATTCTTTTTTGTGTGGCTAAGAATTGTCTTCAAGCAAACTTCTTCCTGTCATTAATTAAAGTAATGAATAGTGTAATATTAAATGTATAATTCTCTGACAAGCACTCAAGTGTTTGCCAAGAAGTCCCTTTCTACCAAAAACATCTGGAAAATAATTTGGTAAATTAAAAAGCTGATACTTTAATATACTAGAGGGTAATCCCCCAGTCTAGGTAGGCAAAGTGCCAAATTGGCAAAGCTCTTGCCCCTGGCATGGTGCCATGGCTTCCTTATTTTTCTTTTCTTTCTGTGCTACATGAGGATTTTGCTCAGCACCTCTCTATTTCCACTGCATTAATTATCAGACAAGAAAATGACAACAAACACGTTCTAACACAGGTTAGCATTTCTGCTTGCAACAGACAGTGTTTCACACAGACACGGCGATCATAAATATTTTAGGTACTCTAATAGACTTGAGAATGGCTATAGTTAGTAAAAATAGTTACATGGCTCCTGCCCCAGCAGTAAAAGTAAATTGCTCCTTCTCATTGGTTTTATGTCCTCTGCTAGATGCATTTTAATGGCCATTCAGGTCCCCTTAAAAGAAGCTACTGTCTTTTCCTTCTTTTTTCCCCATTTCACAACTGTATGTTTTCAGGGTGTTAAATAGTGTATTAAGAGCTTGAAGCTTTAAAAGTCAGTCATCCAACACTTTGTGAAATGAGTTGCTTGATTTGTGCAGGACATTACTGTTCTGATTACAGCTCTACACGGCCATATGATGTTTTACAGTTTGGAAAAGACTGTCATATCCCTAACATACTTGATCCTCAGATGTACACGAGGAAGGGTTAATTTTCCCATTTTTCTATTGAGAAAACTGAAGCTCAGAATTCTAAGTACTTCCTCCCGAAGTCAAGAGACAGAAAATGCACAGATGTGCTTATTAAAATGTAAAATTTGCATGAAGATAATCATTCTAAATGTTAGATACAAGTAAGCGGAAAAACAAAGAACTGGACTAGAATTCAGATCTTTCTGACCCTGCATCCAGAAATCTTTCCATGGTGTCACCTTGAATTATAAACTCCAGAGAGGAAGAGAAATAGTATATGAACATAGCATATGGAAATACTGTCAGATCATATCCAAATATGTCTCACCCATTAAGTCCCAGGAAAAATATCATTGAAGACCTTTTTTCTTTCAAATAAAAACAATCCCCTCTTTCTAAATATTCCTGCAAAATTTTTCTCTTTTATAGTGTAGAACATTTTTCTACTTTGTAATTTCATTATTTATATGTATATATTTTACCTACGGTACATCAGAAACTCCTTGAGAATATTAATTTGTCTCAGAAGCTTCCAAAGTACCTTGTACTGTACCCAGAATGCAAAAGGTGCTTATTATGTGTTTGGAAATAAATGTATTAATTTATATTTGTATTCCCCAGCTGCAATCCAAGCAGGAGGAGGAGTGTGAGGCACCAGAGCTGGCTCCTTAATGTAATTACCCATGCGCTTAATCATTACATTTAGGAGAAGATAGAAACACTGTGTGTGAGTCTGTCTATGAAGGCAGTGACTATGATTGTACTCTTTGCAACAGTATTTCCAGCACCTATACGAGGTAAGACACATAAAAATTCAGTAAAAATTTTTCTGATATTTTATTTATTATATTTATTTTTAATAGGGAAAAATATTTACCTGAGGTCATCTATAAAACTTCATTTAATATATGGGTCAAACTTACCTTTCTGCATTTATGTGTACTTTACTCAAAACTAGAAGTAAGTTGTACTGCTACCATGATAGTTATTTCCCTTGACTCTTGCTATTTCACTTTCTTGTCAAAGACTCATTGCCAGAATGTAATGATCATATATACGTATGTTAGAATCACTTATTTTCTCTAGCTCTCACTGTATTAAGTATTTCATGTACATGATTCCATTTTAAATTTAACATCATTTTGAAGTCAGTATTCTTTCACGTCTTCATTTTATAGCTCAGGATACCAAGAGGGCAAGTCACTCTCCTAAGATCCAAGAACCAGTAAACAGTGTGGCCACACCTTTTTTGCTGCACTCTATACTACACAGAAAATTCAAACTCAATACATTAGCTTAATCCATTAGCTTTTCACAAATCCACTTCTCCAGCAGCACTACACATCAGGGTTAAGAATCATCACTTCCTTGCAAACCAGTCATC
This sequence comes from Sapajus apella, assembly GCF_009761245.1. Classification (NCBI taxonomy): domain Eukaryota; kingdom Metazoa; phylum Chordata; class Mammalia; order Primates; family Cebidae; genus Sapajus; species Sapajus apella. The sequence continues at coordinate 3,986,794 of NW_022436955.1, read as the reverse complement.
TAAACCTAACTCATTCTTGGCCCCCAGTCATCCATAACTCTCTTTCTTCATCTTCCTCATCTAGTTGCCAAGCATCCTTTAATTTCTAACTCTCAAGATCCCTGAATTCATCCTTCCAATTCTTGCTCACTCCTCTTAAGTATGAAGACCTGCAAAACGTACTGCTCTATGATTACACAAACCCCCTTACTCCCAAGAAAATAGAAGAACCCTCTCCCTCTAAATTTCTTCTTCAGTTTCACAGTTGCTAAAACAGGATATCATGCACGAAGATGAGCCAAACTGCAAAGGAAAACAATTCCTTTCAGCAAGATTGCAATGTCTTCCTGACCAAAGCCTACCTTATCGCACCTATAAAACCCATCTCATTACCCATGATTGAAAGACACACCATGTGGGTGTTCTCTCTGTTGCAAGAGCCTTAAAATACTTTTTTCCTTAAAATTTGAGTCAGATGTAATTTTTTAAAAGTTTGATAGCAGATGCCATGACCTCATTTTTTTGCACACACTACAACGTCATCTTTTATAAATATTTTTAAATGAGACACAAAATTTAGTATAAAAATTCTAATGATAGAAGAGGAAACAGAGCTAAGATAAATCACTATCTGTTTCCCCCCCCCACCCCCATACGGCCATTTGACTGATCTTTCTCTTTCTGTCATGTACCATAATAAACAAACAAACAAAGAAAAACTCTTAGTGACCTCCCAGTGTTCACAAGATTATCTCTGAATTCACCAGCAAGGTCATTATGCTCACTTCTGCTCTATTAGCTACATATTAAGTCCCTCCCTCTAACCCCACCAAATCCATACATTGTGCCTGCTTAACCATTGCCTATTGCCTCTTCTTGGTACTTTAAACAAAGAATTCCTTTTCTCTATGTCTTAGGTAAAGTTATCCAGGAAACAGATTATGAGATGGATATTTGGACTACAGGAAGTTTGTTGGAGCATTGTCTATGGGACAACAGCTGAAAGGAGTAAGAGAAGTAAAATTGGGCAGCAGGAGAAGTTAAACTGTGAAACTATTGAAACAAAGGCCTTAGAAAATCTCATTTAGCATTTTCTGAACTAAAGGAAAGAAACTAGGATTATATAGCCAAAACTGACCTGTCATTGAATATAGTCTTTCTCTGGGGGGTATGAAGGGGTAGTCTTGAACAAATCATCTTTCTTTGGCTGAACACAAGCAACAGAAAGAGATTCCACTGTAAGTTATCAACAGCCAAAACTCCAGACAGATGGAAGGATAACTTCCTTGGTCTAAAAGGTAAGTCTGAGTAAAATACCACAGTGTCCCCCTTGGACTGTAAAGCCATTCTAGGCTCTTTACACAAGACAAATGCAGGGCAAACAGCATTGCCTTTATGAATCCATCTGCAATCACTCATCTAGAGTTATTCTTACCATTGTTGGTCTACTGTATATTTAATGTCTCTAGAATGGTTTTGTCACAAGCCTTACTAGGCTGGGGCTCTATGAAGATAGGCTCTGAATCTTGTTTGTCACCTTCTCCCCAGTACCCAGGATAACACCAGGCTATAGTAATTAATGAATATTGAATAAAAGACCCACTGAGCCAGCAGCATGCAGGTTCTCTACTGAATAATTTCCTCCTTCATATCTCAAGATGTAGTGGAAGTTAAGTCTTTTTCATGTATAACTAGAAATTATCTGCTGGTGTTCTGTTCTAGGGTTCTTGCCTGAAACATTTTGTTGAGGAAGGATTTGTATCATTTATACCCAGAAAAGAAGGTAAAATAAGAGACAGTTGTAGTAGGAATTGCACATAACTTAATGTTAGGAGAGCTAAGCTTCAGTCCAGACACAGCCATGTGCTAGCTGGGAGATGTTAGGAGGTACTAGCACCAGGATGAAGTGAGGAATGTTGAAGGAATGGAGTATACATCTACAATGGCAAAAGAAAGGAGTAAAAGGGAAAACAGCAAGAGAAAAATGAGAAGCAAAAACTATGCATACACTCTGTATCAGTTTCCATGTGCAGGAGCACATTTCAAAATAAAAGATTAAATGTTCCAGTATTCCTAAATGCGTTCTTAAATTCATTTTATTTAAGATGGCTTTGGCCAGGCTCAGTGGCTCACACTTGTAATCCCAGCACTTTGGGAGGCCAAGGCTGGTGGATCACTTGTGGTCGGAAGTTCGAGACTAGCCTGGCCAACATGGTGAAATGCTGTTTCCACTAAAAATACAAAAATTAGCCAGGTGTGTTGTCAGGTGCCTGTAATCCCAGGTACTCAGGATGCTGAGACAGGAGAATCACTTGAATCTCAAAGGCAGAGGTTGCAGTGAGTGGAGATCACCCCATTGCACTCCAGCCTGGATAACAGAGTAAGATTCCATCTCAAATAATTAAAAAAAAAAAAAAGTCTTCTAGAAACCTCATCAATCTAATGTCATTCAATTTTTCTATTCTGAGTATGGACAAACCTATAAAAAGATGTACTTGTCCACATTGTTACTAGATTGATTCCCAGCAATAAGTATTGTTGTCATTCAAAAGATTTCCAACATCCAATTAGAATATTACATGTATAAATACCAATGATTATTGTTGAATTTTGTTCTCCTTGAAGAGGTACATGTCCATGGCTTTAGCATTACAATAGAGGAATCTGTGAAATATTTTGTCTCCCTTTTGATTTCATTTGTAATATTTTTCTTTTGTTTTGCCTAAATTATATTTCATCAGCTTTTGTTTTTAAAAGATCAAAGGGAATTTTTGTATGTGGGAGGATGGTGATGTTAGCTGAAAATGTTTAAGGTTTTTGTAGTTTACCGTTTCAAGACAAGATAGAAAGTGAAGTCTGGGATATAGTAATCCCAGAAATAAGAAAGCTATGAGAGGGGAAATCATAAAAATGTGAAAAGAAATCCCTTCCAAATTATAAAATGACTCCTAAACTGTGCATACGCAGAGTGAAATTTCAAACAAAAGCAACAGCTATAATTGAACAATTTCATCAATTGCCACCATAAAATTTAGGATTTGAGTCTAAATAGTTTAACTGGTTAATTAACCAATTAAATATTCTGCAGAAGAAAATAACAGAATCCAGCGACTCTAAAATGAATTATTCACAATGTTTAGTATGAGATAAGAAAAACAAATGATATATACAAAAATAAAGACTATATAGCTTATAATTAAGAAAGAAAGAAATAACTAGAAGCTGCCCCAAATTACAAAGATATTTTAAATTCAGACAGGGTTTTAAAGAAGCTACTATAAGTATATAAATAACTTTTAACAAAAGTAATCACAATGAGTGAAAATATGGAGAATTTTAACAGTAAAAGAGAAATAATAAAAACATAATAAAATGGAAAAGTTAATATCAGAAGTGAATAATTCATTTGAAAGTCTTAATAGCAAAGTGGAGAAGTGTGAGTAGTACAGCAAAGGATCAATAAATTCGAAGAGAAATGGAAAGATATTTATCAACTTTATAAAGACAAAAAGAAAGTATCAGAGAAATGAATGAAGTTTTAGTGACTGTGGAATAATATCAAACCATAGGGTTGGAGTGGAAAGACAGAAAGACAGGAGAGAGTGGAGAGGGAGAGGCAAGGGAGAATGGGATAGAAAAATACATGAAAGAATAATTTTAAAATACAGATATAAAAATACACACACATTTTGTCCATTTCTTTTATCTTATACAGATTTGAAGTAATGGCATATCCCTAGCAAAAAGGATGGATAGCATTCAGATCAGTTTTCCAAGCGCAACCCTTCTTTAAACTAAGTTAAGTTGGCTTCGAGGAAAGACTGAATTCAAGGCTGAGTCAAGGAAACAATAAACTTGATACTCTTGATGTGCCTTGAAGTAAGGAATATGTAAAGAAAGATAAGTACATATCCAAGTGACACAGAAGCCGGCTTAAAGGGACTTGACTGGCCAAAAGCTGAAGACAATTGGGACATAAAAATAATAATAAGAGTAATGGGCTATGACTCGTTGAGTAACAAAAGGATTCGTGAGTTCAAAATTAAATAGATAAATAAGTGAACAAATAAATAAATGAAAAAGAAAACTCTTAACTTATAACTGAAGTTTAATAAATACAGAGGAAATTGAGGCTTTGAAAAATCATCAATGGAACTAAAGCTATTGAGTGATACTTTGTTAAGAAAGAGAATGAATATTTTTAGAGTATCTGTCCACAAGTGACTCATTAATTACAAGGAGAAAATAGTAACTTCACAGTGGATATAACTCAGACACTCCAAGTGTCTTGATCTGTTCTTTCTTCCATAACAAAATGCTTTAGATTGGGTAATTTATAAATAATATAATTTTATTTCTCACCATTATAAAGGCTGGAAAGTTCAAGACTAAGAAGCTAGTAGATTCAGTGTCTGGTGAGAGCTCATTTTCTGCTCCATAGACGGCGTGCTATTGCTGCATCCACACATGGCGAAAGGGGCCAAAAAGACAAAGCAGCTCTCTGAAATCTCTTTATAAGGACATTAATCCCATTCATGAGAGCGGAATTCCCGTGACCTAGCCTCCTCCCCAAAACCCCACCTCTTAATACTGCTGCATTAGGAATTAAGTTTCAACATATGAATTTTGGAAGGACACACACATTTAGACTATAGCACCAAATTCTCAAAGTTAATATCCCAACATTGAGACTAATGGATATCATGCACTTATGATAAAATACACCGAGAAGGATACAGCACTATCTCTGTAGTCTTCCTTCCAGAAAGGCGTATAGGAATCTAATCATTAAATGGAATCAGACGAACTCAAATTTAGGACATTCTTTACAGTAACTCTCCAGTGCTCTTCAAAATTCTCATAGTCAGCAAACTCAAAGGAGGACTGTTCCAGATTAGAGAGCAAAGAAACATGAACACTAAATATGCTGTGTAATCCTGGCTTAAGAATAAAATAATATAAAAAACATTACTGGGATAACTCACAAAATTTGAATATGGGCTGTAGAGTACATAATAGCATTGTATCCATGTAAATTTTTCTAATTCTGACCACAGTACTGTGCATATGTAACATACTATCTTTATTCTTGGGAATTACACTATGAAGTATTTAGAGAAAAAGTGGTATGATATTTACAACTTCCTAAACACACCAAAAGATAATGTGTGTATATATAATTAGATCATGCAGCTTTGGTTTTATATGTGCAACATTTATTTTACACATATATCCATATGTACAGAGAGCAATAAAAGCACTTGGTGAATCTGGATGCAGGATTTACAATTTTCCTATAAGCTTCAAGTAACATCAAAATTTAAAAGTACAAAATTTAAAAGCACAAATTTAAAAGGCAATTGCTGAAACTATTAAATTATAGCCTACTGCATTTATTTAAAATTTCACTCTACATATGCACAGTTTAGGAATCATTCAATAATTTGAAAGGGGTTTCTTTTCATATTTTTATGATCCCTCCACTCACAGCTTCCTTATTTCTGGAATTACTACACCCCACACTTCACTTTGAATCTTGACACATGTAAAAATATGAATTTAATGTGTATTATATAATGCTTCACTGTAGCCCTATGCTATATATAAGCTTGTATGGTTTAATACAATTTTATTTCAAAATTAAAAACAATGCAACAATGATGGATGCAATGTTTTATTTTCATGTTTCATCATTCAGCGATAGACTATATTAAAATACACATGTATGTTTGATTGGTAATCCATATATCAAATACTAGGAAAGCTTTAATTTAATAATGATGACTCCAGTGATATATCACTTTGTGTCTTGCCCTGATTCACTCTGGTATTAAAGGTATCTTTTATTCAATTTGTTGTTAATAGTATCCATTACACATTGGTCACATTTCTAAAAAGCATAAAATATGTAATTCAACAAGCTTTTACTGTCTAACAAGGAGGCATCATAGGCCAGATTTAACAACATTAATTTTAAGAAGGTCAAGCTAAGTAAAAATAGATGGCTGACAGATCAGAGTATGAATCCTACTCTTGCTAACCAGGTGAACTTGCACAAGTCATTTAACTTCCCTGAGACTCATATTCTGAATTTATAAACTGGAATTAATAGTGAGGTAAGAGACATATGGTGGAAATGTTGGAGAGACAGAAGGGGAAGAAAGAAGAAAGAGAGGGAGTAAAGGAAAGGGTAAAGGAGAAGGATAGAGTGACAGAGAGAGAGGGGAGAGAGAATCTACCCACAATTTCAATGAGATGGGAAAAGACAGAGAAGAGAGTGTAGTAAGAAGATAAGCCAATGAGAAAACAATGAGACAGGGAAGGGCATAGAATAAAGTTAATCAGTGAAAATGAGAGTATAAGACAGTAAAAGGCAGTACAAGAACAGGAATGTTAAGTGTTCTGTTTCAAGGGAATACATTACTGAAAAGTAGAAATAAACATTACTTTACACTACTGTATTCCCAGAATCTTCAATGATCTGCCAATCTTTAGCATTAAATGGCATCAAGGAATTGAGAAATTGCTAAATTCCCTATCCTGACTAATTAGGTTAGGATAAGGATAACTGTATATAGAAACACAAACCCCAAACATAGATAGCCTTTGAGAATACAGTTAACATTAAATTCCAGAAATATTGCTGGTTGATTTAAACTTCCATGAAACAGAGGACAGCATTGACATAAGGATATATAACTCTCAAGAGATCAAGAACTTATACCTGTCATCTGGACCATATTGTGTTTCGAGGAAAAAGTATGCTATAAGCATTGTCTTCAAATAGTGGAATTCTACCATGCAGGAAGGAGAGTAATATTATTTATTTTTCTTATTGTTTCTAGAAAGCATAATGTAGAACTTTTTTACAAAGATTACAAAGAGGCTAAGTTTAGTCCATTAAAATAAAGACTATTTTGACAATTAATCATGTACATAATTATTCGGATGTTGGGAACCATCTGTTCTATAAATCACTTAAACAGAACAATGGGACCACCAGTTGCCATTACTGCAGAAAGGATTTAAGAGTGAGAGAGGAAAATGAAGTGGCAAATCTTTGTAGAGGCTCCTTCTAAAAAGAAGTGTAGAAAAGAAACAAAACAAAGGAAAAACATTAGAAACGGAACAAACCGTAACATTTAGTAATAACTGGTTCTGACTTGAATGCAATTTTTAAGAAAATAAATTAAGTCTAAATGACAGAGGAGGAGGGCAAGAATCTTGCCTTCAGAAAAGTCTGAAAATAACAGACACTGGGAAGTAATGATGAAGGAGTATGGAGATATAACATTTGAAACAGAGAAATGCTTACAGCCTAATAGTCCCCTTAGGGCTGATTTTATGGCATTAATATGAGTTTGAAGCCAATAAAGCAAAAAATGTGCATCTGAGGGATGTGAAAAGTGAAAGTGGAAGCTGTCATATGTCTCTATAACATGTGGGTAATGTGACAATTTGCACACATCTGGGAAAGTATGCAATGTTTTATATATTTTCTATCACTCAGCAATGATGTATTGGATACCAACTAGGTTTTGGGTCTTATAGTTGAAATGGGGAATGAGATATGGGATAGATTTTCAGAGTTGACTATAGATGGCCAATTAAGCACATAGTCACATCACTGTTTGGCAATAACAAATATATTTGGTCTTATCTGTAGATGCTAGAATCAATTCCTACCTTCTCTATTCACTTACAATTTGACTATTGTTTAACAGCATCCTTAAGTTCTCTTTTGGAGAAGTCAGAATACAATAAAATATTTTCAAAATCTTCTTACTTACTTTGTTCTTACTCAAGACTATGGCTTTTCTACATTCTTATGAAACATTTTCCATAAGGTTTTATTTTAGTATCTTCCTGTCATTCTCCTTCATTCTTTTCTCCCACTTTTGTTTTTGCATAAAATAACTATAAAAATCCTCTTTTATCTTTCCAGATTTCCACATTCTCTTTCTTCTTTAGAGTGAAACACCCCATTCTGCAGCTTTTTCCTTCTAAAATTGGTGAACATTTTCTGATCATTCAAACTTCAAATTAAAAAGCACTTTCTCAAGGTGGACTTTTATGATATCTAGGCTATGGAATTCTTCTTTTCCTAGTGTTCAAACTAGACCAAACACTCACTGCATACTTCCCTTGTAACTACTTGTTAAAGCTTGTCTTCCAGACAAGAATGTCAGTGAAGCCAGGGTAGGTAATACTGTCTGTTCATTCACTGTGTCTTCGTTATGGCTCATTCACTGTACCTTCATTATCATTGAATATCATATAAAGAGCTCAATATTTATGTGAGAGGTGATAAATTATTAAATAAACAGATGGCTAGATTTGTAGATAAATTGATATGTCTAAACCTACCCGGTACTAATAGTAATCTAGATAATGTGGGAATGGAATATAGAATCAATTTGGATGTGGCCCCTTACCTTAAGATGATAAAAATTTCTATCAAGAGATGCATATGTTAATGACTAAAACCAAGGCAGGAGAATAAAACACATGCTATTTCAAAAAGTATAAGCAAAGTACTGCTGGTGGTACAAAGGAAGGACTGAGTCTAAGTAGGAGCATTAGGCAAGGCATCATAGAAGGATACTTTCAGTCTAAAAAAATGATGAGTTCATGTCCTTTGCAGGGACATGGGTGAAGCTGGAAACCATCTTTCTCAGCACGCTAACACAGGAACAGAAAACCAAACACCGCATTTTCTCACTCACAAGTGAGAGTTCAGGGAGGGGAACACATGGAAACAGGGAAGGGAACATCACACATTGGCGCTTCAGTCTTTAAGGAATACTAGGATTTCAGTCTTTAAGAAATAACTAGGAGACTGATAATTGTGGGGGCAGTGAAAATACTGTTCCAAGCTGTAAGAAAGGCTCAGAAGCTTCGTCAAAGATGAGACAATCAGGACTGTTAGGTCTCGGCTTTGTAGAAGTACATTCCTATAAAGTAATTTAATCAGAAAAAACAAGGGCATGGGGACAAATAGATAGCTTTAGCAATTAAGCTAAAGAGTTTACAATTCATATCTGTAGGAAACAGAGAACCATACAACTTTTTTGAGAAAAATAGAAGTTAATTTTTTAACAATAATAGCTCTGGCAGTAATACAGAGAGTTACCTATAGAGACTGAAAGTATCCAAATTAAATAGGTCATTTAAAAATAATAATGACAAGAGACGATAAGTGTAATGCCATCACAAAAAAAGCAATAATATAAAGTTCATATGGCCTACCACACTTGAACCACCATCCTCAATGTATTTGTAACATGCACATCTATTTAGATGTAATGCTAAGCCATTTACTAAAATCTGTATCCTCGAAGCAAATTTAAAAGGAGACAGGTATTCAAACACAAATTAAAACAACGAGCTCGTTATGAATATTTATCTGTTAAGTCAATCAATATTAAGTTTATACATGTGTGCATGATTTATATTTGGGAAGTTTCTATTGTATCAAAATTTGTCTTTAATACTATCATGACTTGTTTTAAGATCAATAGTCCATAAAGTGAAATAACATGTTACATCAGTCACTTGAAAATTTTCATGACATATATATTGACTTGAGAAGTTATTTATTTACATTTTCATTATGCATGTTTTTAAGTTATTGCAGTGGTTGCAGAGGTGGGAAATATTAAAAGAAGGTGATTTAAATGGCTGAATTTATTTTGAGGTCCTTGGATGTGTTTGTTTCACCCTGATTAAGCTGCAGCTTGTGTTAACCTTGGTGAATGCGTATCTTTTTCCTGATTTAATTGCAATTGCCTGGAGCTTCAGTCTGCATTTACCACTGTGACAGCTTATAAAATAACAACAAAACAAACCAAAACCCATGTCAGCTGGAAGGAGGAGGGAAAGTGAGAAGTGGGGCTTCTGCGATAGTGCATTAGCCTGGATTCTTGTCTCCTCCCTTCTACTGGCTAATCTCCTCAGACCGCCCATATTAAGGATCTCAAGAAGAGTACAGCCAGCTGTCACGTTGCTTTCTAGGTACACTTGTGGCATCTCAGAATCAACATACCAATTGCTTGTTTCTTTTTTGTTTTGTTTTGTTTTGCAAGACAGTCTTGCTCTGTCACCCAGGTTGGAGTGCAGTGATCTCAGCTCACTGCAACCTCAGCTTCCCAGGCTCAAGTGATTCATCTGCTTCAGCCTGCCAAGTAAGCTGGGGTTACAGGCGCATGCCACCACACCAGGCTAATTTTTGCATTTTTAGTAGAGACGGGGTTTCACCGGGTTGGCCAGGCTGGTCTCGAACTCCTGACCTCATAATTCGCCCATCTCAGCCTCTCAAAGTTCTAGGATTACAGGCGTGAGCCACCACACCCAGCCTCAGTTGCTCATTTTCTTTATCTCCATATAAACCTCTTTTCTTGATCTCTGAAGCCATTTAACAGCATCTTTAGCACCCAAGATAGTATTCTCCTGATCACTTTTTGGCTCCTTCATCTTTCTTGCTCACTCCATCTGTAGTCCTTTTCTATCCCTATGGTTGAATTTCAATAGCAGTAGCATAAACAGAACAGCATTAAGGATAATGACTTTTACTGAGAAATAAAATCTAAAAGTTCCTATAATTTTGCCTTAGATGTAAATTTCTTACATCTGGGGAATTTTCTGTGTGGGATTTGAATTCCCTTGTTTAGAAATACTCATTTTAATTTATTTCTCTCTATGACAGATGTTCTTTCAGATTTCCTTCAAAAAATTTTTGTTGTGCCTCTTTTAGTTGTGTGTATGCATGTTGCTTCTGTATGAAAAGCACATTATTTTCCCTATTGAAATTTGTGTATTTTTCTCCTCACCTAAGTCAATTAGCTACTGCATAAGCAATTGTGAAGGAAAATATGTACTTAGGTATACAGCTCCTAATAGTCTGAGGTGCATTAGGTGCCAGATAAGTGCTGTGGGTGGTGAATGTCATCAATGCTGTTGCTAATATGGTAGGGATGCTTTAAGAAAGAGTGATGTTGAGAGCAGCCAGGCCTACATGGCGAAACTCTGTCTCTACTAAAAACGCAAAAAAATTAGCCAGATGTGGTGGCAGGCACCTGTAATCCCAGCTACTTGGGAGACTGAGAATCACTTGAACCCAGGAGGTGAAGATTGCTGTGAGCCAATATTGCATCACTGCACTCATTCCTGGGCAACAAGAGTGAGACTTCAAAAAAAAGGAAAGAGAGAGAGAAAAAATAAAAAAAAGGAAGGGAGGGAGGAAAGAAGGAAGGAAGAAGAAGGAAGGAAGGAAGGAAAAAGAATGAAAGAAAGAGTGATGTCTATTAAAAGGAGTGAAGTGGGGAAATGATATTAGATGTAGGAATATAGATATTAGTAAGCATAGCCACTGACAGTTGGACTTGTAATATAGAAGATGAATTCATATTATTATTATTATATAACAAAGTCAAGAGCTCATAAGACAAGGGCATATGTGACCAAGCAAAATCTGCTTATGCATCATTAATACTTACCAATGGGACTCATTTCATCATGGTCTGGTTATTGATGCAATAAACTCTGGGTCATTTAGAAAATAAATGTAAATTTATCCTAACTTGGTTTAAGAAGACAATGAAGCATGCATGTCATTTAGAAAGGTTTCTGTTAAAAAATGTTAATATTTTAAGTTAAAAAGATGCATTTAACTGAAGCAATTTAGAAAACTGAGAGAAAAATTGCTATACAAATATTAATGTCCTAAGAGAATGCCACATCTGAGAAAAGAAAATACAAAACAAACCCCTTTTACCAGAAGTTGGCAGCCTGTATTTCTGCCTGCTTTGCATGACTGCTTGGTATCCAGGTACCAGGTCATGGATACAAGATGTTGAAGACCATTATACAATGTAAATGTTTATAATATATCATAATTACCAACACACCTGTAGTAAATAACTTTGGGAGGTTCTGCAGCAAAGATGCTAAAAATGCTCAATAGAGAAAGCAAGAAATAAAACTCTCTCTCATTTTTAACCTGCCACTGGAAGGGATCCAACCTGAGTGTTTCTTAATTTGACAGCTTCTTGCAAGGCTATGAAACAGACGTTTGTATCAATGCATCCTATGCTCCCCTTGTTCCCCACTACCTCCTTAGCTCCCAATATCAACCAGTCAGGTTGCTTGGGGACTGAATCCATTTCATTGCCTTGTCTTCTTCTCTAAGAAATGCCTTGTGTTTGGCTTTAAAGAAAAACAAATAGGTGTTTACTCAAGAAGTCAAGCAACTATAACAAGTGAAAAATAATCATAAAATCTAAGTTAATAATTTTAGTAAAGTTTTTCAGTATTAAATTGACATATTTATCATATCACAAATTAATGTATTTTCTTCTTTAAAAGTATGTTTTGCATCCAATTTGTCTAAATGATGTCCACAAAGTAACTTGGTCTAAGATGGAATATTCAAACAGATCCGACGTTGGCCTCAACTATGCACTGGAGAATATTCTTTGGAGACCAACATCATTGGATATTTAGAATGCTAGTTTTAAGATCTATTCTTGGATTATATAGAATGAATAAAAAGCACTTTTTTTTTTTTTTTTTTTGAGACAGAGTTTTCCTCTTGTTGTCCAAGCTGGAGTGCAATGGCAAGATCTCGGCTCACCATAACCTCCGCCTCCTGGGTTCAAGCGATTCTCCTGTCTCAGCCTCCCAAGTAGATGGGATTACAGGCATGCGCCACTATGCCTGGGTAATTTTGTATTTTTAGTAGAGACAGGGTTTCTCCATGTTGGTCAGGCTGGTCTTGAACTCCTGACCTCAGGTAATCCCCCCACCTCGGCCTCCTGAAGTGCCGGTATTACAGGGGTGAGCCACTGTGCCTAGCCATAAAACTCTATATTTAATGAGCATTATTGTATTCTTCCTACTGTCCCCCAACTTCATTCCATTTATATTACTGAAATGTGTTGCAACCTTATACTAATGGGCAAATTGAGAAAAATTACTTGAAGTGGCATCTGTAAAAGGATATTTCTGAAGAACTTTTTATTACAACCTATAATATTCTCCTGAGTACCATTAGATATTAGAGAAATTGAACAAACAGAAATGATAAATAACTGGGGTTTTTGTTGGTGTGTGTGTTTTGTTTAATTTTCCCTTTCTTCCTTCTATAGATGTTGAAAAGGCTTACAGTCCCTGGGTTAATAACAAGAAAGTCTGGAGCCCAATTTAAGGCACATTGCTGAAAATGGTGCAAGTTTTCAAGATAATTGTGGGTATTAGCGTCATTCCCATTTTTATTATCTCATTCTAAGACTCATTTTCCATTTGTTCTAATTTCTTCACTCTCTTAGATTTTATTTTTATCTTAGGTGTTTATATGTAGCAGGAGACATACAATTATGTAAATATTTTCAATGTATTGAAAGAAGAAAAATATTATCTAAGCCTTTGCCTTGGCCTATTCAATCTCTTCTCATCAAACAAGAAAGCTGAATTAAAAAAAAAAACCCCCCCCCCCCCCCCCCACAAATTATTAAATTACATCCTCTGGAGAAAAAAGACCAAGGACATAACAAAGAAACCATGTTTCTGTTGTGCAAAGTCTCAGAAATAGATGTTACGAATACCTAAGTCAGAGCTGATGATAGCTAATTATTCTTTTTTCCCCAGCTTTTAAGTTAACATTTCAAACTGAACTCACTTACGGGTCAGAAGTGCTCACAAAGGAATCGGCAAATGCTGCACAGCCCAGCAAGGCTGGATGTTGATATAGTTTTAAGAGGGAGAGGAAAATCTTTACCCCATGAACTCACTGAGGAAGAAACACAGCCTGAGGCTACATCAACAGGGAATTAATGAGCCACAGGACATAAAGTCTAATAGAGAGCAAAGCATATTAATGAGCTTAAAGCTCTTGTTCACCCTCAACCAATTAGTCTGAGAAGACCTACCTGGTGTCCCCATCTCTGATTCCTCTTCAATGCATGATTCACGCGGCTGCCAGAGGGTCACAGCATTCCACATTTCAGTTCACTGTCACCTAGAAAATGAAGTCCAGAATGTTTCATCTAGCATTCAAGGCCATCCGTAATTAGATCTAAAGTTACCTTCCTACTTATCAGATATCTCATATTACTTACAGCCATGCTTTTTGCCACATTGTTATCTGAATACATCATTCGATTACAAGTTCTTTTGGATCTTTGGTACAGAATGATGCTTTAGTACACAATATCCTTTCCATCATGCTCTGCCTGCTCAAACCCCACCCATTCTCCAAAATACACCTCAAACATAAAATCCATTGTGAAGACTAACTAAATGTTTTTCTTGGCATCTTCATAGATGCAATTTGTACCCTGGAAAATAACTACATTTGTGGTGCCTAGCATTTTGATAGATAATAAAATGAAGCTGATGATTTAGTAGGGCTAATGTTAGTGTTTAGTTACGAGGTTTGCTCAAAGAATTTAAAAAGTATCTTTTAAATTTTATCCTTAGTACTGGATACATGTTAATTACTTGGTAAGTATTCATACCAACAAGTGATAATTTATTAACTCTAAATCTGAGCTCTCTAACTCCAAGAGTTATCTTTTACAAGTGAGCATACTTACACTGAGGTATGATACTAGTCTAGTACTGCAAACTCTGTTTTCTCAGATTGGTTTATTTACTCTCTTAGCCTCTTAGAGACGCATCCTTAACAAATGAGCATATTGGAGCTCTTTTATACTATATTTCAGACAATTGCAAGACCTATTCAAGTCTAAAGATGCAGATACAGATGGTCATGGAACAAGGAAAAATTAAGTAGCACAAAAGCTAGTAGTGCTGTACCACAGAGAATGGCTAGCACAAGATGGAATTTATCAGATTTGTTTGGAGTTTTGACTTTACCATATGGGTTCAGACAAAACTGAAATGCAAAACAGAATTCTAAATCATTCAAAACTGTGAATGAAAATTGCCAAGTTTTACTCCCTCAACTATAAAATGGTGAGACCATGAGAAGCAAGAGAGGTGTCTTAGAGGGAGAAATGACTTCATTCTCTTCAACTTATACTTAATGAGCATTTACTATGTATGCGACATCTGTCAAAGTTGGTGGGGAAAACAAAGATAAAGAAAACAAAGAAGAAAGCTCTCCTTTTAAGCCATATTAGATATTAAAATGCAGTGAAATAAACTTCACTTTTAGAAGGAGGACGTTTGTGGTTTCCTTCCCTCTTCTACTCAATAATCGTGATATCCTGGACAACACAAATTTTGGTTAAACAAACAGTAGTCGTATATCTTCTTTGAGCCAGGTGTTTTTCTGTGTTTAGTGATCCCAAGATTGAGTATGATAATTACACTTGAGTTTTGAAAGGAGGTAAAAGACCTGATTATTATGAACATTTATGAAATATTTTAAAAGCACAGCCAGACACTTGGGGTTACATATACTTCTCTTTGTACAATAAAAATATTGAGTGATAGCAGATTTCACGCATTGACACCCAATATGATTTATCTTTGCCATTTAAAAAATTATCAAATATTATTCTAATATATATACACATATGAAACATATAATTTCCAACCTGTAGTTAAAATGTGATTTATTTCACAGATTTTTACTTTTTTTACCATAAAAACAATAATGAAACCTATAAATACCATTTTTATTATAAAAACAATGTCACTTTCTAAACGGCACAACAAATAAGTGTATCACCACATTTTCCCATTTTATGTATGTATATATTTATATGCTAAATAAAGTTTCTACTTCAGAAGTTTTAGATGTATAGAAAAGTTGGTGGAATATGAGAGTTCTTTTACATCCTATGCCTGGTCTTTCCTGTTGTTAACAACTCACATCAGTTTGGCACGTACTTCAAAATAAATTGACCAGTATTGATAAATGACAATTAACTAAAGCTCATACTCTCATCAAAGCGCCTTATTATTTTGTTGTTTTATTTTTTTAAAAAATGTTTACTCTTTGGGAGCCTTAGGTGGGGGGATCACAAGGACAGGAGTTCAAGACCAGCCTGACCAACATGGTAAAATGCTGTCTCTACTAAAAATACAAAAATTAGCTGGGTGTGGTAGTGGACACCTGTAATCTCAGCTACTTAGGAGACTGAGGCAGGAAAATCGCTTAAACTCAGGAGGCAGAAGTTACAATGAGCCGAGATTGCACCATTGCACTCCAGCCTGGGTGACAGAGCAAGACTCTGTCTTTAAAAAAAAAAAAAAAAAAAAAAAAAAAAAGTTTACTTTAAGGGATGCATAGATCCACATGCAGTTCTACCAAATAATAGAGATATCTTTTGTACATTTACTCAATTTCACCCAATGATAATATCTTGGAAATCTGTAGAATAATATCACAACCAGGATATTGACTGATGCAATTGAGACACAGAACATTACCATCCATACTAGGACTCTTAACCCTTTGATAGCAATAGTTACTTCCCTCCCACTCTTGCTCTCCCCTAATCACTGACAATCACAAATTTCTTTTCCATTTCTATAATTTTGGTTATTTCAAGAAACTGATATTAAGTAACATTTGGGAATTTGCTTTTTTTCACTCAGAATAATTCTTGGGCAATTCATTCAAGTTATTGCCTATATCTATAGTTTATACTATGTTACTGCTGACTAGTATCTCATGACAGAGATGCACCAGAGTTCATTTATACCTTGAAGAATACCTAGGTTCTTCCCAGTTTTGGATTATGAAGAAAACTACTATGAATTTGTATATAGACGTTATGTAAACTTAAGTTCTCATCTTTTTAGAATAAATATACAACAGTTCATTTGCTAGGTTGTATAGTTAATTTTATGCGTAGTTTTTAAGAAACTGTCAACTTTTTTTTCAGAATGGCTATGTTTATTACCTAAGTGATGAAATAATCTATATATTGACCCCCTGTGACATGCAGTTTACCTCTATAACAAACTGGCACGTGTACCCCTAAACCTAAAATAAAATTTATAATGAAAAAAGAAATTGCCAAACTTTTTCAGAATAGCTATGGCATTTTATACTCTCACAAGCAGTGTATTAATAATCTAATTTCTCTGGATCCTCTAGAGCATTTTGTGTTATTAGTGTTTTTTTTTCTTAGTCATTCTGATTAGTATATAGAGATATCTCATTATACTGTTAACATACATTTCCTTAATGACTCACTGTTTGAACATTTTTATATCCTTCTTTGCCATCTGTACATACTCTCAGGTGAACTCTCTTCATATTTTTTGCCTATTTTCTAATTAGATTGTTTTTGTACTGTTGAGTTTTGAGAGTTCTTTGTATTTTCTAGATTCTACTCTTGTTGGATATGTAGTTTACAATATTTTCTTCCATTTTGTGCTTTCCTTTTATAACTGTTTAACAGGGTCTTTTACAGAGCAAAGGTCTGAAGTTTTATGGAATTAAATTCACCCATTTTTCCTTTCATGTATTGTGCTTTTGGTATGCATTCTAAGAACTGGCTTAGCTGTATATCTCAAAGATTTTAATTTTTTTCTGAAAGATCCATAGTTTTACTTATAAGTGTGTGATTATTTTTAGTATTTGTATTGAGTGTGGAATTAGGCTGGGGTTCATATACCACCCCCTTGTATGTCCAGTTACTCCAATATCAATTTTGATTAGACTACCTTTACCCCATTAAACTACTTTTGCACTATTACAAAATATTAGTTGGGTATATTTTCACAGGTTTATTTCTGAGTTCTCTGTTTTATTCCATGGGTCTGTGTGTTCATTTCTTCACAAATACCACATGGTCTTGACCACCGGACCTGTATAAGTCATGAAGTTGAATTAACTAATCCCTCCTACTTTATTTTTTTTTTCAAAATTTTATTAATTAATTCCTCTGTCTTTCCATCAATTTCAGAATAATCTTGTCTATGTCTACAAAAAAGGACTTTAAAAGCAATTGCTTTATATTTGTAAATCAGTTTGGCAAGAATTGACATCTTTACTATGTTGAGCAGCTAGGGAAGGGACAGCTGGGGGTGAGGGGATTGGGAGGGATAGCATTAGGAGAAATACCTAATGTATATGATGGGAGGATGGATGCAGCAAACCACCATGGCATGTATATACCTATGTAACAATCCTGCACAATCTGCACATGTACCCCAAAACTTAAAGTCTAATAAAAATAAAAATAGACTCCTCCTCAAAACAAAAAAAAAATGAAGCTCTTGTATATGTTGTTTATTTTATATTGTTCCTTTTATAATCCTTTCTTTGTCTTTGACCTTTGAGAGTTTGATTAGAATAACCCTTCAGGTAGTCTTAACTGGGTAAAATCTGCTTTGTGTTCTCTATCCTTCCTTTATCTGGATATTTCTATCTTTCTCAAAGTTTGAAACATTTTCTGCTGTTATTCTTTGAATAGGCTTCCTACCCCTTGCTCACTTTCAACTCCTTGATGAAAACCAATAATATTTAATTTAATCTCCTGAGATGATTTTCTATATCTTTAGGGAATATTCATTGCTTCTCACTCTTTTTTATTTTCTCTTCTGTGAATTTTTAAATTGGCTATCTTGAGGTTAATTTATTCTTTCCTCCACTTGAGCCATTCTATTCAGAGACCCAAATGAATTTTTTGGTTCATCAAATATATTTCTCACTTCTAAGATTTCTGCTACTTTCATTTATTGTTTCAATCTTTTTTTTTAAATTTTTTTCTGGTGCATTTCAGAATTGCTTTTCTGTGTTATCTTGGAGATCACCAAGTTTTCTTAAAACTGCTATTTTGAATTCCTGGTCAGAGAGCTCACATCTTTCCATCTCTTTACTGTCAGTCAGGGGTTCTTTGTTTTGTCTATTTGGAGAGGTCATGGTTCCCTGTTTGCTGTTGTTTCTTGTGGCTATGTTTTTGTATTGAAGCATTATTTATTACAGTGTTTTTTGTTTGGCATACTTTAATTTTTTGTTGTATGTGTTGGCTTAGAGATTCTTAATTTTCCAGTTAGATTTATCCTTTTTCCCCTCCTTTTTGGTGCGGTGCTAGATGGTGCCTTAAGCACAGGCTTGCTTCAACTCTAGTAAACTATCAGAGCACTTCCCATGCCAAATGAGGGAAGGTCCCAAAGGGGATATACCAGCAAAGTGGTAAGGCTTGCTAAAGGTTTCTACCCAGAGGACCTGTGGAACCTGCCATGTACAGTGTGGTGCTGTAATTTTGTCATTGCCTTTCTCCAAGTTATAGAGTGGTTTTCAGGACTGAGGATGACAGTCTCACCTTCCTCTTTGTCTCTGACTGTCCTCAGGTATTTATCCTTTCAGTGCTCATCATGTTTTCCTTAGACTGAGGCAGGGACAAGCTGCCTGCCAGTGAATTCAAGATGATAGAAAAATTGGTTGCCCATCTCAATCTCACAGACAACACAGATAGGGATGTCTAGTTCTTCTACCATCTGCCCGGTTTTCTATTTTTCTGTGTTCTTGAGAATTAAGTATTTGAGTTCTGGGATATTGCTGGTAATAATCATAGTGATGTATATTTGTTTTGTTTTGCTATAGTTTTGTAGGGGTGAGGGGAGAGTTTATCAGAAAAGTTGACCATTTATTTTAAATGTAATTATTGATATGTCAAAGCATAAGTTTGCCATTTTATGTTTTGATTGTGACTATTTTCACTGTTCATAGTCTTTTTCTTCTCTTCCTACTAACGGATTACTTCAACAATTTTTAGAAATTCATTTGTTATATTTGTAGTGATTTTGAGTGTGTCCCTGTATAGCTTTTAAACTGTTATTGTAGGTATTATTTTTAAAGTTCTAACTCATCACAGTATGTCACAATGACAGTTGCTAATGTCATTAATTTGCAGACTCAAGTGCTGTATGAAACTTGCTTCCCATTTTATCAGTTTACCATTATATTTAATAATATAATTGTCTTGAATATTTTTATATAAACATTTAGAACCACATCACAGTGCTATAATTTTTGTTTCAAATGTCAAACATAACTTAGGAAACTCAGCAAAGGAAGAAAATGCCTTATGTTTGTCATATTTTTACTCTTCCACTTTTTTATTCTAATATTTCAAGACTCTTTCTAAATATTGTTTAATTTCCTTTCAGATCACTTCCTTTAGCTTTTTTTTTTTTTTTTTTTTTTAGGGTATCTACTGGTAACAAACTATTTTTGGTTTTCATTCATTTAACAGAGAATATCTTTATTTTCCTTCCATTCCTGAAGAATATTTTGCCTGGGAATACAATTCTGGACTGAAAGTTCTATGTGTTCAATACTTGAAAAATGTTTTTATTTCTTTTTTGGCTTATAGTTTCTTATAAGAAATTCACTTCCATTTTAATTGATTTTACTCAATACATAAGGTGTTATTTCTCTCTTGACACTTTTAAGTCTTTTTCTTTTGCCTCAACTTTTTAAAAGTTTGATTTAAGAATGTGTTTTGGAGTGGATTTATTTAGATTTATTCTGTTTGGGTTTTTATCTGATTCTTAACTGCATAGGTTTGCACATTTTGCCAAATTTGGAAAGATTTAGCCATTGTTTCTTTACGTACACTTTTAGTACCTCCCTATTTCTTCTGTTTCTCTGCAATTCCAATTATATGGATGTCAGATATTTTGTTTGAGTTCCACAGATCCCTGAGGCTCTGTTTATACAATTTTTTTTAACTCTCTTTTGTCTCCGTCATTCAGATTGGGTCATTTCTTTTGTGCTATTGTCAAGTTGACCCATTTTTACCTTGGTCTCCTCCATTCTGCTTTTAAGTCCATTCACTGAATACTTGATTTCGGTTACTAACGTTTTTAGTCACAAATTTCCATTTTTTTTCTATTTTCTATTTTTTAAATTAAGAATTTCTATTTCTTGCTGTGACTTTTGATCTTACTTGTTTCAAGCATGTTCACTATTACTTTTGGAAGCATTTTTATAGCAGCTGCTTTAAAATAATTATCAGATAATTCTAATATCTTTATCACCTCAGTGTTGCAATCTTTTGGTTGTCCTTTTCTATTCAATTTGAGAAGTTTCAGACTTTTAGAAATTCAGGTGACTTTCTTTTTATTGTAACCCAGACATTGTCAGTGATTATTATGTTATAAGACTTTGGATCTTAATTAGTTTTTTGTTTCAGCTAGCTTCCTCTGAACTGTTCTGGGATGAGAAGGAAGTGGTAGTGCTTCATCACTGTCAGGCGCATGCAGACATCCAAGTTCCCCACTTGTCCTCCATTGATACCTGAAGGGGGATCACCTTATTACTTCTGGATGGGAGTGGGAATTCTGCATCCTCACTAGGTCCCCACTGATAATTTCTTGATTGGGTAGGGTAGGTGTGCCTTGTTACTTCTCCTTTATTTATACGAAGTTGTCTTCTTAAGTTGTCTTCTTTATTTATAAGAAGTTGTCTTCTTATTGCTGGACCATGGTTAAATTCCAAATTATCCCTTAGGTTTCTTATGATACCAACTCAATGTGGGGGGGAGGGGAATTAGCAACCCATTACTGCAAAGCAGGGATAAAAGTTCAGCTTCCCCACCTGGTCTCACTGCAAAGCAGGGAAGAAGGGTTTAATTATTGTCAGTAGGAATAAAATTATATCTTTTGACTTGGCTTTCTCTAGCAGCACCCCATCATTGGAGTCCAAGTACATTATTACAACCAGGTAAGAGTTGAAATCTAGGCTCTCCATTTGGCCTTTAATAGTGGGGTAAGCATGAGGCTATAGCTTTTTCTAGAGCATGTGGCTAAAATAGAACCATTATTGTCTAAAAGGTTTTTTCTTGCTAAGCTACTCTTTCCCTTGGTGTTGAGCTACAAAAAGCAGACTCTTGTTTGTTTTTGTCTACGCCTGTTGTCATTTCTGGATTGCTGGTTTCTTCAACTCCAAGTCTGAGGCATATGAGACAAAAGGAAAACCTAGAGAATTCACCACTCTGCCAATTTTTTGGGTCCTGAGTCAGTATGCTTTCTTCCATCCAATTTTCAGAGTCTTGTGCTTGTTTACTGCATAATATCCAGGATTTTAATTTGTACTTAGCAAGACAAGTAGGAACAAATACTTCTACACCACTTTTCTGGAAGTAGAAATGCTCTAATTTTATTTTTAGTGTTGCTGCTCTGAATTGCATTTCTAATTTTTTCAATTATGCCAGGCTGTAGAAAAATTCAGAATAGCAATTTATTTTTGTACCAGACAGTTCTGGATTTTTATTACAATAATAAATTTTTTGTTTTCCTCTCTGTACAATAAAAATAAAAACATCTACCTTGCTGGTTTCTATTGGCAGAGTGTCTCACACATAGCCATTCAAACATAATTCAAACTTGAACTTTTAAAAATTAAAAGCCATGTGATTTTAAACTTCAGATTTTTAAAAATGCAAGAAAAAGCTACCATTTTAACCACAAAATTGTTCTTAGTTTAGAACAGAAACTCGTGGAATTTATATTGGTAAACTCTAGCTAGAACTTGAGACAGGGATTATCAGCAGAATGTTAGAAATAAATATCAACTATAATTACACATTTTAGAGTCCACTGAAATTTGTAGTCTGAGGATCAGAGTGTATGAAGCAAAACAGCTTATACATTTAGTCTTGTGATAAATGGCTTCAATCTGGAAGGATTTCACCACTTTATTAAATATGTTATTCCTTTGGATGCTTTGCACTGGATATTTTACTTATTTGTCAGAACCGGTAAAATTCCTTTCTCTTTTCTCTTTCAGAGAAGTGAAATGCAAAACAACAAGCCTATTGGTCATTCAAGCAACATGGCAGAGCAGCTGTGATTACTTCATCTTAAACTATATTTAAGGAGAGGGCAGAAGGGGCTGGGACTGCTCAATCTAGACCTTCCCCATTCTGCAGCTAGTCATCAGACTAGCAGCATTGGCATTATGTGAGACCTTATTAAAAATTTGGGTTACTCAATTTTAACCCCAGATTTACTGAATGAGAATCTGCATTATTTTAATAATTCTTCATGTTTGCTATGTTCATATTATCTTTTAGGAAGAATAATTTTAGGAATTCCTAACCACCTTATGTGATTTTCATCATTTAGCCTACCTCAAAAACATAAACTAATCTACAAAATTCAGTTCAATTGCTATTTCTTTCATATAAGAATTTGGAAATTCACAAACACCAGACACCAAATTTTACCCTATAGAACAATGGGAGAAGAGGCAGTTATGATACTACACAGATGATTATTTCATGGACTTACTCCAATATTAGCTATGATATTTATCTTCCTTGTAATTTTGGGGTATAGCTAATTATAACATTGTTTATCCAGATTGGCTAATTGGTAATGGAAAAATTTCATGACTAACCCTCTATTGTACTTTGCAGGTATTCTCTAAGGATACACTTCTCTCTTTTTTACAAACCAACCAAGGATTTTGCTGTTGTTTTTTTAGAACAGGGTGAATACTGAAAAAAGTTACAAAAATGAGGAGAAAGAACTGGTTTAAAGATTAAAAGTTTGGACTATTTTGATGCAGGGCAGACAGGTCCCAGAAGTGGGGCTTACCCTGGGAGGACTTTTGGCTTCTCCCAGGAAATAATTCAAGCACAAGCCAGTGGTGTTAGCAACTTTTACTGGAGGGGCAGTGTACAGTAGCAACAGAGGTACTGATCCTGGAGGAGCAGGGCTATGTCCATAGACAATGTGCCCGGAGTAGCAGCTCAAAGGCAGTTCTGCAGTCATATTGATATCCACTTTTAATTATATTAAAGAGCAGATTATGCAGAAATTTCTGAAAAAGGGATTGTAACTTCTGGATTGCCAGACCATTGCCATGAAAAGGGGCAGTAACATCTGGATGTTGCCATGGCAATAGCAAACTGACACAGCACACTGGTGGGTGTGTTTTATGGAAAGGTGTTTCCACCTTGTTCCTGTTTTAGCTAGTCCTCAATTTGGACTCAAATAAAATTGAGTTTAGTAGGTTAAACTGGGATATTAGAATTCAAATTATCAAGCTTAAAGGAGGTTTAGTATACATTTGCTTTAAGACCTTCAGATGAACAAAGTAAACTGGAGTGATCGAGTGACTTACTTAAAGATACACAATCCATAAATATCAAATTTGCTCAACTTTCTAGACTACCAGTCCTGTTATTATGAAATCACACTGCCACGTGTGTTCCTATGCAACAATTTTGCATGTTCTTCACATGTACCCCAAAACCTAAAATGCAATAAAATAAATAAATGGGGAAAAAAAAATTTTAAGCTGAATAAGATAAGTACATTAAAATTTTATTTATATTAACAAGTCTGTGGGAATAAATGGTGAATAAGGAAAAAAAAAAAACTATTGTGAAAAGTAAAAAGTTCCTCTTTAAAGTTTCTCTTTTTGTTAAAGAATAAATAACAAGGGTTAGAAATAATAGTTTCTTTTAAAAACAAACTTCCTTCAAGCTTTCTTGCTTTTTACTAATAACTTTTTGTTAAGCCCTATGTAGCTGGTAAATATAGTAATGGAATAAGTATATTCTATGTCCTTCTACTTTAACCAAGTTTTTTGTTCTGTCCTATACCCTGTTCGTACATGTCCGAACATGCCCAGGCATTTCCCATCTTACAGCCTACACCTCTTTCTTATTTGGAAATGTTATTATTCTGCTAGTTTCCAATAAGCAACCCACTTCCTTCCTTTGTTCTCCATTGCGTGTTTACCTATTTAGGAAAGTTTTAAGTTTTAGTCAATCAGGATCAGTTTAGATTGTGTAGTCCAGCTCCAGCCAATGGAGATAGGACACAGCAATAAGGACCCAATCCAACAGGGATGAAAGCTTCTGCTTTTCTTTGTTTCATGTGCTCTCGTGGCAATCAGACTTCTGAGAAGCACCTTTCTGTAGAAAGTACAATCACCTTGCTGAGAAAAGTTATTTGAGTGCTGTTTCTTCTTTTCTGCTTCAAGGATCAAGCATTTGTTTCCAACACTATTCATTTCTCTTAACTGCTAATTTGAGCTCAGTATAAGTGAGAAAATACAATATAACAAATGGATAGCTGCACCAATTTAGGAAGACACATAATAGTGCTCAGCATTTTTTTCTGTTTTCATTGCCTGATTTTTACCTAGTTTGTTAGTGTCTCTATCAATTTTTCTTTTATGTTGTGATATCCTTTGTTTTTCCATCTGGCTATCTTCCTGGATATCCCTTCCATTTATTTAAAAACTCCTGCCTATAATCCCAGCACTTTGGGAGGCCAAGACAGGCAGATCACGTGGTCAGGAGATCGAGACCATCCTGGCTAACATGGTGAAACTTCCGCTCTACTAAAATACAAAAAAATTTAGCCAGGTGTGGTGGTGCACACTTGTAGTCCCAGCTACTCAGGAGGGAGGCTGAGGCAGAAGAATCACCTGTACCCAGGTGGCGGAGGTTGCAGTGAGCCGAGATGGTGCTACTGCACTCCAGCTGGGTGACATAGCAAGACATTGTCTCAAAAAAAAAAAAAAAAAAAAAAAAAAAAAAAAAAAAAAACTTCTTAAGAATGTTGTGTACTAGTTTTGGATGAAATAACTATTTTAGTCAAAAAGACAAGCCACAGCAATTACTTTCAATATTCAACAGTATTAACAAATTTAATCAATCTTCCCACATTAAATTTTGGCTAAGGGTCCAGTACTGTGCAAAGTGTGTTATATGTATTTTCTAATTTGATCCCCTAGCTCCATGCTGACAGGTAAGGAATTTGAAGTTCAGACAACTAAAAATTACATGATCTTGGGCTAGTTATTTAATTAGGGAGTCAGAAATGAAACTCAAATCTTAATACACCAATAAGTATATTCTGTGGTGACACAAATAGTACTTTATGATTTCTCATGGAAAAAGTATGCTACAAGCTTCCTCTTTTGTAGGGCTTTGAAGGTTATGAATTCATAAATGGATAAGGAAAACAATGATGGTAAATTGGGTTATCTTCACTCTCTTTGACCATTTCCATCTTATTAAAATTTTAAACATATTAATTGCTAATTAGACAAATCTAGATGATAATCACAGTGATTTAATTTACCCAATATCATTTATTGGAGGGAGAGATTTATTACTTGGAAATTATAATTAACTCATCAGAACAGTTCTGTGGTTGTAAAAAAAAAAAAAAAAAGTACTGAGGAGTTATGCTAAAAAAGCAGTTGAAATTCTATGGTTGCTAAAAATACTGATGCAAGGCAAAACAGCCTTCTTGTAGGTATCCCACTTGTAGTTCTAAAGCAGGAATTCTTAGTAAAAAAATACTAGAAAGATCTTTGGATATTTTAATATCTTAATGTAAGTTGGAAGATCTGTAGGTGTTGGGTTTTCTAATGCATAATTAGAATTACAAATTAATTTTAAAAAATTTTGGTGTGTGTTTTTGTTGTTTTTGCAGAAGAGATATACCACTTCTATGGCAAGGTTTTTGTTTTTCTTTTATCATCTCATCTCCCTGTTTCCATAACATACAAATACCACAGACAGTCACAGAATAATGAATTTCATTACAAACATCATAGAGCAAAGAAATGTTAGATTTTTTAATTTCAATGTTCATGGAGAACATATGTGTCAAAGATGTCAATATTAAATGTGAATATTAGTAAGAGTACTGCTTCTATTAGGAAATATATATGTAATCAGTTTCCATTAGCCTTTATAAGATCATGGAAGGAAGTTTAAACTTTCCCTCTGAAGGTTCAATAATTGAGTCATCCTGCTAGAGTAACCTGACAATAAATGATTAACAGAAAAAAAAGGCATACAAATTTATTAACATACATAAGCACAGTAAAAACACAAAATGTGAGACTTGCGGAAGACCCACATGACTAAAGTTTTTCCTTTATAGAGAAAAAAGTACATGCTTGGAGCATGGTAAAAAGTCATGGGAGTCAGAGGGGAGGTGTTGGGGCCCAACAGGCAGACCCCAACCCTGTTGAATGAGTTTATTCAACAATGGATGGATGACTAAACTCATTCAAACACAGATTACAGTAAAAGAGCAGGCTAGAGGTATCCATAGCCACTCACGGACACTCCTGAGAGAGACAGCAGCTATGGCCCCAACTCAGTGTCCTTCTTGGCCTTTATTCAGCACACATTAAATGGCAAAGGCTTTGAGTCAACACCACCAGAGGTTAAAGATTAAAGGCCAGGGTCCAAGGCCTAAAGCAAACACCATTTGTGGGTAATAAACTTCTGCAGACTCCCTGAGTAGGAGGCAGTTAAGCATGGATGAGTAAAGATTGGTCTTAGGACAACAAGCCAATTAGACAAACTCCTTTGCATTCCCCTGTTAACTGCCTTATGCTTCTAGCCTCAAGACAAAATAACTAGACACCTTCAGCCCTTGTTCTCATTTGAAGCTATGCAAACTGCCTGGCTTTCAAAGGGGGTCTTGTGACTATTTTCTATAACTATCTCTAATGGTTTTCCTTTAATATTTTTGCCACTACCCTGACTGAACTACCACAGGGAGGAAAGGAATAGTGAGCAAATGCTCACAGGTAATGGGCCTCTGAAAGAATAGATGGTAGCTTATGAAAGTGTCTCTGTCACATGTTTAAAAGCATTAGATTTTTATTCTCCTTTCTCTGTGAGTTAATCTTTCCTAGATCTGAATAAGAGAGATAAAAGGTCCTCTAAACCTGTTTGCATTCCTTTTGCTTCACTAATATAGATTTCCTCTACAGATGTGAATCTCCCCAACAAAGGACAGCTTTTCAGAACTATTCCAGTATCTGCAGCCCTCTGAATAGCCATCTCAAAATATGCTAAAGAAGTATATTTTCAGGTAGTATATTTTGGTTTCCCTCAGTCACCTAAATAGTACTAAGCAAATTGCCTCAGCTTATAATAGATCTAAATCTAGATATGTAAAAAAAACTCAAATATTTTATTGGCTTGACTTTCTTGATTCTTGCAAACTATTTTTAACAGAATAATTTTTTTAATTAAAAAACCAAAATCATCTTTAAAGATAAAACTTTAAAAATATAAAAATGAATATGAAATATGTGTGTTTTTAATATCTAGGTACAGGGCATATAATAGATTATTTTGTACTGTTCTCTGATCTGTTTCTATTCCAAGTTAAAATAGTACCAGTCCATAGCTTTTTAACACTATAGGACTCCTCCAGAAACACTATAGTTCCCAAGCAGTGATATTTAAAGATACTCTCTGAATAGTGGCTTTTCATTATAAATTTTGCATGTAAACACTTTGCATGTTCTGATTTAATGAGGTCATTTGATGCTTTCTTAATACCACTGAAGTTTTCTCCCTCAGGACTCATTTGATTGCGCAGAAATATCTTTGATACATTTGCATTTACTAATTCAGGAAACCATGAGGACATTTTCTAAGCCCTTCCTAAATTCCTGATAGTAAGCTCTCGGGATACAGCAATAAAAAAGAAAAATGTGGTTCTTGCCTTCACCGAGCTTGTAATCCACTGACTGAAACAGATTTTTGAGAAAATAATTAAAAGAACAATGAACTTAACTAAAAATTAAAGACATAATGCAAATATGGATATTTCATATAATATAAAACAAAGTAAAGGGGGTGGCGCCAAGACGGCTGAGAGGAGGCAACACCGGAATGCAGCTCCCAGCAAATGAGACACAGAGGGCTAGAGGAGTTCATCATTCCAAGTGAGGTGCTGGGTTCATTTTGGGGGGACTGGAAGGACTCTGTAAGTAGCCCAGGGAGGGAGCCAAAGCAGGATGAGAGCCACCCAGGGAGAATAAACCAAGATAGGGTGGGGCACATCCCCACCTGGAACATGCAGCCAGCTTGAAGTGTTGGGGGACTTCACCCCCTTGGTGCTCCTATTCAGATCCTGGGCTTACCTCATCCCTTCTCCAACCCATGGTCCATGAGAGCCCTGCCAGACTAAGGGGCGCCATGGGTTGTTGATACAAATTTGAGCAACAGCTCCCACCTGGTGCCACAAGTTGTCAGCTGCACCTGGGTGGAGACTTGGACTAGCAGCAGTGGGACAGAAGCCATCCCACAGAAAGAGGCAGAGTTGATAGCAGGGAAACAGGTCATAAGGCCTGGCAAGCCCCACCACCCACAAAACTCAAACTGAAGCCCTCGCAGCAGAAAGCTTGGTAGCAAATACACCAGTTTGACCCCAACCAGGAAAATTGAGCTCAGGGAAGGAGAACCGCCATTGGGAAGGAAGGGCTAATCTCACCTGCAAACAAACCCCAGGGAAGAGCACCCACCCAGCAACCTGACAGAATCTGAGACAGCTCAGCAGTGCCTCTACAGGCCAAAAAAGGTATAGCTCCAACTGCAACAGAAAGGACTTCCACTCAGAGATTTCTCCCGAAATCACCAACTTCAAAGATCAAAGGGGAATAAATCCATGAAGATGGGGAAAAAACAGTACAAAAAGGATGAAACCTTCAAAGACCAGAACACCTTTTCCCCTCCCAGGGATCACAACTCCTCACCATTAAGAGAACCAAATAAAACAGAAAATGAGTGTGACAAATTGACAGAAGCAGACTTCAAAAGGTGGATGATAACAAACTTCTTTGAGTTAAAAGACCATGTTATAACCCAATGAAAAGAGACTAAGAACCTTGAAAAAAGGTTAGATGAAATGCTAACTAGAATAACCAGCTTAGAGAAGAACACAAATGACTTGATGCCACTGAAAAACACAGCACGAGAACGTTGCCAGGCATGCACAAGTTTCAACAGCCGAATTGATCAAGAAGAAGAAAGGGTATCAGAGATAGAAAATCAAATCAATGAAATAAAACGAGAAGGCAAGATTAGAGAAAAAAGGGTGAAAAGAAATGAACAAAGCCTCTAAGAATTATGGGATTATGTGAAAAGACTTAATCTACATTTAATTGGCATACCTGAATGTGACTGGGAGAATGAATCCAAGTTGGAAAACACTCTTTAGGATATTATCCAAGAGAACTTCCCCAGCCTAACAAGGCAGGCCAACATTCAAATCCAGGAAATACAGAGACCACCACAAAGATATTCATCAAGAAGAGCAACCCCAAGGCATATAATCATCAGATTCACCAGGGTTGAAATAAAGGAAGAAATCCTAAGGGTAGCCAGAGAGAAAGATTGTCACCCACAAAGGAAAGACCATCAGACTCACAGTGGATCTCTTGGCAGAAACTCTACAACTAGAAGGGAGTGGGGGCCAATATTCAACATCCTTGAAGAAAAGAACTTACAACCCAGAATTTCATATCCAGCCAAACAAAGCTTCATAAGTGAAGGAGGAATAAAATCCTTTACAGACAAGCAATAACTGAGAGATTTCGTCGCTACAAAACCTGCCTTAAAGAACTCCTGAAGGAAGTACTAAACATGGAAAGGAATAATGAGTACCAGCCACTGCAAAAATGTACCAAATGGTAAAGAACAATGAAGCAATGAAGAAACTGCATCAACTAACGGGCAAAACAACCAGCCAGTAACAAAATGGCAGGATCAAATTCAAACATAACAAGATTAACATTGAATGTAAATGGCCTAAATGCCCCAATCAAAAGACACAGACTGGCAAAGTGGATAAAAAGTCAAGATCCAACAGTATGCTGTATTTAGGAGACCCATCTCCCGTGCAAAGACTTACATAGATTCAAAATAAAGGGACGGAAGAAGATCTACTAAGCAAATGGAGAGCAAAAATTAGCAGGGGTATCAATCCTAGTCTCTGATAAAACTGAATTTAAATTAACAAAGATCAAAAGAGACAAAGAAGGGCATTACATAATGGTAATCAATGCAATAAGAAGGGCTAACTATCTGAAATATATATGCACCCAATGCATATATAAAACAAGTTCCTAATGACCTACAAAGATACTTAGACTCCTGCATAATAATAGTGGGAGACTGTAAGACTCCACTAACAATATTGTGCAGATCAACGAGACAGAAAGTCAACAAGAATATCCAGGACTTGAATGTAGATTTGGACCAAGCAGATCTAATAGACATTACAGAAAACTCCACCCCAAATCTACAGAATATACATTCTTCTCAGCACCACATCACACTTACTCCAAAACTAAATACATAATTGGAAGCAAATCACTCCTCAGCAAATGCAAAAGAACAGAAATCATAACAAACAATCTCTCAGACCATAGCATAATCAAATTAGAACTCAGGATTAAGAATAGCACTCAAAACTGCACCATCACATGGAAACTGAACAACTTGTTCCTGAATGATGAATGGATAAACAATGAAATGAAGGCAGAAATAAAGATGTTCTTCAAAACCAATGAGAACGAGGACACAACGTACCAGAAACTATGGGACACATTTAAAGCAGTGTTTAAAGGGAAATTTATAGCAATAAATGCCCACATGAGAAACAAGGAAAGATCTAAAATTTACACCCTACTGCCAAAATCCAAAGAGCTAGAGGAGCAAGATCAAAAAAACTCAAAAGCAAGCAGAAGACAGGAAATAACTAAGATCAGAGCAGAACTGAAGGAGACAGAGACACAAAAAAAACCCTCCAGAAAATCAATAAATCCAGGAACTGGTTTTTTTTTTTTTTGAGAGATCAACAAAATAGACCGCTAGCTAATAAAAAAGAAAAGAGAGAAGAATAGAATAGATGCAATAAAAAATGATAAACGGCCAGGCACGATGACTCACGCCTGTAATCCCAGCACTTTGAGAGTCCGAGGCGGGTGGATCAGGAGGTCAAGAGATGGAGACCATCCTGGTCAACATGGTGAAACCCCATGTCTACTAAAAATACAAAAAATTAGCTGGGCATGGTGGCGCGTGCCTGTAATCCCAGCTACTCAGGAGGCCGAGGCAGGAGAATTGCCTGAACCCGGGAGGCGGAGGTTGCGGTGAGCCGAGATCGCGCCATTGCACTCCAGCCTGGATAACAAGAGCGAAACTCCGTCTCAAAAAAAAAAAAAAAATGATAAAGGGGAGATCACCATCGATTCCTCGGAAATACAAACTACAATCAGAAATTACTACAAACAACTCTATGCACATAAACTAGTAAATCTGGAAGAAATAGATAAATTCCTGGACACTTGGCACTCCCAAGACTAAGCCAGGAAGAAGTTCAAACCCTGAATAGACCAATAACAAGGGCAGAAACTGAGGCAGCAATTAAGAGCCTATCAACCAAAAAAAGTGGTAGGGCCAGACAGATTCACAGCCAAATTATACCATATGCACAAAGGTGGAGTTTGTACCATTCCTCCTGAAACTATTCCAGACAATACAAAAAGAGGTAATCCTCCCTAACTCTTTCTATGAGACCAATATCCTCCTGATACCATAACCTGACAGAGACACAACTAAAAAAGAAAACTACAGGCCAAAATCCATGAAAATATTGATGCAAAAATCTTCAATAAAATACTGGCAAACTGAATCCAACAGCATATCAGAAAGCTTATCCACCATGATCAAGTAGGCTTCATCCTGGGGATGCAAGGCTGGTTCAACATACACAAATCTATAAACATAATCTACCACATAAACAGAACCAAAGACAAAAGCCACATGTAGACCCCTTCTCTCTGTACTCTGCTTTATATATTCCAGCTGTCTGAGCCTTACTGAGCTCCTATCTCTGTCGCTTCAACTCAGAAAGGCCACCGTGTTTTTATTATGTCTTCCCTCCTGTCAGCAAGGTCCGTAAAGTGCTCCCAGGAAGAAAGCTAGAGTGATTGTAGAATTCACCCTATACTTCCTTTTCTCAAATATCACATTCCTGTGCTCCCTACTGTTCCCACTTTCTAGAAGTAGTTGTTTTGTTTTAAACAGTTTGTCCCATTTTCCGTGTGAGTGAGTGTGTGTGTGTGTGTGTGTGTGTGTGTGTGTGTGTGTGTGTGTGTGTGAAGAAGGAAAGCTTGGTCTCAGAAACTCTGTCACAGCTAGAAGTTCCCCAGCTTTCTTATACTATTTCCCCAAAGCTAAATTTAGCTCCAAAAGACACTTTCCTAGGCATTGTGTTATGACGAGGCTGCTCACAACATGACGAGTGTTATTGATCCACAGGTAACTTCAATGGTCTCATCTCCCAAAAGAGCACACAGAAGAAAACTATAATTGCCTATCAAATTATTTATTTTCACTACAGAAATGAGTAATGGGATATGACATTTTATCTCATAAAAATACTTGTCAAAATAGTTTATGGCTTCTCCATCTGTGACTTCTTTGATAAAGAAAAATAAAAACTAGCTGTGCTAAGATCCAACAAATTACCTTTTACACACACATACACAGAAAAAAAAAATCATGAAAGTTTCTGAGCAAGAAAATGATAAGGTTGTATCGATTTCTGATACTCATTAGGGTAAATAGGCTCCTGCAGTTAGTAAGCATGATCTTATTGTTAATTAGTATTCTTATTATCATAAATGATAAAAAAAAACTGAACCCCATCCAGTGAGACTCCAAGATATTGTACACAGATACTTTGTGGTAAAAATCAAAGGTCATCAATCACTTAATCTGTCTCTTCATCCCAAGCTACATCTACCATAATACACAAGCAACTTGTGCATCACGTGTATAAAAGTCTGCTTGGAACTTGTTTATCTGAGGAGGGTAGCCTTCACTCAGTCAGTAGACCTGTGATTTATTTTCAAGTCAATTTCACATTTGAAATATTATTGAATCCTAGTGAAATAACATAGTAACACGAAGTTGGTCTTCAGTAGAAATAACATAATAAGAAGTTAGTCTTCGGCATCGGAAAACTTGGTGCTAAATCTTAGCTTTACAACTTCTGGCCCAATGTCACACAGGGAGAAACTTTCTGAGTTTCAGGTTTCTTCACTGGTTAAGCATTAATAATAATAATAGTGCCTAACTCATACAGCTTTTGTTTTTAGTAATATTAATGAGTTACCAACAAACATAGTAGTTATTTGTAAAAAGATCATGTGTAAAAAGCTTACTAATACCCAGTATTCACTGAATGGCTAATATTTGATAGTTACATTCTTGCTTTTGAATTATAAATATTTTATTTATTTTTTTATTATACTTTAAGTTCTGGGGTATGTGTGCAGATCATGCAGGATTGAAATACCATCTCACGCCAGTTAGAATGGTGATCATTAAAAAATCTGGAGACAACAGATGCTGGAGAGGATGTGGAAAAATAGGAACACTTTTACACTGTTGGTGGGAGTGTAAATTAGTTCAACCATTGTGGAAGACAGTGTGGTGATTCCTCAAGGATATAGAAATAGAAATTCCATTTGACCCAGCAATCCCATTACTGCATATATACCCAAAAGATTATAAATCATTCTATTATAAAGACACATGCACATGTATGTTCATTGTGACACTGTTTACAATAACAAAGACTTGGAACCAACCCAAATGCCCATCAAGGATAGACTGGACAGGGAAAATGTGGCATATATACACTATGAAATACTATGCAGCCATAAAAAGGATGAGTTCATGTCTTTGCAGGGACATTGATGAAGCTGGAAACCATCATTCTCAGCAAACTGACACAAGAACAGAAAACCAAACAATGCATCTTCTCACTTGTAAGTGGGTGTTGAACAATGAGAACACATGGCCACAGGGAGGGAACATCACACACTGGGGTCTATTGGGAGGTTGTGGGCTAGGGGAGGGATAGCAGGGGGTGGGGAGATCGAGGAAGGATAACATCAGGAGAAATACCTAATGTAGGTGAAGCAGGGATGGAGGCAGCAAACCACCATAGCATGCATATACCTATGTAACAAATATTTTAAATGTAATTTTATAAAATCGATTTTTCAAAATGTAGTATTTTAAACTCAAAATAAGAAGCAACTGTAATGAATCAGGACAGTGTTCCATGAGGTGGTCCACCTGCTAGTGTCACCTTGGTGTAACTCAGCATTCTATGGTAGAGCCACAATTGTCTGCATGCCCTGGAATGGACTTATTTCATAGATGCACCACAACAATGATATTTACTTGCTGTTGTGTTGGGTGATTGAAAGTACTGGAACCTGACAGGTTTGTCCTTGAATCAATGTACAACCTCCAAAGAATGTTGTTTCAAAGGGCATTAGTCACCATTACTTTCCTGCCCCTTCTCCACCCCAAATCAATTCCTGTGAACCAGGCTAATTACTGATTAATCTCTCTTCTGATTGACACACACATACACACACACACCACGCATCTCACACATTCATATTCTCTCTCTCTCTCTCTCTCTCTCTCTCTCTCTTGTCTCTGTCTATTAACCTGTTCATAAAGGCCACAGTCCAGCCTTACTGATCTGGAGTTATCTGCCTTTTCAGATGACTGGACTAGTTGTTACATGTTCAGGGAGAAATAGCATGTTCTGTTTCATACTACGATTGAATGGCACAAGAGTAAACTGTTGTATTACTTCACACAGCAGAGCTATTCCTGTGCAATTTGAAGTGATTCACTTGATTCAGAAGTGTGAGACAATTATAAATCCTGATTACAATTGGGAGAGATGTGAGGAATCCCAATAATGATTTGTTTTTGGAGAAAAATAATATTGCATTGATTGTTACAAGTTCAGAAATAAAATGGTGGCACTTTCACACCTGGTGGTACATTTACAACTTACGAAGATTGACTTCTATACTGACATTCAACACTCAAGCTGTCATTCACTCACTACTGAATTGTAGCATGTGAGAGACTGAGAGTTGAGCAGAAATTCAAGTGCAGAGTGGGCCATGCTTGATGGTCACACACATTCTTTGTCCCTTAGGCTGCATTCAATGCTGCTTGAGCAACAATAACTAGAAAACTCATTTCTTATTCTGCAACTGATAGAGATTAAATTCTCAAATTGTGATCAAAATACCATACAGATGCTTTTCATAGAGTCATTATCAATGTATCTCTTTTATGAAAAGCGTCTCTTCATGGGCTTAATTGGTTGCCTTGAATAAATAATTTAAAATATTCCAAAACTCTTAATTCAGAACGTAAGTATACTTTACAATTGGTTTATATATTTGACAGGAAAAAATGTTTTGCTCTCAGAAAATTACTAAAGCACTTATTAAGCATCATGCATTTCTTTGCCTTCCATCCTCTTTATATAGAAGATTTTAAGTGCCTTTATAAGGTCTATAATAATTTATCTGTGCTAAGAAAGTGTTAAGTTTTCTTACCACAAAAATAACTATGTGAGGTGATGCATACCTTTAGCTAGATTTAGTCATTCCACAGTGTGTATATATACTTGAAAACATGTTGTATGAAAGAAATACATGCAATTTAATTAATTTATAAATAAGCATGTAAAATAATGTATTGTTTTTGCTTAACATAGTAACATTTATTCCAGCATTGTGCCTGAAACATAGAAGTCACTCATTAAATATTTGCTGAGTGAATGAATAAATCAGCTTTGAAAAATTATAAAAGTTATTGCCTCTACCATCCCCTCTTTCCTCCTCAACTTCTCCCTTTCTTTCTCTGATAGAGTTTGTGGATTAGGGGGAGGTGAAGGAGACTTTGAACAGAAAAAGGAAAATGAAAGCTATCATACCATATTCAATGCTTACTTAGAAAATAACACTATTGTTTATATTTTAAAATGTTAGCTGTTACAGAGGTTAATCATGGCATAAGGCAGTGAACTATATTCCACAAATAGAATAAACTCAGATGGATAAATCAATACATTTGACCAGACAAATATCCATGATAACTTGAAGCAACAGAGGAAGAAACAGCCTGTTTAATCATCCAGCCAATAAAGGGAGAAGCAATGCCTTTGTATAAACAGAATATAACTTGAACACACACACACACACACACACACACACACACACACACACACCAGGTTATTTGATGAATTTGAATTTATTTGTCTAATGATATATTTAGGTAAAAATGAATCTACTCATTTTACTTGAAACCATATAAAAATCATTTGTGAATTCAGAAAGTAGTAAAAACTCTGTTAATACATAGTCTTTAGTTGGGAAGAAATGAGACTAATGTAAGGTAAGTCACTTTGGCTCCTAGAGTCAGACAACCTGTGTTCCAAGTGTCTTCATCATTCACTCACGATGTGATGTTGCTCAGCCACCCTTGAAGAGTTGCTCTGAAAATTGAAGCTACTAAGTAACAACACTACACTCAGTCTTGTTCATACTGTAGAAACTGTGACTGAAAACTTTTCTTTCAAGAAATTTAATTTTATTATAGATTTATTAGTGTGTGTGTGTGTGTGTTTGTGTGAGAAAGAGAGAGAGAGACAGACAGAGAGAGAGAGAGAACATGCCATAGTTTGTACTTCCTTTTCTCAAAGATTTTTTCAAAATATATAGGTCATAATTATATTATCTTTCCTAGATGAAATCTAATTGAGGCATTAATTCTTCATCTATCTCCGAAAGAAAATGTCTCCTGGTAATTTCACTTGATATTTTAGCTGGGTAAGATGGGAAGCAGGGTAGGAAAAAGAAAGATGAAGATAAGTTAGCTGGGTCTGGTGATGCATAAATGTAGTCCGAGCTACCTGGGAGGCTGAGGTGGGATGATCACTTGAGCCCAGGAATTTGAGGCTGCAGTGAGTTATAACAGCACCACTGTGCTTCAACCTGGGCAACAGAGCAATACCTTGTCTCGAAAATAAAATGAAATAAAATAAAAACTTCCATCCACTGGATGTTTTGATGGTGAGTGCAAGTTTTATGCATGCACATGGAGAGCCTACTGACAAACGTGGACTTTGCAATATTTATTTTGAAACTAAACACTGCAGTACATAAAAATCCTGAAAAATTCATTTTTTTGAAAACACAAGCATTTAAAAAAACATGTCTCTTGCTTCAGTGAATACTCAATAGCCTAAATGTTATAATTGCTTTTAACTGCCAAGGAAGTTGAAGAAATAAAAGATAAAATTATACTGACTGTTTCCCTCATGAAAAATCATTCTTTTAGTAATTCAGTAAACAGAGGAGCTTATATAATACTGTTCATCTGTGAAAAATACTTTACGATGAAGATGTCTCTGTGATAAGAATTAATTAAGACCAATCATCTGGTTTTAAGAATTTTTATCTAAAATAAAATGAAAAAACATGTATTATTGAATTATTTTAAAAGGCAACATTTGTTAAAAATAGAAAAATAGATAATATTACTGTGATTAATTTTGGCAGAAATATGTTTTATGTTTAGGAAGAAGAGAATTACCTGGCTGGAATAAAAATTAAATAAATATGTCTATCTAGATCTATATTTCTATCTACATCTCTCTGTATATGTCTATCTATATATCACATGTGGCCCATAGTATCATTGTTTTAACTTTGAATTTAGACTTTTAAATGAAATATTTAGGCCTCTGAAAACTCCTCTTAGAATTAATTTTGTATACCTCTCCTTCCTGACTCCTAGACAAAAGTAAGTTTATAGAGCTTTCTGCCTGTTCTGTGATTTTTATTGTATCTTTCTTTAATTCTACTGGAAATTTTACAGAAAAATTACAATCATTGAACAACCTCTATTGTCATGAAATTTTTCTGTCTCCTTAAGTTTAAACCTTCATAAAACAGCTGCATACATCCATTCCTAGTAGTAAAGATAAATATATTTTTCAAAATAAAGGTGATATTAGCCTGTTATTGCATATATGTTATACTTGAATACATTTCTGAAGTGTGTTTATTGATTTAACCAGGTAAGAATGAGGCAGTTAGCTCCCAAAGCCCATATTTTCCCAATCCACCAAAAAGACCTTAATGTTAAAGCTCTGTGTCATTTACTAGTCAGGTGTCTGGAACAATTTCACAGGATAGTTAAAAAATGGCTCCTCTTGTTATTTTTCCTGATAATCCTGCTAGATGTTTTCTAAATGTTTAGCATGGATCTAGCAAAGAGCAGGTGCTCAATCAATGTTAGCCATACAGTAGCAAAAGGTTTTTAGAAAAGGCTTCTGGCCAGACGTGGTGGCTCATGTCTGTCATCCCAGCACTTTGGGAGGCCAAGGCAGCAAGAGCCCCTGTTCTTTGCTAGACCCATGCTAAACATTTTAAAAACATCTAGCAAGATTATTAGGAGAAGTAACAAGAGAACTCATGTTTAAACTATCCTGTGAAATTGTCCCAGACCAACTGACTGGTAAATGACACAGAGATTTAAATTAAGGTCTATTTGGTGGATTTATATATGCCATCAATTTCTCTGGTTCTCAGGCTTTCGGTCTTGGGCTGAATTACACCAATGGTTTTTCTGGGTCTCCAGCTTGCAGATGACAGATCTTGGGACTGCTTACCCTCCATAATCACAAGAGCATATTAGTCATAATAAATCCGTCTCTTTCTCCTTCTGTCTCTATGTGTGCATACAGTCATAGGTAGCACGTTTCAGTCAATGACAGCCAGACAGCAAATACCATGGTGATCCCAAAAGATTATAACAGAACTGAAAAATTCCTATCACCTGGTGATTTCATCATAACATCATAGCAACACATTACTCATGTGTTTGTGGGATGCTGGTGTAAAAAACCAACTGTACTGCTAGTTGTATAAAATTATAGCACATAGCCGAGCGTGGTGGCTCATGCCTGTAATCCCAGCACTTTGGGAGGCTAAGGCGGGCAGATCACAAGGTCAGGAGTTCGAGACCAGCTTAACCAACATGGTGAAACCCTGTCTCTACTAAAAATACAAAAATTAGCCAGGCGTGGTGGTGTGCGTCTGTAATCCCAGCTACTAAGGAGGCTGAGGCAGAAGATTCACTGGAACCCGGGAGGTAGAGGTTGCAGTGAGCCAAGATTGCACCACTGCACTCCAGCCTGGGTGACAGTGAGACTCTGTCTCAAAAAAAAAAAAGTATAGCACATATAATTACATACAGTACATAATACTTACAATACTTGATAGTAACTATAAACAACCATGTTATTGGCTTCTGTGTTTACTATACTATACTTTTTATTATTACTTTAGAGTATATTCCCTCTGTTCATGAAAACAGTTAACTGTAAAACAGCCTTAGGCAGGTCCTTCAGGAGGTACTCCAGAAGAAGGCATTGCTCTCATAGGAGATGATAGCGCCACTCATGTTATTGCCTCTGAAGACCTTCCAGTGGAACAAAACGTGCAGATGATATTGATGATCCTAACATTTTGTAGGTCTAATATGTGTGTTTGTGTCTTAGTTTTTAACAAAAAAAAATTAAAAAGTAAAACAAAATAATGTTTAAAAAAAATGACCAAGGCTGACAGAAAAAGGACATAAAAAATATTTTTGTGCAGCCATACAATGTATCTGTACTGTACGTTGAGTGCTATTGCAAAAGAGTAAAAGGTGTTTTTAAATTAAACAGTTTATAAAGTGAAAAATTACAATAAGTTGCAATTTTTTGACTTTCAATAAAAGTCACTTAATTATTGAAGAAATAACTTAAAAAGTAAATTTAGTGTAACCTAAGTGTTGCTTTTATAAAGTTTAGGGTAGTAGGCAGTAATGTCCTCGGGCTTCACAGCCACTCACCACTCACTCACCGACTCACCCAGAACAACTTTCAGTCCTGCAAGCTTCATTTGTTGTAAGTGTCCTATATAGATGTACTATATTTTATCTATTACACCTTATTTTTACTGCACCTTTTGTCTTTAACTATTTTAGATACACAGATATTGCCTCCAGTGTTCAGTACAGCAATATGCTATAGAGGTTTGTAGCATAAGAGAAATAGGCTATACCAAATAGTCTATGTATACAGCATGCTATATCATCTAGGTTTGTGTAAGTGCACGCTATGATGTCCAAACAATGAAACAGCCTAACAACTCTTCCTGTAGCATATTTCCTTCATTAAAAAAAACACATTGCTATACTGGTCCTGTTTCTCTGGAGAAACCCTAACTAATAAAATACCTATTTCCACAAAGTCTAATCCTAACTAATAAAATACCTATTTCCACAAAGTCTAATTGAGATTTTGGAAGTAAATGAGATAAGGTGGCTTTTCTAGAGATGTGATTTTCTATTTGTATTCCAGACAATGATTATTCAGAAACTTCTAACAGTTCTCAACGTCACAAATAGAACATATAATTTCCTGGAAAAATGTGTTCTGTGAATCTAGGTCTTTGTCTTTCTACTATAGAACTTTTTTTTTTTTTTTTTTTAACAATATTGATACGCTGAATGCACTACTGAATCAAAAGATGAGATTTCTGGCATTGTGCCCAACACACAAATATCCCATGTATAATAGACAAGTAAATATTCATTGAAAGTGTTTGAGGTGTGAGTGCCTGAGGTAAAATTATGCAAACAAAACTGCATTGGAAAAAATTATCATCACTGCATCAGGCAGAAACCAGTCAGGAAGCACAGATTATACATTTATTTTAACATAAAAGATTTTACACAAAATAAACTATTGTCAGCTAGGTATTGACAAACTGAAAAGGAAGAAGAGAATACTAAAATATTACAGAGGGAACAAACTCAGGAAGCAGATACTATCCCTGAGACTGGGAGAACCGGGAGAATAATTATTGAAACACAGAAACTTGAAAGTGGAGCCCTGTGCAACTGAGACTCGGGCCTCTGGAAGAGGGTACTGGCCAGAAGGTGCTGGTATGTTTCTGAGCTCAGAGAAAGGGCCCTGTGTTTGGGAAATAGGCGGATGCCAATCAGTTAGTTCTGCTGTATCTTAAGGGTGTGAAAGGGAAGTGATGGGGTTGATTCTGCAGCTGGTGGAAAATCTACAGACTGAAACCTTACTGTTTTCACATTGAGAGGAACATAAAGAAAAAAGAAAGGAACATAGTATTGTTTTCTCCTTTTATTAGTCTGCTCTTACACTGCTATGAAGAAATACTTGAAACTGAGTAATTTATAAAGAAAAGAGGTTTGACTGACTCACAGTTATGCAGGGCTGGAGAGGCCTCACAAAACTTACAATCATGGCACAAAGAGAAGAAAATATATCTTTCTTCCCATGGTGGCAGGAAGGAGAAGAATGAGAGCCAAGTGAAGGAGGAACTAATGTTTGAAGCGTACATAGAATGTAGACATGTAGAAACCACCTCCTCCATGCAGCCTTCCTGAAATTCTTCTCAAGGCTGGAATTTAGCAGGTTTCTAACTGTTGTATGACATTTCCTCAGATGGAAAATATCTCAAAGTTTAGATAGATACTAATACATGTGGCTTCTCCTTCCTATGCAACTGCAGGCTCCATGAGTGTGAATATGAATTTGAGTGATTTGTGTTCATGATTGAAATAAGAATGGTACGTAATACATCTATACTGAAATAGCTCTATTTCTAATGTACCTTATATAGATAGACTACTTTTTTGCTGTTTAGGGGTGGCTTTATGGTTGTTATCCATGAATCTGAAATGAAGAAAACTATTTTTGTAATTTGAAAGCAGAAACTATACTTTTCCTATTCTATTATTCTCTTTCTCTCCTCTACCACTACCTTTTTCTATCTCAGCTGTCCCTAGATTTTCCCAGCTGTCTCAAAACCATGTATTATCCCTGATTCCAGGTTGTTTGAAAGGCATTTGATAATCTTTGATAATTCTGACGGGTGCTTTTTTTTTTAATTTGGCCCCTGGACCTTTTTAAACAGCTTAATTGTTAAAGTAGTTATTTTGTTATTAACTGATTAAGTAACAGAATCCTGCCAATGGCAGTGTTTTAAATTACCTACATACCTTATAGTGTTTTGGATAGTTGTCAAACTTTTTGTCCAGTAGTTCAGTGGCTGTTAGCTTTCAGTACAGTTTTAACTATTCACGTCCATTCCTGAAGACACATGACATGTTGTGATTTTTTATTTTCTTGCTGCTCAAATTTGAAATGTGCGAATTATAATGCTGAAGTTCAGAGAGAGTCCCTTAGACAGTGAGTGAGTCTGGCTGAGCACTTGGACTCCAATTCACCTCATTTTTGCTATGGCATCATTTAATCACTGCTTCAATCTTGCTGAAAAGATTGATTAATCAGGAAATTCTTGTCTTAATGTAGGAAGTTTTATGTTCCATTTCTCTCTGAAAAGAGCAATTATTAGAATTTAGAACATAATTTTCTTGTATATTGAAGGAAACCAAACTTTTAAGAAAAGCTGTATTCATATTTTAGTTCTTACGTCCTCTTGTGTCACAATGGGAAAACTCTTAATTTGTGTCCCAACCTTTAAATATAAACATTATATTTTTCTTTCTTTTTTTTAAAGATCACCTAGTCTTTGCTTCTTAATACTTCGCATAGTTATTAGTTGATCTTTTCTAACATAGCAACATAGTATCAATCATTATGAAACATGTCTAACCTAGACTTTTGTTTGTTTTTGCTTTTTTTCTGGAATCACTACACTGTCTGCTGGGAATCCTTAATCCGATTTCAATGGGTTAGCACTCTTATTAAAGTCTAACACTTCCTATAAGACATAGGGAATAGAATAAGAAAGTCAGTTCGAAACCTAAACATTAATTTATCACTTTCATACCTCATTTTTCAAACACGTTTATTTCCATAAAAGCATTTTAATTTTTTAAATCCAAAGAAAAATGACCCTCTACTCTTTATATGTGTTTTCCACTGACTTTACAAGGAACAACGAACCTGCTCTTTCAAAGAAAAGCAGGCCCTCTAGTTGTCTGTAGAGATTTTGCTGCATAAAGATTATTTTTCATTCCCTCATTTTGTTCCCAAATAAATTCTATTCTATGATATCAAAACTTGCAGTCTGCATATAATCACTCTTTTGGGAAAGGGGAATCAATT
Source organism: Sapajus apella (assembly GCF_009761245.1). Lineage (NCBI taxonomy): Eukaryota > Metazoa > Chordata > Mammalia > Primates > Cebidae > Sapajus > Sapajus apella. The sequence continues at coordinate 3,943,042 of NW_022436955.1, read as the reverse complement.
CCAAAGGAGAGGTAAATATTATAAAGCAGAGAGAATCCTCATTTGGGGGCTTATTTGTATTTTACATTGCATTGCAGTTACCCTAGATTTGAAATAGGATCCCAAAGCCTGGTTTGCCCTGTTAGCTATGCTTTCCTAAAATGTAACACTACTAACTCTTCCTTCAGACTGTTCTGTTACTGAAAAGAGTGACACTGTTTAAGGTAAAATGAAAGAGGATTCAAGTAAAATACTGATTATGAGGTTAAGCCACCAAATGTCATAACATTTGCATGTGGAATTACAGGCCGAGACCTTGAAAATGCAATATTAGCATGGTTCCAATCATCTTGCATTCCCCTTTTCTTCCAGTGTATAGAAATTGCCTGCTGGCTAGTCTCCTTGCCTCTAGCTTTGACCTAGTTATAGGAATATTGCCTATAGGACTTCTAGCAGATACTCTTTAAAAAGTAATGCTGACCATGTCATTATTCTGCTTTTTTTTTTTAATTGTAATACCATTACAGTGCTTTGTGATTTTCAAGAGGAGACAGGCTGTTCCTCAACATGGCTTACAATATTTCTCCATTATCTTGATCCTGCTTACACATCCTGCTTTCTAGTCTCATCTCCTGCCAATTCATCATTGCTCTAAAAATGTAAAAGGCAGAGCTCCACAATCCTCTTGCTGATCACTTTGCCTGGAAGTTCTGTCCCCTTTTTATCTCTTATGTCACTCTTCGTTTATAAGTATCTTAACTCCTGCTGTTCACATTATAAATCATTTCAGGCCTGGTTTTTTCAGAATAGCTTTTCTGGATTCCCCAAGATGGATTGAGTATCTATCATCAATGTTTGACATAACTTAGAAACTTTAAGACTTAAATACAATATATTTGTCTGTTTTTTCACTCCCCTCTGGACTATGTACTTCTTGAAGAAAGGGATTGTTTTACATTTGTTTCTCTGCATTCAGCCTAATGCTTATTTCCCAATAATCATTTAATAAATGTTTGCTTAAAGATTGTGTAAGGTGGCCGGGCAAGGTGGCCAAGCCTGTAATCCCAGTACTTTGGGAGGCTGAGGCAGGCGAATCACTCGAGGTCAGGAGTTAAAGATTAGCCTGGCAAACATGGTGAAATGCAATCTCTACTAAAAATACAAAAAAAAAAAAAAATTAGCTGGAAGTGGTGGCAGGTGCCTGTAACCACAGCTACCCAGGAGGTTGAGGCAGAGGAATTGCTTGAACCCAGGAGATGGACATTGCAGTGAGCTAAGATCGCACCATTGCACTCCAGCCTGGGCAACAGAGCCAGACTTTGTTTCAAAAAAAAAGAAGAAGAAAGAAAGAAAAGATTATGTTAGGTAGAAAAATGACTGAGCCTCAAAAATCTGTCTTTAAGTCCCATTAATTATGCCTGATAAATAGGGTACCATGGTATTTTCTCCTTCATTTATTCTTTTTTTTTTTTTTTGAGACGGGTCTTACATCATCTTCCGGGTTGACCGCCAGTGGCACAAACATGGCTCGACTTTTGAGGCTCAAGCGATCCTCCTTTCTCAGCCTACCAAGTAGCTGGGATTACACGGGGACTACAGAAATGCACCCCTACACCCAGTTAATTTTTGTATTTTTTTTGCAGCGATGGGGTTTTGCTATTTTGCCCAGGCAGGTCTTGAACTCCTGAGCTCAAGCAATCTGCCTGCCTCTGCCTCCCAAAGTGCTGGGATTTAAGGTGTGATCCACCATGCCTAGCCCCACTGAGTTCTCTCAATTGGATTATGGGCATAGCCATCTAATGAGACTCCAGATTACTCTCCACTTGTCTGCAGCCCATTTTAGGTGTCAGTGTAGGTAAGTCTTAAATCACAGGTACAATGGTGCTAAGTAATCATAGGGCATTTCTTCATCGTACTGGAAATGTAGATGGTTGGGTTTAGGTATTCTAATTGAAATAAAAGGATAAAGCACTGATTCATAACTTGACTTTCAAGATATCCCACGATACTTTCTCACCTTTCCTGAACTTATCTCCAGTGTTCAACTTAGAGGTTTTCATCTGGATTTTTCCTTGATCTGCAATCTCTCTCTACATGTTTGTTTCTGTGCTCATTCTTGTCTGCATTCCAGCCATGTCTTACTCTCTAATTTTTAAGGTCTTGTTTAATGTCTCATTGTCAGTGAAACTTTCTCTTATTTACTTCCACAGCAAAATTGGAGGCTTTTTCCTCTTCAACTCAAACTGTGCTCTGTACATAGTTGATAATACATTTTTAACATAATTAAAAATATGCATTTTATTTCTCCTATTCTTAATTGGAATATAGCTTGAGGAAGGGACCTATCTGAAGTAGCACAGTGAAATACTAAGAGCACATTCTTTGGAATCAAATTTAAATAGCAACAATGACTGTAAATTTTTTTTGCATATAACTACTTTCAATTTTTTTTGTTATTATTTTTGAGTCTCAAGTTTTCTCCACTAAAGTTGGTATGATGGATCTAACTTTTTAAAATAAAACCTCTAAATGAAGGCATCAATATTTGTGTAGCTAGAAGAATCAGATTTCATTTGACAACATAGAAAAGTCTCCGCTGAGAGCATGTCTGGTTATGCACAGGTAACGAAAGTGACTGCCCTAGTTTGGCTTGGGAATTTCCAGCTTTTAATACTGAAAGTTTCACTTTCTGGGAACCTCCTCAGTTCCAGGAACACTGTGATGGATGGTCACCCTAGAGCTAGCTGGTATAGACATTCTTATAGATCTTTGAGGGCACAAACATAAGATTTCATATGTCAGATTATGAATGACAGAAGAATTAACTAGAGAAAGATTGAGTTCAGAACAATCAAGTAGCAAAGTGTTATGCAAATCCAGCCCTAAATAGTGAAACCATTCTGCTGATAGAATGGTGAATAAGTAGGACTTCAAAGGAATAATGAGCAGAATTTGGTGATTCATTAAATAGAAGAATTGAAGTAAAGGAACTACAACTTCAACAAATTAAACTAAAAATATTGCCAATAAACAGATATCAGGTCATTTTGGCGGATGGGAGTTAGGACTAGATTGCAGCTCTGGACAGAGCATCGTACGGAGGCTCGCGTTGTGAATTTTAGCTCCAGATCGACTCCAAGAACAAACCAGCAATCCCAAGAGGACCCACAGACCCTCTGAAGAAAGCAGACTGCTCCCACAGAACCCGGGAGATACCCGGGTTGGCATGCAGTGACAGGAACATAGCTGTGAGTGCCTTAACTGCAGAAGTGGGAAAGGGAGGCCCTCCTCTCCCAAACACACATCCTCACTGGAGAAACTAAAGGTCTGTTTGCAGGAGAAGTTTCCAACTTTACCAGGAGCTGAGTCAATTCAGAGAAGGGAGCAAATTACGGGAACAGAGGAAGCAGCAGAAAGGCTCTGGGAGCTCACTGGGTCCCCAAGCAGGCCATTCCTGCCTGGCACCACAAGGGATCCATTGGGAGGGTGGCCAGAAGAGCAGGGGGTAAAGCTCCACAGGGAGAAGGAAATTGCTAGCTTAACTGTAACAGTTTGAACAGGGAGAGAAGCCTCATGGGCAGAACTTGGGGAAGTCCGGTGTGCAGACTCCATGGGTGGGGGAAGAACTATGCCTTTTCTTTTGTATCTGGGAGGCAGGGATCCTGGACAAGTTTTCAAGCCTGTCTCACCCACCTCCTGGAAACAGACTCCAGACTGAGGGCAGGGACATGGTGGGAGTGAAACCAGCCCTTTGGTTTGTATGGGAGCTGGGAGAGGCCTGTGACTGCCAGCTTGCCCCCATGTCCCTGACAACCTGCATGGTAGAGGCAGCCATAATCCTCCCTAGGTACACAACTCCATTGACCTGGGAATCTCACTCCCATCCCGCACAGCAGCTGTAGCAAGACGGGCCCAAGGAGAGTCTGAACTCAGACACACTGTGCCCCACCCCCATCTGATGGTCCTTCCCTACCAGCCCTGGTAGCAAAAGACAAAGGGCATATAATCTTGGGAGTTCTAAGGCCCCACTCACTGATAGTTCCTCTCCATACTACTGTAGCTGATGCTCCCTGGAAAGCGCCACCTTCTGGCAGGAGATCAACCAGCACAAAAATAGAGCATTAAACCACCAAAGCTAAGAGCTCTCACCAAATCAACTGTAGCATTCCCCCATCCCCTCCACCAAAACAGGTGCTGATATCCATGGCTGAGAGGCCTATAGACAGTTCATATCACAGGACTCTGTGCAGACAACCCCCAGTACCAGCCTGGAGCCGGGTAGACTTGCTAGGTGGCTTGTCCCAGAAGAGAAACAATAATCACTGCAGTTTGGCTCACAGGAAGCTGCATCCATAGGAAAAGGGGGAAAGTACTACATAAAGGGAGCACCCTGTGGGGCAAAAAAAAATCTGAACAACAACCTTCAGCCCTAGACCTTCCCTCTGACAGAGCCTACTCAAATGAGAAGGAAGTGGAAAACCAACCCTGGTAATATGACAAAACAAGGCTCTTCAACACTCCCCCAAAAATCACACTAGTTCACCAGCAATGGATCCAAATCAAGAAGAAATCCTTGATATACCTTAAAAAGAATTCAAGAGGTTAGTTTTTAAGCTAATCATGGAGGCATCAGAGAAAGGTGAAGCCCAATGCAAAGAAATCCAGAAAAACAATTCAAGAAGAGAAGGGAGAAATATTCAAGTAAATAGATAAAGAAAAAACAATAAAAAATTCAGAAAACTTTGGACACACTTTTAGAAATGCAAAATGCTCTGGAAAGTCTCAGCAATAGAATTGAACAAACAGAAGAAATAAATTCAGAGCTTGAAGACAAGGTATTCAAATTAATCCAATCTAACAAAGACAAAGAAAAAGGAATAAGAAAACATGAAGCCTCCAAGAAGTCTGGAATTATGTTAAATGATCAAATCTAAGAATAATTGATGTTCCTGAGGAATATGAGAATTCTAAAAGTGTGGAAAACATGTTTTGGGGAATAATTGAGGAAAACTTCCTTGGCCTAACTCGATCTACACATCCAAATAAAAGAAGCACAAATATCACCTGTACCCAAATAACTTATGGAAAAAAAAAAACAATATTGTCAAAAAAGAAGACAGAATTTTCATCAGACTCATTTCTTGCTAAACATGATCAGCTAAATATTACCAGAACATTGATATAATGAATATTATTCAACAAAAAATTGTGGGAAAACAAAATTTAAATGAGTAATTGAAATTGGAGTGTCAGATTTTATTTTCAAGTAAGTCAGATTGCATAATATTTTAGACCTGGAGTGGAGAACATGTATGAACATGTCTGAAGAATGTGTTAGTATGGAACATAGGAAACTAAAAAAAGAAGCAGGTTGAGCTAGAGAGAGTGAGCTCCAAATTCTGCCTTTCAGTTTTCATAAGTGATAAAAAATAGTAAGAATAGTAAATATTCAATGAAGCAATCATCAACATGTCAGGCAATGTGCTAAACAGAAAAGTTATCTTACTCTCACCTCAAGCATACTTAGACATCATGAATCTATAATACTTGACAAACTATTTGGATTATTTCTATTTGAGGAGGTAGGAAACAGACAAAAGAGACAGAGTTCTTGGAGGAAAATGAGGTGGTCAAGACTTCTATGATTCCAAGCAGGCACATTTCCCCTCAACCACCACAGAGTCAAAGACAAGGCAGCTAGCAAGAGAGCTTGACGCTAAGAGTGGGAAGCCATGCCAGAGACAGATTTGATATAACATATTAAATTTAAATTATGAAGTGATTTTGAAGAAATACATTTATCAGCAATGCTTTCTGTCAATAGCTTAAAGGGTAAAATCATTTCTGAATATTGAATTGGATTTCAAAATATAACACCTCAGATAATAGCTCAGAGTTTTGTTCTTATACGTTAATTTAGAGATTACATTTGAATCCTTCTAAGTTTCACATTACAGATTTGAAAGAATTATTGTCAAATAAAAAACACTTTTATAGTTAAATGTTAAATGCAGTTTGACTTTCTATCAAGATGCTATAACCTTTTTGAAGAAAACTATGACATGGAGTGAGGCTGAAATAATACTATTGAAATTTGACTATGGAAACAAAGTTGTTTTTACTTGAAGTATGCCCTTTAGGTGTGTAATGGAGAGCTAAGAGAGAGAGTGCATAATATTTAGGAATGTTATGCCTTGAGAAAATTAACAAGTTATAGCCCATTTATACATCATTTTCTTTTTAATTAAGCATAGGAGAATCACTTGTCAACATTGTTCTTCAATCACTTCCAATATCTGGCATTAGGAATATTCAATAAATATTTCTATTATTTATGTATAACTTTTTCATCTTACACAGCTAAGGCTGAGAAGGAGTTTTTACAACTTTTAAATAATTAGGCAATTTAAGTCTTGAGAATAATCTTTTATAAACCATTTTAACATGCTTATTCTATGAGTGAGGAGACTAAAGTTAAACTAAAAGGGCATTTTTCAATTAAAAACAAATCATTTTAACAAATATTTAGATACAATTATCTATTAAGTTTCAGATATTGGAGGTATATCAGTAAACAGCATACATGTATCAGTGGCCATCCTTATAGTCTGTATTGCTTAACTATAGCCACAAAAAATGCTGCATATCATATAACCATCAGGTCTGAGAATCACAATAGTAAGTGTCTATACAGCACACAAATATGGGATTTGCTGGAAGTTGGCTAACCTAAGAGAGGTTCAGCTGAGTGGCACTGCTGATCTTTTATGGACCTGCTCATACATCTCAACTGACCACTCATCAAGTTCGCTAGTTCTTTTTCCTGCCCACTTAAAATTTACTTTTGAACTCCTCTAGTGGATTTTTCATTTCAGTTATTGTAGTTTTTAACTCCATAATTTCTATTGGGTTCCTTTTTAATAACTCCTCTCTTTATTGATATTTCCTATTTGATGAGACATTGTATACTTTCTTTTATTTCTGTAAGTATGACCTTCCTTAATGCCCTGAATATATTTATTTATTTATTTTTTACCTGAGGTCAGGAGTTCAAGACCAGCTTGGCCAACATGGTGAAACCCCATCTCCACTAAACTACAAAAATACAAAAATTAGCTGGGCGTGATGGTGGGTGCTACTCGGGAGAATGAGGTGGGAGTATCACCTGGACCTGGGAGGCAGAGGTTGCAGTAAGCTGATATTGCACCACTGCACTCCAGCCTGGGTGACAGAATGAGACTCCATCTCAATAAATACATTAATAAATATTGTTGCATGATATTTCTTTTTCTTCTTTTTTTTATTTTATTTTTTTTTTTTTTTAAAAAAAAAAAATTAAAAAAAAAAAAGAATGAAGGAGAGGAAGAGAAAGAAAGAGGAAGAGGGAGAGAGAACGGGGGTGTTGCCTGGGCTAGAATGCAGTCTAAAAATGGGTATGCCTATAATTGTGCTTAATAATAGAGACATGAAAAAAAAAAATGAGGGAAGAAAATAACAAACAAGCAGCCAACCAATATTTCATTTAAACCTGTAAATAGATGTGATGTGGTACTGATAAGAGTGTATATTTTGTGTATTTAAAGTGGAGAGTTCTATAAATGTTAATTAAGTTTACTTGTTCCAGATCTGAGTTCAAATCCTGGATATCGTTAATTTTCTGTCTCATTGATTTGTCTAATATTGATGTTGAAGTCTCCCACTATTATTGTGTGGGAGTCTAAGTCTCTTTATAAGTCTTATATATCTGGGTATTCCTGTATTGGGTGCGTATATATTTAGGATCTTTAGCTCTTCTTGTCGCATTGATCCTTTTATCATTATATAGCATCCTTCTTTGCTTCTTTTGATCTTTGTTGCTTTAAAGCAACTCCTGCTTTTTATTTATTTATTTATTTTTGCTCTTCATTTAGTTGGTAAATCTTTCTCCATCCCTTTGTGTTGAGTCTTTGTGTATCCTTGCATGTGAGATGGGTCTGGATGCAGTTTACCGATGAGTTTTGGCTTTTTTTGCCTGTCTGTGTCTTTGGATTGGGGGATTTAGTCTATTTAAATTTAGAATTAATAATAATATATGTGAGTTTACTACTGCCATTTAATGTTAGCTGGCTGTTTTGCCTATTAGTTGATGTAAATTCTTGATTATGCTGATGCTCTTTACTTTTTGGTATTTTTTAGAAAGGCTGATACTGGTTGTTCCTTTCTATGTGCAGTGGTTCTTTCAGAAGCTCTTGTAAAGCAGGCCTGGTGCTGATGAAATCTCTGAGTGCTTGCTTGTTCACAGAAGATTTTATTTTTCCTTCGCTTATGAAGCTTAGTTTGGCTGGATGTAAAATTCTGGGTTGAAAGTTCTTTTCTTTAAGGATGTTGAATATTGGCCCCCACTCTCTTCTGGCTTGTAGGGTTTCTGCTGAGAGATCTGCTGTGAGTCTGATAGGCTTCCCTTTACGGGTAACCTGACCTTTCTCTCTGGCTGCCCTCAGTATTTTCTCCATCGTTTCAACCCTGGTGAATCTGGTGATTATGTGCCTTGAGGTTGGTCTTCTTGAGGAATATCTTTGTGGTGTTCTCTGTATTATCTGGAGTTGAATATTGGCCTGCCTTGCTAGGCTGGGAAAGTTTTGCTGAATAATATTCTGAAGCGTATTTTCCAGCTTGAATTGATTCTCTTTGTCACATTCAGGTACATCTATCAAGGGTAGATTAGGTCTTTTCACATAGTTCCATATTTCTTGGAGACTTTGCTCATTCCTTTTTATCCTTTTTTCTCTAATCTTGTCATCTTGCTTTATTTCATTAAGTTGGTCTTCGACTTCTGACATCTTTTCTTCTGCTTGATCGATTCGGCTGTTAAAACTTGTGCATAGTTCGCAAAGTTCTCGTGTTGTGTTTTTCAACTCCGTTAATTCACTTATATTCCTCTCTAAATTGTGTATTTTTGTTAACATTTCATCAAACCTTTTTTTAAAGTTCTTAGTTTCTTTGCATTGGGTTAGAACAAGTTCTTTTAATTCACAGAAGTTTCTTATCGTCCACCTTTTGAAGCCTGATTCTGTTAATGAACACACTCGTTCTCCATCAGTCCTTGTTCCGTTGCTGATGAGGAAATGTGATCCCCTGTAAAGGGAGAGGCATTCTGATTTTGGGTATTCTCAGCCTTTTTAGGCTGTTTTCTTCCCTTCATTATAAATTTATCCATCTGTGGTCTTTATAATAACCATCTTTATAATTGGGTTTCTGAGTGGACGTCCAACTTGTTGATTCCCAGCGCTAAAATCTGAGCAACCACCTGTGGTGGCCAAAACAGCAGCGTTAAAATTGATGGTGCTTTTCTGACTCTGCACCAAGAACCACTGCACCAAGGCAGCAGCAAAACCACCTCGCTGGCCACAAGAGTTGCGCTGGCGACCTATGGGGCTCCTCCGCTGGGAATCTCCTGGTGCATGAGCAACAAAAATTCATCTGAAAGTGTGGTGTCCTCTCGTTCTCTGCGCTGTCACTGGGAGCTACAATCCCCAGCTGCTAGTGATCAGCCATCTTAGATCTCTCTCTCCCGCTCTGAATGTATTTAAAACAGCTGACTTAAAATCAGAAAAATTTAAATTCAACATCTGGGCTTCCTTAGGGACAATTTCTGTTAACCGCTTTGTTTCCTGGGCATGAGTTTTGCTTTCTTAATTTTTGAATGTCTTGTAATTTTCTGTTCAAAATTGGATATTTAGAACAATATACTTTAACAAATATAAAAATCAGATTCTGACCCTTCCTCAGAATTTGCTCTTGTTGTTGATGCTTGTGTTTATGACTTGCCTGAAGTCATGACTTGTGTGTGTGTGTCTAAAGAAGTTGTTGTCAGTTCAATTTGTGGCCTGCTACTAGTCAGAGATTTCCTCAAATGCTTGAAATCAGTAAGTTTCCTATCTTTGCTAATAGGTTTGGTGTGCATTTTGGGACCTGCCTTCAACATTCAACTGGGTAGTATTCACCTTAACTTTCATTTCTTGCTCATGCTAAGTCTCAAGATAAACCATAGGTGAAAAGTTATAGCCTTCTCAGGTATTTCCTGAGAATGCACATTCCTGGACATGCACAAAGTCTACCAGATTTTCAGGAATCTGTCAGAGCTTTTCAAAGCTCCCTATGAACATCTCAGTCAATTGCTTTTCCCAGCTTAGTCAGCCATTATATTAAACAACTGCCTCTGATGGTTTGAAACAAAAGCTGCCAGAGAAGAATGCTGTTTGTCCCGAGAAAACTCAAGGAAAGACAGCATTATGAATAGGGTAATCCAAGGAACCATCAAACAAGTCAAATAATGATACTTCCCTGGGAATGGGACCTTGAAAAAGCTGCATCCCATTATGTCCTCTCCAGTGGCTTCCAAGTTACTGGTTTTCTTGTAATTATGGGCAGTTAGTTTGCATGGTTAGCATGAAGCAGGAACTGGGGGGTCATAAAAACAAGGTGATCTAAAATGTCATAAAGATTGTTGTTCTCATAAAGATTTAGGCATTTTTCTGGAATAAATGCTTTCCAGAATGCTGCAACCTTTAACTTACAGGGTACTGGCCATGTTGATAATGATAATTTCTTGCAGTATTCCTATTGCTTTTGTGGAGAAGAGCAGAGGAGTTTTAGAGGTCCTCAATTCACCATTTTTGCTGACATTCTCACATCTGGATGTCAGCTGATTTAGGCTCTTCTCTACTTTTCATTTGTCTTTCATCTGTGACTACTGGGCTTGCCTAAACATGTTCATCTCGGAGTGCTGGCAGAGGCAAGAGGAAACATGAAAGCTTTTTTACAGCCTCAGCTCAGAATTGACACAATGTAAGGTATCAACAATTCACCTTGCAAAGAGGGTAAATACATAGAATTGTGATGGCTGGAGTTTGTACTGCCACAAAACTCTCATGGGTGACACAAACGTTAAGTAAGTAGCTCACTTGAGATGAGTGTTATGAAAGAGAGTATATGGGGTGCTGAGAGTTAGCTGGATGGATGATCACTTGTACAGGGATATAGACTGAATGAGCCAGGAAATAGATATGATTAAATTGAACCAATTTAGATTTGAAAGAAATCATTGTACTGTATTGATTTTAGGGTGTCATTTTAAGTTTGGAAAACCAAGAGTCACATTTTTCTGGTTTTTGTAGCTTATTTTCTAATCTCAGTGACTAAATTTTCTCTCAACATACACAAGTGATATTCTGATACTTAGGAGGTATGGTATAATGAGGAAAAAGAAAACACTGCAAGTAAAGGGATCAAACCTCAAATCAAACATTTCACTGATGTCTCACCTTGGACAAGTTTTTCACTTCTGGTGAACTTTATTTCCTTAGCCATAAAGTGGAGGTGGTTATACAGGGTTGTTTTGAAGCTCAAATAATTTACTATATGTGTGAGAGCTTTATAAAGCATTAGAGCATTATGCAAATACAAAAGACTCTTACTATGCTATAAACACAAGTGTGATATTGTCCTGCTGGCTTTATTGGCCAATAAATGCTGTGCCTTGACTATGCGCAAAGAAAAATGGGGAAAGATTTTACTAACAGCTTTTACCACTATCACCACCAAGTTCAGAATTGTACTGTGGACAGATTGCTACAGTGTCATAAAGAGTTATAGAGTTGCAGAGATATAAGAGTGGTCCTTTTTAATGTAGCAATTCTCCCAGGTATGCTGATGATACATTTAGTCCAAAAGGTTATAGTAATTTACTTCTGTACTACTGCATAACTTGGGTAGAATAGCTTTTATTTAACATAAAAACTATTACATTATTATCATTTTACATTCTTTAAATACTAATGATTAATAAATACTAAAATACTGTATCATTACTATTTGTTAATATTAGTTATATTTACAATATATAAATACCATTTATATCTTCACTTTTACTTTATACTTTTGTACTATTAAATTGATATAATACTATCATTAGTGTTTGTATTTAGTTTTTTAAATTACTATAAAAATAACAATGAATTATTATTACCACTTATTAAATACTATATGCTTTTTATTAGACATAGGTAATCCTATTAATTACTCAACTGGGTATGAATTATTATCCTAAATTTACAGATTTATAAATATGGAGACTTAAGGGGTTTAAGTATCACTTATAATAAGTGGCCAGGGTGAAACTTAAACAAGATTGTCTGATTACTGAGTCTGGGCTCTTGAAACACCAAAGCATATCTTCTTTTTCTCTCTGGTTAAAAGTATTTAAACTAAACCTCCTTGAAGTAACATAATAATATATTCAATATCTAACATTTGAAGCCTATTCCTATAACTTAAGGGACACTTTGACATATAGCTTGGAAGAAATGCTGACATGGTAAAATAAAATCAAATAAGAATAAAATTGAATATTCTTGATGATGCTTTCACTGAAGCTCTCTATTCGTTGGTAAGGAATTTCTTAAGGGATCTCTGACCCTACTCAGTATTCATAAAGCACAGAAAAAACAGCACCTACCTTCCCTAACACATACAGCTAAAGCATGTAGCCCTATTTCTCTGTAGGCTTGGATTAAACCTTTAATATTTTAATATCATCATATGCATTAGAGAGTGCCACATTTAATCATTAATCAAAGTTTACTTTAGAGAGGACACGAATGAAACCTGAGCTATGGAAACAAATTCATATACGGATGTTTTTTATTTCAAAAATATCAGTTTAGGCACATAGTATACTTTCTTTTTACTGAGCGCACACGCACACACACACACACACAAAATCTATCTGCATAATGTATTTGGAACAAACCAAACTTTTGATAGCTCTTTTGGACTTAGGATTCTTCCTTGACTTCTAAAAAAATTTTGATAAAAAACATAACATAAAATTTACCATCTTAACCATTTTTAAGTATACCATTCAATAGGGTTATGTACATTTACATTGTTGGCAGAACTTTTTCATTTTGCAAAGCTGAAATTCTGTACCCATTAGACAATCACCTCCCACCTCCTCTCCAACCCCTGATAACCACCATTTTCTGTTTCTATAAATTTGGCTACTTTAGATATCTTATTTAAGTAGAATTACATAGAATTTGTCTTTTTGTGACTGGTTTATTTCACATAGCACTATGTCCTTAAGGTTCATCCATGCTGTAGCATGTGACAGGATTTCCTTCCTTTTTAAGGCTGAATAATATTTCATTTTGTTTATCCATTCATCTGTCAATAAGCATTTGAGTTACTTCCACCTCTTATGTATTGTGACCAATGCTGCTATGAACATAGGTTGGCAAATAACTCCTTGAGATCCCACTTTATGTTCTTTTGACTATACACCAAGAAGCGGGATTACTGGATCATATGATAGTTCTATTTTGAATTTTTTAAGGAATTAACATTCTGTTTTCCATAATGGTTGCACCATTGCACAATCATGCCAACAGTGCCACAAAGGGTTCAATTTAATCACATCCTCATCAACACTTGTTATTTTGCATTACATTTTATGGTAGTCATTCTAATGGTGTATGGTGATAGCTAATTGTGGTTTTAATTTGATTTTTATGATTATTAGTGATGGTGAGCATCTTTTCAGGTGCTGTGGGCCATTTGTATATCTTCATATGTCTATTCGAGTCCTTTGCCCCCTTTTTAATTGGGTTATTTGAGGTTTGCTTTGGTTGAGTTGTAAGAGTTTTTTATGTATTCTGAATATTAGTCACTTTCTACAAATATAATTTGCAAATATTTTCTCTTATTCCATAGATTGAATTTTCACTCTGATGATTTTATCTGTTGACTTATATATTAGTCCATTCTCACACTGCTATAAAAAAAAACTGCTTTAAAGAACTAAATAACTGAAAAAAAAGAGATTTGACTCAGTTCCTTATGGCTGGGAGGGCCTCAGGAAACTTATAATCATGGTGGATGGTGAAGGAGAAGCAAGGCACCTTTTTCACAAGATGGCAGGAAAGAGAAGTGCTGAGCAAAGGGGGAAGAGCCCCTTATAAAACCATTAAATGTTGTGAGAACTCACTCACCATTATGAGAACACCACGGGGGAACCACTCCCATGATTCAACTACCTCCATTTGGTCTCTCCATTGACAGGTAGGGATTATGAGAATTATAAGTCAAGATGAGATTTGGGTAGGGACACAAAGCCTTATCATATCAATATATGGAAGCTTTTTAAATTTGACATAGTCCCATTTGTCTATTTTTTGTTGTTGCCTGGGTTTCAGATGTCACATTCAAGAAATCATCACCAGTTCCAATGTCATGAACATTTCCCTCTGTTTTCTTCTAGCAGTTTTATGGTTTACGGTCCTACATTTGAGCCGCCTCCTCCTCCTCCTTCTTCTTCTTCTGCTTCTTCTTCTCTTCTCCTCCACTTCTTCCTTCTCCTCCTCCCCTTCTTCTTCCTTTTCCTCCTCCCCTCTTCTTCTTCTACTTCTTCTTCGTCCTCCTCTTCCTCTTCCTCCTCCTCTTCCTCTTCTTCTTCCTTCCTCTTCCTCTTCATCCTCCTCCTCTTCTTCTTCTTTCTTTTTTTTCTTCTTCTTTTTTCTTCTTCTTTTTCTTCCACACAGTCCCTCTCTGTCACCCTGGAATACAGTGGTGCAATCTTGGCTCACTGCAACCTTCACCTCCCAGGTTGAAGCGATTCTTCTGCCTTAGTCTCCCAAGGAGCTGGGATTACAGATGCCCACCACCAGGCCTAGCTAATTTTTGTATTTTTTGTAGAGACAGAGTTTCACCATGTTGGACCAGGCTGACATTTGAGTCTTTAATTCACTTTTAGTTGATTTTTGTGTATGCCATAAGATAAGGATTCAACCTCACCTTTTTGAATGCAGCTATTTCAGTTTTCCCAGCACAACGTTTTAAAGAGATTGTGTTTCTTCACTGAATACTCTTAGCACTCTTTTGGAGATCATTCGACCATATAGTTAAGAATTTATTTCTGGAATTTTTATTCTATTCCATTGGTCTGTTTGTCTTTATTCCTGCTTTGATTACTGTTTTGATTATTATAGCTTTGTAATATGTTTTGAAATCAGGAAGTCTAAGACCTCCAACTTTGTTCTTTTTCATGTTTGTTTTTGCTGTTTGGGGTACCTGAATATTCCATATACAATTCAGGATGGATTTTTCTATTTCTGCAAAATACACCATGAGATTTTGATGGAAACTATGCTGAACCAGTACATCACTCTGACAGTATTGATATCTTAACAATATTACGTTTTCCTATCTATGAACACAGGACCTGATTTTTTTAAAATTACAAGTTTTTCATTAAAAGTGTATTTCTTGTGGCAATTTGTTTCATTTATAATCTCATTGTCAAGGTCTTTGGAAAAATATTACAGTAGAGCCAATATATGCAATATCACCCAAGTTTAAAATTCACTGCCTCATTTTGCGTTATTTCTGTTTGTAGTTGGCAGTACCACTAATTAAAGAAGCCAGTGACCTGAGATTCATTCTAAATGACTTTAGTTTCTTATTCCCTCCAACTCATTGTTCAATAGCTCTGCTGAAATTGATTTATAAATGCCACTCAAATTTCCATAAATTTCAAATCACAGCCAATCCCTAGTTTAACATACATCTTTCATTGCTGAAATCATAGTCACAGCCAAGTAAGTGTTGCTCAATATTTTACAAATTTAAAATTAATCAAATTGTTTTGGGTTTCCACAGTTAAGACTATGTCAGTTATGATTTCATACATAGCAAAAGCTACTTTGTCATTAATCCTCCTAGGTGTCCTAATAATGGAATATATTTTCCATGTACAATGTACATATTTTTTTTTTTGCTGGCAAGAAATATTCATTAAGCAAAATTAACAAGAATTCATGTTATAAACATTAGTGTTCCCTGAGTCCAGTTAGTTTGAATGAGCCTCCCCTAAATCTGATGAACTGTCAATGGTCTCATCAAGCCTTTCCCAAGATAAATTTGGGGAGCAGAGTCTGAACCTTGGAATATCAGTCAAGGTAGACTCTATCATGGGTTGGGCCTAACCATTTGGTCAGTTAGCATCATTTCTGAGCCTTTAGGCAAAATTCTTGCTTTTCCTTACCAAATCAATTTTTGGTGTCTCCCTCATCCACATGCCTGTAATAAAAATCTTAACTTTTGTAATTAAACCTCCTCAGTTAATTATCCTATTGTCTTTATAGTTTAAAATACTACGATGGACAAAATATTTTTGATGTATGTATGTGTATATATGTGTGCGTGAAAATATATGCATATATATACACATTATACATGTATACATTTCATATAGTACCATTATACGTCATATACATATTTATACACACACACATATATAAGATATATATTTTACATATTATATAAAATGCTGTTTTTAACTTTCAATATCTCCTTACTAAAGAAAGCCTTAGTGCGTTGAGGCTGAATTAATGGGCTTTTATCAAAAGCTCATCTTTGACCAATGGTCAAATCATCTTTAATCAATGGTTTCCAGGACTGTTTTCTGATTTCTTTCTGTTTCCCATTTGACTCTGTGTCTCATGTTGCTCATCTGCAGTATTCAGTGATATATATATTGTGAGGCTATTTCAATCTCTTCAACTTCAGTTGTTCAATGTTTATGAATTTAAGTCAAAGATTTTCAATTGTACTTTTATTTCTCTTACTTGGCCTGTTGCAAACTGGTTACCACAAATATCCATGCTGAGCTGACTTCCCAATGTCTGGTCTAGAAAATGGCTGCTGCAATTTACCTTTCTACTTGTGGTTGAATTCACACTGTTCTGAGAACCCTCTGATGTTGAAGTGGCTGCTGTAGATTCTGACTGGAGCAAGAATGACTTCTAAGTTGTATGTGATCTAAAAACAGCTCCCCTACTGAACAGAAGATATTGACTTTTATGCTTCCCCCTGTATTGCAATATCAAACATACTGTTTGTCAGTAGCACCCTGGGTCTTTGTTGTACAGCCATTTTATTCTCTCCTCTTTATAGCATACTTATTCTAGAGTACTATTTAACTATATTTTTAGTTAATAAATGCCCTGCCAAATGGATGAGTAGATGAATTATCCCAGACATGAGCTGGTAACATGTCAATATGTTCCTTTGTGGCTTTGTTGAGCTTAACCATGATGAATTTTATATTCTTTCAGATTTAAAATAAGCCCACCCTCTGTTTTTTCAAATTAGGTATAATGGGAAAGTATTTTATTGTCTTCAAATGAGGTATGCCAATCGCCAGACAATAATTCTAAGTAGACAGTTATAGAAAAATGATAAATATCTGTATTTAATGAATAAGAACCCAAATCCTAGGAAAACAGAGCACCAAGGATATCAAAGATTAATCTCCAGTAATTTGGTGTTGACAAAGCTGAAGAATAATATCACTATTGACTGAAATATACAATGTCCTTAGCGAATAGCTTGTCAGGACTAATATAATCAAATACAAAATTGATACAGGCAATCATGACCCTACATCTCCAACACCCCTCTGGGCTTCTCCCACCCAGAGGAAAGTAGTTAATTAATTTCAGCTGGAGAATGTCTTCCTGTCTGTAATCAACAATATGTGCATCTACCACATTCTAATCCTCCACTGTGGTGAGGGTGTACAAGGTGATTAGTGAAGGCAAATTGCAAACACGCCTCTTAGTTGTTTCTTCTTCCAACTCAAACTCTCTCATCTTCCCACCCCATCCCACTTTCTTTGTAAAGTATTAAATAGAATTTTAAAAATCAATTAAAGCACAAAATATGTATTTTATTTGTTTTCTCACACAGGTACTTTTACTTTAGAATTATATCTGGAATCGTAAAGTAAATTTCATTGTGAACTCCATTGTGGCTTATTAATACAAGAAGTGTTTACAGTGTTCATAAAATGCACATTTCACATACTCTGTCATCTTTCATTTACAAAGTGATTTTTAACTTCTAAAGTATTTAAAAGTGATATTTATAAATACATGGTAATGATGCAACATGTTTGCTTTATTTAAGGTTCTGGCCTTGAATCTCTGCAAAGTAGCAAGAACAATAAAATAATCAAGTAAGTGGAATAGTCAGCAAGGTGCAATGGCACAAGGTTGGTGTCACAACAGAACTTTTAACTTTGGCTTTGCTGCTTCTTAGCAGTGTGCTTTTGGGCACATGCTTAACTTCTCTGTAATTTTCTTACCTTACTCATGAAAAGGAGACATCAAATGCTAATAATATGGCAAGCATATAATCGTAGATATATTTAAATATCTATTAAATATATCTATTAAATATAGATCCAATAGTTTTCCTCTAACTACAGTTTCGCTTACCTCAATTTCAGTTACTCCCAGTCAACCATGGTATGAAAATATTAAACGGAAAATTCCAGAAATAAACAATTCTTAAGTTTTAAATGGCACACTGTTCTGAGTAACATAAAATCTCATGCCATCCTGCCCAATGCTGCCCAGGACTTGAATCAGCCTCTGTGCAGTACATTCACACTGTAGACGCCACTCCCTGCCTGTTAGTCACTTAGTAGCCATCACAGTTATTATTCCACAGCATCACAAGAAAATAACAGTGAGTACAGTACATTAAGATATTTAGAAAGCAAGAGATATCATACATCTTTTATTACAGTATATTGTTACAACTGTTCTATTGTATTATTAGTTGTTGTCAATCTCATTGCTATGCCAAATTAAACTTTCTCATAGGCATGTATGTATGGGAAAAGCATAATATGTGTAGGGTTCAGTACTCTCTGTGGTTTCAGGCATCCACGGGGGTCTTAGAATATATCACATGAAGATAAGGAGGAACTACTATATTTATAAATGGACATTTAACTGTGTAATTTACACACATAGCAAATAAGTGCACAAAAATATGTTCAATATCATAAACCATCAGGAAATTACAAATTAAAACCACGGTGAGATACTACTATATGTCTGTTAGAACAGCTAAAATAAAATATAGCTAAATGCTAGAAAGGATGTAGGAAAAGTGGATTTCTCACACATTGCTAATGAAAGTTTAAAATAATACAGCTACCTGTAATCCCAGCACTTTGGGAGGCCGAGGCGGGTGGATCACGAGGTCAAGAGATCAAGACCATCCTGGTCAACATGGTGAAACCCCGTCTCTACTAAAAATACACAAAATTAGCTGGTCATAGTGGCGTGTGCCTGTAATCCCAGCTACTCAGGAGGCTGAGGCAGGAGAATTGCCTGAACCCAGGAGGTAGAGGTTGTGGTGAGCTGAGATCGAGCCATTGCACTCCAGCCTGGGTAACAAGAGCAAAATTTCACCTCAAAATAATAATAATAATAGTAATAATAATAATAATACAGCTAGTCTGATAAACAGTTTGACATTAAAAAAACTAAATACATATGTACTATATGATCAAATAATTGCACTTTGGGGTATTTATTCAGAGAAATGGATACTGTGTCAACACAAAAACAGTAACATTACTGTTTTTCTGTGATAACCAAAAACTGCAAATAACTTACTTATCTTTCAATTGGTGAATAGTTAAACAATCTGTAGTATATCCATAGCAGGTAATACTACTTAGCAATGAAAAGAAATGAACTGTCAATATGTACAACAACATGGATGGATCTCAAGGGAGTTATGTCGAATAAAGAGCCAAAATCAAAACATTACATAGTATATAATCCATATAGTATTACAATCACAAAATTATAAAAAAGAGAGAGCAGCTTAGTGGCTTTATATTGTGAAGGATCTTTATGTTAATGGAACAGTGTTTTGATTGAGCTGGTTATATAAATCTATACTTGTTAAAATGCATGGAAACACACACACACACACACACACACACACACACACACACATATTCCTCAGAATATACTGTACAGATGAGTACAATAAAACCAGAATAAGCTCTGTGAATTGTAACATCAAATTCCTGATTTTGATACTGTACTATACTATGTATTGTAAAATGTCACCATTTAGGGAAATGGGCTGAAGAGTACAAGGGACTTGCTTGTATCATCTGCAACTTCCCATAAATATATTTTTAAAGTTAAAAATATAGATATTAAAGGCACAGCCTACAGCATGGAACATGGAAGTAACTAAATAACTGTTATTGTTTGTATCACTAGAAAATACAGATTTGAGCCCCAGATACACAATTTATACATTTTGTTACAATGAAAATTTACATAGCTTCCTTTTTCAAAAAAGTGTTTTCAATGATGAGAGCAATAATTTCCCTGCTTATCTCACTGAGTTCTTATGAGATCAAATTAGGTCTGTTTTTAAATACTTTTTTTTTCTGTTATGCTGATTTAGTCACCAATAAAAATATTAGTATTAGTCCTTGCTTAGCTTGCCTCAAAAAACTATACCAGTGTCTGCTATTCCACTTTTCAGTTTTCTTGATGAACTATTATTTTAAACTTATGAAATAGAAATATATTCTTTCTCTCTCTTTCCCCCTTCTGTTTCTCCTATTTTTATGAAAACAGAATTCTATAAAAGAGTTTGTGAAACTTATTATATTTTATCTCATTTGCCAAATACCTAATTTATTATTCCAATTTGCCCTAAATGCTTAGGGTATTTTGCTAAACTTTTATTCTTACCCACCCTAGGACTCACCTCATTATCATTAATATATACACACACATATGTATCGAATATATATCAAATGATATTAAAAATAAGGTCCTCATCATTTATTGTGAATTGGTTGAGTAATCAGTCATATATTTTCACCCACTTATTAATGTCTCATTTACATATGACAGAATTTTCTCCTTATTAATTGTCCATTGAGTGTGACTCAATCTTTGGTCAGTTTCTTGATGGATTCCTTCATTAACACATTCATTCATTTAAAAGTAATTTCTGGTTGTCTTCTATGTTCTAGGAATGTGATTGAATTTCATATTCTATACAGTCTTTGCTGGCACAGAATATACTATTTTAAAGAAATAACCTTCTTTACTGCTTAATGAAGAATAATAAACTATGCATGTCATTCTCTGGTGAAGAACAGGTACCAAGAGAACAGGTGAAAGGAGCACTTGACTCTGACATCCTATTTCAGGGAAAGATTCTTTGAAGAAGTGGCATATGAGCTACGAACTTGAGTAACTAATAGGAAACAGTAAACTGAGTCATGGAAAAAGAATATTAGTCATTTCTATGGAAGGGGCTGGGTGGGTGCCTTACACAAATGATGTGTTGGAAGAGAATGATAAAAAATATAAATGAAAGATTCCATTTAACCTTGGTTTTTCAATACATCCTCTAGGAAAAGACAAGGAGGACATGCAGGGCTGCAATGTTGAAACAAAGACAAGAAATTCCTGTAACTAGCTAAGAAGGCAAAAATTAAGTGAAACAAACAAAAGCAAATGTTTTGGGTGAATTTTAGAGGTAGGACTGCAAAGCCTACAGCAAGAACATTTGCTAATTTCTGGTGTTCATGACTATGGGTGCATCACCTTCTTCTAAAATGCCTGAGGCTGGACTAGAAAAATTTTATTTGTTTGCTTGTTTTTCTGCCATGCCAAAAATGAACTAGTACTGGCACTATCCTTTAAGAGAACTTACAATTTATTTAAAAAATAATATTGGCATATCTGTTGTCTTCCTATTCCTACCACCAGTTTTCCTAAAGCCAGAAACACACTGAGTCCTTCAGATAGCATCAGTGCAATGTCAACATTTCTAGGGCAGTTAAGCTACTCTGTGTTCACATAGTTTTTATTCTGGAGGAACTTTGAGAAAACTGTTGGATGAAGAAACCTGTTTACCTTTGTAAATGAGCATGATTATCCATAAAATGGTGTGTATTGTGCTAAATTTTTAGCTCATGATCATTTATTTGGTTGCAGATGTGCACAAGAAAAGTTGTCAGCAAAAGGCTATGTGTGGAGGAAAAAAGATAAATAAAAAACATTACTTTGTCATATTGAAGTAAAAAACTTGGGTAGTGGGAACTAATTTTATTGTTCTCTATTGTTCTGACTCTAATATTAATGCAGAGAGCAACTAACTTGGCACAACATTTTTCGATAAAAATATTCATTCATACATTATCAAGTGGAGTAGCTTTTAGGAAGAACTTGCTTCATACTGATTATTGTTTATTATCACAA
Organism: Sapajus apella; assembly: GCF_009761245.1. Taxonomy (NCBI): domain Eukaryota; kingdom Metazoa; phylum Chordata; class Mammalia; order Primates; family Cebidae; genus Sapajus; species Sapajus apella. The sequence continues at coordinate 3,920,921 of NW_022436955.1, read as the reverse complement.
AATTTGTTCACAAGAGCTGTATTTTAAATAGAGATTTTATTTTAAGTTGCCCATCCCAATCCATGACTTAGTTATTTCTGTGTTCACAGATATTCACGTTTTGCTTTCTGCTGTAACATAAAAATGTATATGATTCAGTATATTTATTTTCTTCTTTTTTCTTTAATTAGGAAGTAAAGACAGAATTTCTCACTGTAGCAATATGACAGACTAAGGAATCTTTAACATCTTATCATTATAAATATATTAAAATATGGATAAACAGTTTGAAAAGTATTTATAATAAATCGCTAAACTTACAAGAAAAAAGAGAAACCCCGGGTTGATATAAACAAAGAGATAACTGAAAACAAGAGCTGAAATACTTGTTTATTTTGAGCTTCAAGTGAGAGATTGAGAGAGAGAGAGAGAGATAGAGAGAGAGAGAGAGAGAGGGAGTGTGAGTGTGTGAGTGTGTGCGTGTGTGAGTGTCCCCAGCGGGGAGACAGACACGGAAGTTCGGTATAGTTAATGTTGTTACTCAAGTGTAGAGTTTATGTTGGTACTCTAGTGGCTTGGGATTTAAGATCAAATCAGACACTTCTCAAAGAAGACATCCATGCAACCAACAAACTGAAAAGATGCCCATCACTGATCATTAGAGAATTGCAAATTAAAACTACAATGCGATATCATCTCACACCAGAAAGAAAGGAGATTATTAAAATGTCAAGAAAAAACAGATGCTGGTAAGGTTGTGTAGAAAAAGGAACCCTTCCACACTATGGTTGGGAATGTAAATTAGTTCAATCATTATAGAAGACAGTGTGACAATTCCTCAAGGATCTAGAACTAAAAATATCATTTGACCATTTGGGTATATATCTAAAGAAATATAAATCATTCTACTATAAAGATACATGCACACATATGTTCATTGCAGCACTATTCACAATAGCAAAGACATAGAATCAACCCAAATGCCCATGAACATTAGGCTGGATAAAGAAAATGTGGAACATATGCAGCATGGAATACTATGCAGCCATAAAAAGGAATGAGATCATTTCCTTTGCAGGGACATAAATAGAGCTGGAGGGTTGATAAAATTTAAAACAAAATTTAAAATAATTTTAAAAAATAAATTTAAAAAATAAAAAAAAAAATAGGCCAAGCATTGTGGCACATGCCTGTAATCCCAGCTGCTCAAGGGCCTAAGGCAAGAGAATTGCTTGACCTGGGAGACAGAGGTTGCAGTGAGCTGAGGGTCATCCCACTGCACTCCAGCCTGGATGACAGAGTGGGACTCAAACTTAAAAGCAAACAAACAAAAAAACATGCCTTGAGTTAAATAGAAAGAAACCAAGAAACAAAGAAACAAGGCATTATTTAAAAACCATCAAAATATGAAAAATAGCAAAATAGAGCTCTGGAAAGGAATATATCTCTGTAGTATGTATCACATGAAAAACTGATTATACAATTTTATCAACATATTTGACAAAGTTGAAGAAATAATTACTGGTTTACAAGATGATTAGGAAGACTTAAGAATTCAGCAGAGAGAGATGCACAATATCTGAAAGAGGTCAAAAGACATTGAGGATCAGATGCAAAATTTAAATGTGTATATACATAATAAAAATTCCAGAGGGAGGTAAGAGAAAGAAGGGGAAGAAGCCATAGTAAAAGAAATTGAGAAGAGTTATAGATGGCGATCAATTCTTAGATCAATGGGTGGAGCCCATTTGATATAGTTTGAATGCTGTCCCCTCTAAATGTCATGTTGAAATGTAATCCTCAATGTTGGAAGTGGGACCTGGTGGGAGATATTAGATCACAGGGGCGGATTTCTCATGAATGGTTTATTGCCATCCCTTGGTGCTGGTCTTGTGATAATGAGTGGCTTCTTTTGATATCAGGCTGTTTAAATGTGTGTGGCATCTTCCCACTGGTTCTCTTGCTCTGCTTTCACCATGTGACGTGTCTGCTTCCCCTTTGCCTTCCACCAGGTTCCCTGAAGCCTCCCTAGAAGCTGAGCCAATGCCAGTGCCGTGCTTGTACAGCCTGTAGAACCATTAGCTAATTCAATCTCTTGCTTTTTTAACTACCCAGTCTCAGGTAATGCTTTATAGCAATGCAAGAATGGCCTAAAACATCCTTTTCCTTCCTATTGAATCTGGATAAGCCTATGACTGCTTTAACCAACAGAATACAGTAAGTTTTGAACTTCGACTTTAAGATGACTTGCTACTTCCTCTTGCTACTTCCTCTTATTAGCTGAGAGTTCTGGGCTGCCATGTAAGAAGTTCTAGTACCTTGCTGTGGAAACCATATAATCTCAAGGTAGGAAGCTTTAGGTAGGAATCTTGAGATTATATGGAACTAAGCCCAGCTTTCCAATCACCTCTGCTAAAGCACCAGCATGTTTGGACCCTCCAGATGAGACTCATCACCAGCTGAATACCACTGAGTAACTCTCAATGCAACAGGGAGCAGAAATATCCAGCTAGCCTTGCATGACTTATGAAGCTTAAAATCATGAGGTATAATTTAATATTTGTGGTTTAAAGCCATTAAATTTTAAGGAAGATGGCTAGGAAGCAATAGATGTCTTTAAAAATTCTAAGAATTTTGCAGGATGAACAAAATGTGAATCCTTAAAGAATCACACAGGGCCGGGCGCGGTGGCTCAAGCCTGTAATCCCAGCACTTTGGGAGGCCAAGGCGGGTGGATCACGAGGTCAAGAGATCGAGACCATCCTGGTCAACATGGTGAAACCCCGTCTCTACTAAAACTACAAAAAATTAGCTGTGCATGGTGGTGCGTGCCTGTAATCCCAGCTACTCAGGAGGCTGAGGCAGGAGAATTGCCTGAACCCAGGAGGCGGAGGTTGCGGTGAGCCGAGATCGCGCCATTTGCACTCCAGCCTGGGTAACAAGAGCGAAACTCCGTCTCAAAAAAAAAAAAAAAAAAGAATCACATAAAGGCTCAATAAAGAGAAATAAAAGTTATCCCTACTGGGACATATTGTTGTAAACTGCAGCACAAAAGAGCAAAATGAAATCTCAAATAAAGCAAAAGAGGAAGAATAGATTACATACAAATAAACAATATTAAGAATTAATGCAGACTCCTTTAACACCAATAAAAGATTAGAATGTAATGGAATAATACTTTCCAAGCAATAAGGGGAACTGCCAACCTAGAATTCTAAAGCTTGCTAAATCATCATTCAAAATTAAGAACAAAATCAAGACAACTTTGATCCTAAAACACTAAAAGAATTTGTCACTAACAAAGCATCTTTGAATAAACTCAAGGACATATTTCAGTACAAAGGAAACTAAACTCAGAAGGAAGTAGAGATGCATGAAACAATGAGTAAAAACAAATAGCACTCTCTACCTATAAGAAAAACTCAAACAAAAAAGTGATTTAGGCAAAAGTAAAGATCTTTTTATATAAATTCCCAAAGGTCTTCATTAGCAGATGAGTATTTATGCATGACAATTATTAGTACTATTATCATTTCCTGATACTTTGTGCATGACAGAAATCATAACTTAACTCATTTAAACTGGATAAAATATGTATTAATGTCTCCACATAATGGAGAAAATATGGGGATTGAAGAATGAATTGGAATTTGAACAGCTAGTGAGTTGTGGAGATGGAGTTTGGAAATAGTGATTGCAAAGGTAATGACCAGCTCCTCTAAACTACATAGTCTCCTGTGTATTCTTTCAGAATTTATTTTGCTTGAAACTCTTACTTTTCAGGAACTTACACAATATAGAAATAGTCTAGACCCATTTCTCTTTTCTCACTCCTGATACACTCACTTTTTCCTTTTCCATCAAACGCCATTTGATAGCAAATGAAAGAGTGTTTACTCGGAAGACAGAGAATTGTTAAAACAAGTTTCCCATGACAAAAATATCTGTGAAAATGTCAAATTATACATCACCTTGTAAAATAATCATCTTTATGAAGGATAATTATCTGGCTCTGAAGGACAGATATGGTAGCTCTTGTGTATTTAGCAGAGGAGGTATTGCTACTCCTATTTTAAAACAGAAAAATTAAGCTCAGATAGGCTACGTGATCAGTCCAAGATCACAGGACTATTTAAAAAGAAAGATTTAAAATAATGTATTGTGTCTCCAAATATAAGTGATATTCTATCACCCAGGTTGATTCACAGTTTGGGAAAGTCTATCATGTGTCTAGCATTGGAACCTAGGACTATAAACAACTTGTCATACATCTTTTTTGACATTATACCCTCAAGTGTAAACAATTCCAAGTGGTAGTCACCAACATTTATTTATTGATCATCTATAATTTTTTGCCCATTGAATTATTACTTTACACGGGTGCTATAATTAGGCACATCTCTGGAATGTGGATAAGACGTCACTGGTATAAAAATCAAAATAAAGGTGTGAAGGAAGTGAGGGTAAAGTTTTTGGGGATGTTCAGGCCTCACACATCCCTCAGCTACTTTTTCAAACAGAACAGTGGAGAATCTGACTAAACTAATAAAAGTTAATTATTGTAGTGATATTCTTAAGGGAGGCAAGGTGGAATAAGAGGAGAAATCCTAAACCTGGAGCGAGGAGAAAGTGGTTAACATCTAATAGACTCTTCTACTTGCTGCTTCACTGGCCATTCTGACCTTTACTTTTTTGGACAGTAATGTGTAAAGTGACACTTACATGTAACATTGGTGTGAGTGTTGGAAGACAACAGTGGGTATAAGACAATAAAGACAAAAACACATAGCACAGTATTTAGCACAATAAAGTTATTCAAAATATCACATGATTGTTTATTGACTGAGAATCCATCATATTGTTTGACAAAAGAAGCTAGTCAAGAGATTAAATCTGAGTATTAAAAGCCTATTTTAGGAATGGGCACTTTCCTCTCATAAAAGAAAAGAAAAATGTTCTTATTAAATGTTTTTATAGCATTCCCTCTATTAATTTTAATTAGGTTCTATTAAATATTCAATGATTTCTTTTAATGATAACCAGACTTACTATTGAGATATACTACTAATTGTAGATTAAAATTCTTGCTTGCTGAATTTGTGTGTGTGCATGTGTGTAATTTAGTTTCATTTAAATGTGATTCTAACGTGGAATCCCATGATGTACCCTCAAAAACGACACTACATGCTATATGTATTCTATACAAAGTACAGCCGTTCCTCTCAGTGGGGACTTTGCCCTGAATAACGTAATTATAGTAAGAGCAAAAAGTTGCAAGAGTCATTAATCTGGTAACATATTTTAGTGGTTATCATCAGCTAGAAATTTAACTGTGGCTATAGAAGCAAAACTCAACTGCCCAGACAACTAACGAATACTTTTCTCTAATGATAATTTGTAAATTGCTTCTTTATGAATTTACTGAAATCATCCTTCAAATAGAAAAGTATCTCATGAAAGAGAAGGTATTTAAGTGTGAAAATAATTTATGGAGATGAAGATCTAAGCTCTCATGCTGTAGATAGAGACAGTGACAATAGCTGTACCTAAAGACCACGGCAGGCCGGGCACAGTGGCTCAACCTAATCTCAGCACTTTGGGAAGGCGAGGAGGGTGAATCACCTGAGATCAGTTCAAGACTAGCCTGGCCAACATGGTGAAACCCCATCTCTAGTAAAAATACCAAAATTAGCTGGGTGTGGTGCCACATGCCTGTAATCCCAACTACTTGGGAGGCTGAGGCAGGAAAGTCGCTTGAACCAGGGAGGTGGAAGTTGCAGTGAGCCAAGACTGCACCACTACACTTCAACCCTCCAGCCTGGGTGACAGAGTGAGACTGTCTCAAAACACAACAGCAACCAAAAAACTCCCCAAACAAACAAACTAACAAACAAATAAAAAAAAACACTGTAGTCAAAAGTTGGGTTAAAAAGTGTTCCTAATGAATTTCTTGTTCATCGGTTTTTCTTTATTTTGTGAATTTTCCACACTGGATTTGAGTATTAAAAAAGGAGTCTTAAAGGAAGGGAAAGTAGGCTTTAGCAGAAAATAAAAGGGGGGGGGGGAGAGATGGGGTAAATATTTCTAATACCGACAAAAGGAAGTAGTTGGAAATGATCTACCCGCTTGAAATTTCAGCAACTATAAAAGTAATTTAGAACTGGATAGTAGATGAAAGTAAGATCAGAGAGCTGTGCCACGACATATCATGGAGGCACTTCTGTGCTAAATTAAGAATTTGAAATTTACTCTGAAAATTATGAAGAGTCATTGACCAAAATTGAAGCATTAGTTTCCTATTGCTGCTGTGAAAAACTGTCACAGATTTAGTGGCTTAATACAACACAAATGTATTATCTTATACTTCTGAAGGTTCAAAGTCCAAAACGGTTTCACTGGTATAAAGTCAAAGCTTTATCTTAGCTGGTTCCTTCTGGAGACTCTGAGAGGAGAATCTATACTCTTGCCTTTTATAGCTTCTGAAAGTCACCTGCATTTTAAGCTCATTGCCCTTTCCCCCCATCACTCGTACATCATGCTTCCATCATCACATCTCCTGCTAGTGATTCTCTTCTTCCTGTTTCACTGTTTATTAAGGACCTTGTGATCACCTTGGGCCCACCTGAAAAATTCAGGATAATCTTCCCAAATCAAGATCTTCAACTTAATTACAATTGCAAAGTCCTTTTTACCATATAAGGTAATGTATTCATTAAGTTTTAAGAATTAGAACATGAACTTCTTCTGGAAGCCATTATTTTTAACTTATTACAAAGTGTAAGCAGGAATAGGATGCGATAAGCTCTCTGACACAATGGGAGTTAGTCTGAAAAAGTATCAGCCTGGTAGAGGGAGAGGTTTTTGTTGTGTTCCTGTTAAAAATGGCTTATTCCATATCTAATAATATGCAACCTTAAATCCAAGACTACTGATTCCCATTCCTTTCACAGAACAAACACCCCTATAATGAATAGCAAAAAACATTTGTAGGATACCTTTCAGTAGAATCTAGAAACTAACTGGATAGGCAAAGTAGTGAATGGTAGAGGAAAGGTAGTGTGTTCAATTACCAAATTTGAATTATCTTTATTAAAAATAGGAAATTTAGGAAATGAAGCAAAGTGAAAAAAAATACAAATTTTTCAATCAAGGACCCTAATAGATTTTAGAGCACCTTTGTACAGATTAGAAAAAGACAGCCCCTCTGGATACATGCAGTCTCACAGGCCCATGGCTTTGTCAACAGCCACCTCTTTATATAGAGGTTCCACCCTTCCAAGTGATGCAGCTTCTATATAGGGCCCCGTAGGAGCCTGCTACAAACCACAGCCATAGCTGATAGAGGTCCTGAGCTCAGTTTTGTACATGATAGATATGAAGTGCCAGTAAAGTCTTGTATAGAATTGTCTAAAGGGCACTTCTCAGAGGAAAAGTAAATGATCTGGATGCCAGTTTTAGAACTATCAGCAGAAAAATAATATATGAAGGTCTAGAATAGTTGAGATTGTACAGAAGGAGAGTTACATGATATAAGAGACAATTAAGTTGAAGCATAGAATGTCCAAAATCACAGTATCATTGCAAGCACCAAAATGGGACAATCTTTTCACAATCTTGGAGAACAGTGCATTTAATCAGTGTTCATGACAAACCCATGCCTTTACTGTAGAACTATTTGAATTTTTATAAATTTTTGAAGGGAAATCATTTTTGCAGCAATAATGAAAAAGGAGTAAATCTACATTACTTGCTATCAGCAAAGGGGAAGACTAGAATAGGGACATCTGAGATATATCAACCATGGGTAAAAAGTGCTAAAATCCCTTGATGCTCACTTAAATCAAAGTCTCTTAGAGACCTCTGGAAAGGAAAAGAGACAGAACTGGAAAAGGGAGAAAGTGAACAATTTAATTTAAAATATTTTCCTTGATTTTTCAACCAATTTATTTTCATGTTGAATTAATTCCATGAAGTTATGCATGATCCTAGTTATTTGAACCTGTGTGAAATGTTTTGACAGAGGAGAATGCATTTCCTTAAGTTCCAATTGTGGAATTTAGTTATCTATTCAATATATGTATTTCATTTAACTTCAGCTGATTTGAGATACCCAATTCTCCTTTGGGAGGCACTTGGCTTTTCTCATAAATGTGTAATTTTCAGCTTGAAGAAACACTTGCACCTTCAGGGAGCAATATATTCTCTTTTCCCAGTAGTTCCTTATTTTATTTACCCTGTCAAGTAGCCAACAATAATATTTTCTCACACTGTACCAGACATGAAGAGTGAAGTTCAAGCATTCAGTTTGTCCAACTTTTTCAGGAGAAAATTAGAAAATACTCTCAAGCAAAGTAACTAATAGGAGTTCTTATTGAGCCATAAGCCACCTGTTTAGAATTATCAATTAAATTAACTTCTGGAATAAAGGCCAAATTTTTAAATATAATGCATTTTTAAAATGTTTGCATTTTGCATTTGGTGCCTCTGCAAAATATTGGAAGAAAATAGTCTGAATCTTGCAGGATACATTTGTTAATTGTTCCATTTTGCAGTAATCTAAGCATGAAAAAGTACATGTGTTCTCTCTCTTATTGGTTATTTAGTGAGCTGCATAAAATTGAATATGGCAAGTTCTGATTTTTTGAATTGTTATTGGTTGAAAATGTGTATAAATGAAGCTATCAGAAATGTCCTTTGTTAAATGAATATTGAATAGAAGGTAGTGGCATCTTTCAAATAGAGTAATTTCTTCCTTAGTTAGAATGGCCTTAGTTAGAGGGGAAATCCTATTTCATTTCCATTCTTTCCTCTTCTCGTTTATGCCCAAAGCATATTGTATGTAGAGATATCACGTCATAGACCCAGTAATAGTTCTGCTGTAGACAATTTCCACCTGACTGCATTTCTATTACTGTGGCTAACCTTCAACTCAGGAACAGCATTCACAATTTATAGAGAATATAGGGGAAAAAAAGAGGTCTTTAATATAAATCTGGAATTCTAACTGTGTGAAGTATAAATGAATTGCATAACTTTGAAAGTGAATATGAAATCCTTTTGTGTTTTATCCTTATGGGATGAATTGCTAGATTGTCACTAACTGTGAACGTTTTCTTGTATCATATGTTTGCAAGACATTTCCTTGATATTTCCCCCAATGCATGAGGAATCAGATTTATTTTCACTAGAAGAGGCTGAAGATTAGAAATCTAGTTAAACAAGAAGCAGTGGCAAAAACTAAAGCCTAGTTAGTTTTGTTATCCTGGGTCTGGCAGACCAGAGACTGAGTCAGGGACTCTGGCTCAAAGAAGAAGAATTAAAGAATACTGCATTTAAGTAGTCAGCATAAGGTAATCCAGAGCTTCCCATGACAGGTCTGGCTGTTATTATTGGCTTTGTTAACAATGTGCTATGTAACTTTTAACAAGTAAACTAACACATCTGTGGTCCTTTTCCTCATCTTTAAAAAGGTGATTTGAATTGTCCGATTTATAAGATTTTTCCAAATTCCAAGCTTTCTTATTTGAAAGAGGGGCAGATTTAGTGAGCACATACTATAAAGTATTTATCTGACTAGTGGGCAGAATTACTGTATGTTCTCTGAACTTTTTTCTATCCTGTCATACATGAGCAGGGCAAAACTTACACATGACTGTTTTTAGCCAGAGGAGAAGAATGAAGATATTCGCTAGGTTCTTTTGAATGCATAGCTTAGAAAAGTCAAGGTCTATATAAAATGCCAGGCCATGACAGAAGTATAATATAGCCTATAACCAGATTGGGCTAGGTGTGGCTGTAAATTTCATCCATCCATCCATCATTCATCCATTCACCATTCATCTCTTCCATCCATCCATCCATCCATCCATCCATCTGTCCATCCATCCATCCTTCATCAATACTTTCATTCAACCAATATGTGCTATATACATAATATGTTCAGTTTAATACACTGGTCAACAAGACAGGCCTGTCTCTACTTCATGGAATTGTACTAAATAACATACAACTAGTTAAATATACCTGTGGAAGCTATTATTTAAGAAAATACAGAATAATAACAGTATGTGTAACAGGCAGCCTTTTCTTCTATAAGAAGCAGGACACACATGGCTATCCCCACACAAACTTATCTCTGTATTCAAAGGAAGGTGGAGATGCAAGTTGATTAAACAGTCAAGAATAACATTCACTTTTCCGTGTTGAACCATTTGCAAGACAGTATCATCACAACATTAACATTACTGCCTTCTGAATAACAAATCATTAAATGTAGAAAATGTCTCATGCCTGGAATGACTTCCAAAGAGGTTTTGAGAAAGATTTTGCCCTTGCGAAGACAAACAGAACTACAGTAACCTTTAATATCAAATCAGTATTCCAAGTACACTAAGGCAATAAAGAAGAACAATAACAACCAAGTCCTGAAGGAAATAACAGATTCAGCCTTTATTTGGCTGAGAATGGCAGAGAATGGCATGCAATTATAAAGCTATCAAGACTCCAAACCCATAAATTTAATTAAGAATGAGGACCGGTGAGTATTGAAATACTAATGAGGAAATTTTATTCTTCTTCTAATGAGATTATGCAATTATGACCCAAGTATCTCTTTCTGGATTAGATTGACCAATTGTCTTTCCTGTTTTGTCTGGGACCTAGGGTATTTCCAGATACAAGACTTAGTACTAAAACCAGGAAAGATTTGAACAAAGTGGGACAAGCTGGTTCCCTACATATCTTCTATAAAGTAACAATAATGTAAGATTCCCATGATATATGGTTCAGAACTACTTTGATTTGTGTTCTCTAAATGTTTGGCAAGCCACAGACTACCCATGCTTTAAAAAAAGACCTTTTAGAATCTACTAATAGGTCAATACAATTATGTTCTAAGCAGGGAGTATTTTGTCCTACGTAATATTAAGAAGCAGACATGCATAAGCCCTAGTGAGTCTTTGCAATTCTGTATTTCCACCTTCATTGGCATCTGTACTTAATCACCATCATTAGCAAATATCAAGATGCATCAGCTGGGTATCCTATTGCACACTTTCACTGGCACTGCAACCAGGCACCATTTGATTCTAGCTCCACTTCTTAGCCTACGCTATCCAAAGTTACTCAGCTACAAAAATATCAACGTATTAGTTAATCTCTCTTAGCCTCAGTTTCTTCACCTTTAAAAAATACTTTGCATTTAATTGTCGCAAGTGAAACAAAGTTTCCCATGCCTAGGGTTGTATTTGGTAGATAAAGAATACAGTACAAAGTTGTCAGCTAAGTCTTTTATATGCATTACATGAGTATATGGACTGCTTTGTTGAATTTCTCATGAAATCCTATGAGGTATGCATTTTAAATGTTATACACACACACACACACACACACTGCATGTATGCGCACTCTCACAGATGTGTGTGTGTGTGTGTGTGTGTGTATATATACACACACACACACACACACACACACCCCTAGATGAATAATTTGCTAATTTACCCATGATAACTCATATTTATAGCCTAATGGTTAACTATCCTCTAATTACCTTTCAGAATAGACTAAGGAATAAACAATATATTTTAAGGAAGAATGACATATAAGCTTTTGCTTATAGCTATCATATATCAAGCACTAAAATTAGCATTGTTTTCATAATAGCCACTAAGTTATGGAATATTCCTAGTTTGTTCCTTTAAGCATTTAAAATTTGTGGTTTCCCCCTGAGCCTCAGAGTAGCTTTAGAATTGACACTGTGTTTCCTAGTTCCAGAATAGGAAGACATTCTCAATTTTGCTTAGTCTAAGGCAGACAGTCACCTGTGGACAACAACTGAAATGACTATGAAGTACAAGATGGCATAAAATTGAACCTAGGGATTATGTCCTCACAGTAGATGCAGATGATGGAAGAAAGAGTCGAGGCAGGTGGATCACCTGGAGTCAGGAGTTTGAGACCAGCCTGGCCAACAAGGTGAAACCTTGTTTCTACTAAAAATACATAAATTAGTTGGGCATGGCATGCTGGCAGACATCTATAATTCCCACCTACTCAGGAGGCTGAGGCAGGAGAATCACTTGAACCCAGGAGGCAGAGGTTGTGGTGAGCCGAGATCTCACCACTGAACTCCAGCCTGGGCAACAGAGCGAGACTCCATCTCCAACTCCAAAACAAACAAACAAACAAAAAACCTAGATGTACAGTGTATAGATAAGCATTGAATGTCAACATTTGAGCTTTCTCAACAGAATCAAGAGGTGCGGCACCTTCTCTTGAGTTCACCATGGCAGTTGCCTTCAAATAAAAGGACATATTAGAATCTATTGCAAGGGGACAGGAAGTGTCTACTGAATCTCTCTTCTACTGCCCATTCTTGGCAGGCAAACGTTTCCTGGAAAATAATTAAACAACCTTGGAATCAATTCCTAGATTTTGTCCATCTTTGACCACTTACATGGGATAGTGGACATGGGGTTTTCCACATTTTTCTAGCCTAGATTTCCTTCTAATAGCTTGGGTGACAAAACTGATATGCAACTACATGTCATATTTCTCATACCAACTTACCCAGAAAAATTTGTTTTTCAAATAAGAGGAACGATAGCTCAATTTTGCTCTTCGTTAGTAAGAACCCACCAACCATGGTATGTACCATCTGACAACCATATGGTAGTAGAGATATTAAAAACAGTAACATTTCCAGGAGAATGACCAGAGCAATGAAAGAAAAGCCAAGCATTTGAGGATTTGGAGGATAAAATAATACTGTTCGGATTTGAATGAGACATGTGAGGTGGGCACATGCTAGATATGATTTATGGGATATATAAAAATAGTTACTATCTACTAGTCCTTTAACTTTCTCCTAAAAGACAAAACCATTCATTAGAAGATAAAATAAAATTACCTCCCCAAATTTTCAAATGTGTTTAAAACTAGAACAGCATATCTCATGTATGAATGAGTTTCTATTATGTAAACACTTCAAGCAAGAGTGTCAAGTAAAGTATTTCTAAATATTGTTTTTACCATGCCTATGGTTTATACATACATTTACAAGGTGTGTAGCATGGAAGAGTAGATACAGGTTAGGTTAAATGGTGCTCCTTAAAATATAATAATATATTATTGAACATTATTGGAAAACAATGGGTTAAATTAAGGTGGATTTTTTTTTATTTCAGGACTTATCAGAACACTTTACATAATATTGTACATTTCCAAGCAATGAATGGAGAGAAAAGGATGTGGATAAAAAATAATCTCAAAATTCATGGATCTGAGATCCCAATATATTATTTTTTTCCTTCTTATTAACCTTGCTCAAAATGATGTTTAAAAATGAGTTGCTTTGTAATTTAGAATATTAAAAAATAAAAATAAATACAAATAAGCTCTAGATATGTCATAGGGTTACCCATTTATGTAACTGGAGGCTGGAATGAATAATCCTTTTCTGCTGTCAGTGAGTCAGTTGACATGAACCAGCCCCTAACCTGTTTGCTCTCAGATCTAATTCCTTACCCTTTATCTGTTTTGCCCTGGGTGACAGGACAGCTGCTCTCGATGAAGGTTCTCAGATTAGCCAACTTCTGGGTAGGTTCAGCCAACAGGAGATGTTGGTGAGAAATTGGAAGACAGGCGAAATAGGAGATCCAAAGATATTCCTTTTCTTTCTCTGCCTCAGGCTGAATCCGGAGAGCATCCAAATTACATTAGTGGTTCTAGTTGTTTTCAAACTATGGTTCTAGTCCTTGGAATCTGGTAATTCTTCTCCTCCCTTGGTACCTCCTGCCTAGGGTGGTAAAGACTTTTGCTTTTGTCAATTTCTGAGTTGCACCAATCTTCTCGTGGCTTCTTAGCAATTCTATCACCGATATAACAAATTTTCCTAGCATTGTATCTCTTTGACTTACATACTATTTTTTTTTTTTGAGACAAAGACTTGCTCTTTCACACAGGCTGGAGTACAATGGTGCAATATCAGCTCACTGCAACCTCCGCTTCTTGGGTTCAAGGGATTCTTCCACCTCAGCTGAGTAGCTGGGATTACAGGCACCCACCCTCATGCCTGGCTAATTTCTGTATTATGGTAGAGTCTAGATTTCACCATATTGACCAGGCTGGTCTTGAACTTATGACCTCAAGTGATCCACCAGCCTCGGCCTCCCAAAGGGCTGCAATTACAGGTGTGAGCCATCGTACCCATCCTACATACTTTTTATGGTTTCTGTTTCCCCAAATAGATTCTGACAAAAATAAAGATCCCATTCAATGATAGACTGGACAAAGAAAATGTGGCACATATACACCATGGAATACTATGCAGCCATAAAAAAAACAAGGAATTCATGTCCTTTGTAGAGACATGGATGAATCTAGAAACCATCATTCTCAGTAAACTGACACAAGAACAGAAAACCAAACACCACATGTTTTCACCCATAGGTGGGTGATGAATAATGAGAACACTTGGTCACAGGGAAGGGAAAAACACTCACTGCTCTAGGTGGGAGGGTAGAGGGAAGGGGAGGGGAGGGAAAGCAGCGGGGCGAGGGAGATGGGGAGGGATAATACCGGGAGAGAAATGTCTGATGTTGTTAACGGTGCTGGGGGGGATGGAGACAGCAAACCACTATGGCATGTATGTACCTATGAAAAATTCCTGCAGGATGCAGGATGTACACATGTATCCCAGAGCCCAAAGTACAATTAAAAAAAAAAAGATCTACATTTGACATGCATAATTTTTTATATTAATGCATTATTATTTTCTCAGAGAATTCCAGAGATGAAAAAGGACTTTAAAGATTGCTGAGCCAAAGGGCCAGACTCCAACATATGGTGGGGAGGGGGAGATATGCAAATGGTAGGGATGTGAAATTCTTACCCTTGTTTCTACGAAAATCACTGTAAATATGTACTAGTTCTGTGTCAGGAAAAAATATGTTCCATAGACATATTTGCTTTCCCAATATTACGGAAAAGTCTCAGGTAAGGATTGACTTTTAGTCCAATTCACTTTCTGCTACATTCTTTCAGACTCAGCAACCTTTTATTAAACAGATCCAGTTCTTTTATTTTCTCCCCAAGCATTGTAAGGGACGTACCCACATTGTTTTGCTTTATCTTCTCATTGACCCTTCGAAGGTGGAAGCAGCACTCAGAAATTGAGGCTTAAAAAGGTGAAGTGGCTTTCTTACATCTACACAGTAAATAAGCATCCCAAACCAGATTTAAACCTTAAATTAAGCTCTTTCCACAACAGAGTCCTGTTTTTCCTTGATGATTAAATACTTATCTGATCTTAAAGCTGCAAGAAGAGTTTTAGGAAGTAAAATGATGAATTTAATTGTGGAAATGTCAAATAAAAAGCAGGTGAATGTGCCTTTTAGCAAGACTTTAATAAATCTGATGTCTGATCTACCCTGATTCAGTAACTTTTGCCAACTTTGTTGTTTTGTTTCAAAAAGTATCTTATAAAATATCCACCCCCTAAGCACAGGATGGATACTAGTACCAATAAATCTTTCCTCTTGACTACGACTTAGAATATGCTTTACTCACAAATCATTCCATCCAAGTCTTTCAATAAATATTAATATTGTAGCCCTCATCATCATCCTCTCCAAAATAATTCAGTGTGCAAACTTTGTTTCATGAGGGAAAGGAGAGACAAAAATCTTGAACAGACTCACATATGGACGGGAAAAACCAATTAAAGATTATCTCTGAACCAGGAATGCCTGTATGAGATGAGGTGCATAACTAATCAGCCCAAGACATACAACAGGTGAAGTGATGAAAATGTGATTGTGAGAAACGCAACAACGGTCTGATGTGCATAATTCATTTTTCCCATGGAGCCTCTGCCCATCTGCTGTGGCTCAATTGAATATTAGAAAATGGAAAGAGGCCATCATTCATTAACTTGCCAAACTCCTTCAGGGCCCGGTGTCTCCTTCATTTTGTTTTTGTTCTTGTACCAAAGACTTAGAAACCACTAATACTACTCTATGGGTTTCTGAACTTTCTAGGCTAGGATATCATCAACTTCTCTTCTAAAGGGAGCAGAGGTGTGGAGTGCTTTAACACAAAGCAAAGAGAGTTTAACATTTGTTAAAGCTCCGAAGAGCTGCCTTCTCTGCTATGATGGATTAAAATCATGAAAACACGAGCCTTAATCCTAATGTCCTCGGAAATAATCCCCTCAGGCTTTATTTTCCCTTTTCTTGCCTAGACTCATGCAGTTTTCAACACGGTTTCCATTTGGCCTTTCTAGCCATTGCTCAAAAGAATTCCTGAACTTAAATGCACACATGGAATGAATAGATGATTTCAGTCTAGTTCTGTGTAATATATGGGTCCTTTCTTTAAAAAGTGTTCATCAAATGATGCTTTGTATTGAGACGTCCTTTGTTAATTACCTATTTGTATTTTAGGAGCAGTGCGTCTCTCTCTCATTCAAACGTGTATTCACTGATTGACTGCACAATGAATCCCTTCCGTACCAAGGTAGGTGTTTGGGGTTCAGTCAACACTAAAACCCAGTTCCTTTCTTTAATGAGCTCAAGACCTGTTTGTTGCCTGTTATTTGTATTAATGCCATAACAAGAATGTACATTATTTTCCCTCTCAGATGTCCTTCTCTCCAAACCCCTGAGTCCCATTCCCACATTCTCCAAGCTCTGTGTAAACTCCCTGATAATGGTGACTGTGTCTGATTTTACTCATTAGTTGTTTATCTCCAGTCCCAATAGTGCCTGCCACAAAATAGGCATTCAGTAAATATTTGAATTACTTTATTCATTTATTGAATAAAAATATGTTTTATGAAGCCAAATGGCTTCTATTTCTTGGAATTCTGCTTTACTTAGACAAAGCATTGGCATTAAATGCTTCTCAGAATGCATATTAATATTTATCTATATTTATTTATTGACACAGGGTCTCACCCTCTAACCTAGGTTGGAGGGCAGTGGCCTGATTATAGCTCACTACAGCCTCAAACTCTTAGGCTCAAGTGATCCTCCCACCTCTGCCTCTCAAGTAGCCAGGACCACAGGTGTGCACCACCACACCTAACTAACTTTTATTTTTTATATTAAAAAAATTTTGTAGACATGGGGTCTCCTTATGTTGCCCAGGCTGCTCTCAAACTCCTGGGCTCAAGTGATTCTCCCACCTCAGCTTCCCAAAGGGCTGAGATTACAAGTGTGAGCCGCCACTCCCTGTCTATGTTTAGAAACTAGTTGGTGTTATAAAATTGTACTGTTTGAGGGCAGAAACACATCTTAAATATATTGGTAATTCTTTTAATCTTAAGTGCATTGTTAATGCTCCCTGCTTTTTAAATTGTTTAGTGGATTTTCTGTCTGATGAGTGGAAAAAAAATCATTGTCTAATAGAATTATAAATAAAATGCCTTTATAGTAACATTTTTTTGTTTGCTAAAAATCTAAGAGAATATAAGAATACTAAATAAGAATATATATTATAATTTATATATTATTAAATATGATATTTAATGAAAATATTTAAATATCAAGATTGTCCAGTGAGTTTTATAAATCTGTATAGAAACATTGATTTTTTAAAGTTATTATTATTATTATACTTTAAGTTCTGGGGTACATGTGCAAATCTTGCAGGATTGTTACATAGATATAAACATGTCATGGTAGTTTGCTGCATCCATCCCCCCTTCACCTACATTAGGTATTTCTCCTGATGTTATCCCTCCCCAACCTCTCCACCCCTTACTATCACTCCCCTAGCCCCCAACCTCCAACAGACCCCAGTGTGTGATGTTCCCTCCCTGTGGCCACATGTTCTCATTGTTCAATACCCACTTATGAGTGAGAACATGCAGTGTTTGGTTTTCTGTTCTTGTGTCAGTTTGCTGAGAATGATGGTTTCCAGCTTCATCAATGTCCCTGCAAAGGACATGAACTCATCCTTTTATGGCTGCATAGTATTCCATTGTGTATATGTGCCACATTTTCTTTGTCCAGTCTATCCTTGTTGGGCATTTGGGTTGGTTCCAAGTCTTTGCTATTGTAAACAGTGTCACAATGAACATACATGTACATGTGTCTTTATAACAGAATGATTTATAATCCTTTGGGTATATACCCAGTAATGATTTAGGATCCTTTAGCTATGAAGTAATCTTTATAATAGAATGATTTATAATCCTCTGGATCAAATGGTATTTCTATTTCTAGATCCCTGAGGAATTGCCACATTGTCTTCCACAATGGTTGAACTAATTTACACTCCCACCAACAGTGTAAAAGTGTTCCTATTTCTCCACATCCTCTCCAGTATCTGTTGTCTCCAGATTTTTTAATGATCACCATTCTAACTGGTGTGAGATGGTATCTCAATGTGGTTTTAATTTGCATTTCTCTAATGACCAGTGATGATGAGCATTTTTTCATAAGTTTGTTGACCACATAAATGTCTTCTTTTGAAAAGTGTCTATTCATATCTTTTGCCCAGTCTTTGATGGGGTTGTTTTTTTCTTATAAACCTGCTTTAGTTCATTGTAGATTCTGGATATTAGCCCTTTGTCAGATTGGTAGCTTGCAAAAAATTTTTCCCATTCTATTGGTTGCTGGTTCATTCTAAGCATAGTTTATTTTGCTGTACAGAAGCTCTTACATTTAATTAGATCCCATTTTTCTATATTGGCTTTTGTTGCCATTGCTTTTGGTGTTTTAGTCATTAAGTCCTTGCCTATGCCTATGTTTTTCTTCGAGGTTTTTTTATGGTGTTAGGTCTTATGTTTAAATCATTAATCCATCTAGAGTTAATTTTTGTATAAGGTATAAGAAATGGGTCCAGTTTCAGCTTTCTGCACATGGCTAGCCAGCTTTCCCAACACCATTTATTAAACAGGGAATTTTTTTCCCCATTGCTTGTTTTTTTCAGGTTTGTCAAAGATCAGATGGTTGTAGGTGTGTGATGTTACTTCTGAGTCCTCTGTTCTGTTCCACTTGTCCATATCTCTATTTTGATACTAATACCATGCTTTTTTGATTACTGAAGCCTTGTAATATAGTTTGAAGTCAGGTAGTGTGATGCCTTCAGCTTTGTTCGTTTTGCTTAAGATTGTCTTAGCTGTTCAGGCTCTTTTTTGGCTCCATATGAAGTTTAAGGAGGTTTTTTCCAGTTCTGTGAAAAAGGTCAGCGGTAGCTTGATGGGGATAGCGTTGAATCTATAAATCACTTTGAACAGTATGGCCATTTTCATGATATTGATTCTTCCTAACCATGAGCATGGAATGTTTTGCCATCTGTTTATGTCCTCTCTCATTTCCTTGAGCAGCGGTTTGTAGTTCTCCTTGAAGAGAACTTTTATCTACTTTGTTAGTTGTATTCCTAGGTATTTTATTCTCTTTGTAGCAATTGTGAATGGGAGTTTGCTCATAATTTGGCTCTCTGTTTGTGTGTTATTGGTGTATAAGAATGCTTGTGATTTTTGCACATTGATTTTGTATCCTGAGACTGCTGAAGAAACATTTTGATTTTAACATTACCCTTTTAATAGGTTATTAACAATTGAGAACTCTGTATCCATTGCATTATTGATCAGTGGACTCATTTTGCAAGTTTTCCCTATTAGAAATATCAGAATATACACGATTGTTTTATTTTTTTCTCCGTTGTCACTATGACAGTCTATTTTACTTTTAAAAAATTCAAATTCAAATCAATGTTTGTCCTCAAAGGAAAAAAAAATATTTTTTTCATGAAAGGATAAAACAGTGTGAGAGATTAGCTTTGGGTAAAACATTGTTATAGTATTTTGTGGATATGTATACCTTGAAATATAAAATCTACTTCTTTTCCTTAGGGACTCTTTCTTAAATCTGAGAGGATTGGCCAGAGACCACCACCTTTGGTTCCAACAGGATAGTGGCCAAATGTCATGGTTTGCCTATAATTTCCAAAAGCAAATTAGAAACATAAAGACCTTAGGAACTGCTAGTAGAATGCAAAAATTATGTAGTATTGAGGATTATATTTAAAAATTTCTACCAAGATTCTTAAGAATGTTAGCTTATCTGGAATTGGAAGGCTGTGAGTTCTGCTTACCTGCCAGAAATCTTAATAAACTGAAACATTGGCATGGCCCACAAACAATAAACAAGATTAGCAGAAGTTACACATCCTACTCATTATCGTTTTGTTGAAGAGTCACTCAATTGAGAGAACAATATTACAGGAGTTGTTTACACTGATGTGAATCATTTGGTCCATAAACAAATGAGTAATGACCTGTTAGTCCAGGAGATTAAAAGCTAAGCAGATGTTTCACAAGAAGAAAATTAGTCTGGGGGAGGAAACAAATTTATATTCAACATTGGCTTGCAGAGCTAAATGGCATTTGAGAAGTTGTGTTTGTTGCATGGGAAAAGGGAGCAATTTTGCCATTTTGCTCAGGATCATTGAAAAAGAAGTTTCAAAGGTCTTTTTTGAAAAATTGTTTTTTAAACAAGGAAGTAGCTACTGAAAAAACAGGTCCTCAAGTAGTTCACCAGTAACTCCCCCTTTGGAAAAGGTTTGGATGGATTGAAATTTATGGTTTGGTGGTGTATTTTATTGGGCTCCATGCAAATTATTGATCCATGAACCCAAGGCAGTAGGTAAATGTTATATCCTATAAGCCTTTTATGCTACCCATCAGTAAATTAGAAACTTTCCTCAGGATTTTGGAGAAAGATGAACGATAGGAAAGTGAAGTCAAGAGAAGAAGAGACTCGCCCAGGAACAGATCAAGAGAATTACTCTGATACAATATGGTTAGAGTAGATGATTCATAAGGGCCCTAAAGTTGGTGATTGTGTTTTTCAAAAACTCATGAATTGACTGTCTACAATAAGCATTGGATTAAACTAAATACTGATAGTGCAGAGATTCACCCCCTTTCACCAAGGAACTAACTGTCTCAATTTAAAGTACTTTACAGCTTTATGATGAGATGTTCTCATCCTGCATCTCTGGGCTTCCGAGATCAACTCTTACTTAGAATCCTGTTAGATGTTACTTAGTTCAAGAATATTACTGATGCTGAAATGAGGTGAGGATGTGAATTTACATTGATAAAGTAGCTGATGCTTAATCTTGGAATTTCACAGGTTTTTTTTTAAATGGAAATATAACTATTCATTTATTGAGTAACACCAAGTCCTGAAGATATGACCTTCTTTTTTTCGATTTTCATGATCATCATACACCTTAGTGAAAAATTAAAATCATGATGTTTCAGTTAAGGAATCTAAGATACTATGTTTAATAAAGTTCCTGAAGTTACCACAAATGTAAGTAAAAGGCTGGGATTAAACAATCCAGATAGGTGTGAGTCCAATCCAGTGTTTTTTCCACATATCCAATGTTGGAGTATTTTGAGGTGATCAGGGTATATGAATCAAATGGGGAGCTTTTAAAACTATACATACCTAAACTGCATCCTCGTGATGCTCTTATACTATAATTGAAATATAATATGCCTCATTAAAAAAAAAAAAAACAAGCACTTAAAAATTATTTACTCTCTATTAAAGGTATACTGGCTTAGTGTTTCACAGGTTTTAGACGTCTTAACCTAGGCACACTATTTGAAAATTATCCAACTATGCAAACTAGAATATTCATTGCAATGTCCCAATTAAGAATATACCATTCTTCTCAATGTAATTTAAATATACCTTTTAGTTAAGCTCTAAAGCTGCATGAATATTAGGAAATTTTGAATGCATTTGCTAACATGCTGATTACATAATCAATGATACTGATCATGTAGTAGGATAAATTGCCATTGACTTTGAACTGCCTTCAAATTCCCCAAACATAAATTACCATACATTTTTAATTTGAATTAACTTTGTTTCTAGAAAAAGCATCAGAGACTATCATTTCGTCTATGTAGTTATTTGTAATTCATTGACAATTAGTGTTCTTAATATATGAGATGAAGTCTTTCAGCTGAACATTTTTCTGCAAAAAATATGTAGGGCAGATTTCCCGTTTCCCTACCACACACTTTGTGCTTATTCCACACCTGATAACTTCCCCTCTACCCCACTGCTCACATTTTCTGTCCTAATAATTTCTCTCTTGTGTGTGTTCAAACATCACATCCTAAAAAATTTATTGCCTGCCAGTGCTGGTTCCAGTATATAATCTGTGACTAATATATTCTCATGGACAGAGAGAAAGGAAAGGGAAAATATAATATTAATTATACAAATACTAATGTTAACAATAGTAGCAGATAACATTTATTTATAATTACTCTATTAACAGCTTTATAACAGTCATGCTGTCAAGGACCTCCAGTTAAAACCACCGAGTAGTTATCTATGGTTCAACAAGTTGTATTTATTACTCACAGCAAAAGACATGGTGTGGGGTTTCTTACACCATGAGGAACCATGGCATATCTCAGTAACAGCCTGTTAAGAGGGATTTAGGATAGGATTTGTGCTTTGGTTGGGTTGAAGCAGATCCAGGGAAGAAAGGCCATGCTCTGGGTTGGGAATGCCAGAGAGTGGGGTTGGTTCTATGCTTGACACACATCAAATCCTGTGTATAGGGAAGGCCAAATAGAGAGAGGCTGAAGCTGTAATTGGGAAGAAAAAAAAGTAGTGGTCAGTCACACTAGCTGGGAGACGGAGTTGTTTGGTATTTTGTGGCTTGAATAATATTCATATTTTGTCAGTTTTAGACTTGATTATGGGGGGTCTTGTTTTCATCTTGATCCATCATGACCACAGTGTCCTTGTCTGATGTTGACAGTCTATGAAATCATTTATTTTCAACACTGGAAGAAAACTCCTAGCAGTGAGTGTTGAGACAACTTGTAGGTGATAATACCAGTATAGCTTCTTATGTTAGAGACTGCTTTTCTCTTTCTCAGTGCCTCCTGTTTCATTAACCAACAATGTAATCATTTTAATACTATTATCATCTCCATTCTACTGGTGAGATCAGTGAAAGTCAGATGGGTCATGTAACTTGCCTGAGGATGCCGTGAGAATAATCGGACCCAGTATTTGAACATTAGGCTATGTGCGTCCCTGATTCTTGGGGTCACAGTGAATTAAACTAAACTCTCCTTAAATATACATTTGAGAGAATAATTTTATTGTTTTATTAATTAATAACTTTTAAGCCAAGTTATTACCCTAAGACAACAAATATTAAGTGTTCTCAGCCAGCCCCAGGTACTTGGATGGCTGAGGTGGGAGGATGGCTTGAACTCAGAAGTTTTCAAGACTATGGCAAGCTATGATCACACTACTGGACTTCAACCTGGGCAACAGAGTGAAACTCTATATCTTTAAAAAAATAAAAGTGTTCTTGTCTAGATCCACTGATGTTGTCCAACATTTCAAATTTAGCCCTTTCTTTTCTCCTTTCTCCTTAGCAATGTTTTCTTTATAAAGTTATTATATTCGTAGTTTGCTCTGTAGTGTTGATAGGAACAGTAATTCAAAGTATGTTATTCTCATGCCTTAAGGCTGAAATATGGAAACCACATATGTTTCTAGGCAGAGCCACCCTAACCCAAGAATAGGTAAACCTTACAACCTTAAAAAACATATATGAGCAGAGAATCTTTCTTAACTAATTCTGCAACAACATCTGAGATGTTTAAGGATATATTTGGTTCACAACTCCACACACAGCAGCTCAACACACAATGTAGCTTCTCATGGCTTCTTTTTATATAGGTTGGTTTTATCTTTCCATCTAGAATTCAAGCACTTTAGTGGAAGAACACAGAACCATGAAACTCCAGATTCCACAGTTTCAACCTAAAAGACCATTGATAGTTTGACCCAAAAGTTGGCTACCCTCAATCAAAAATTAAAATGTTATTTTACTTTTACAACCATATCTCATTTGATAGACTTACATCATGTGCTAAGCCCATTGCTTATTATATTAAGGTCTATATATTATCAGAGGTAAACTACTAGCTCCACAACATGACCGCAAATTCCTTGACACTCTTCCCCATGAGAAGTATGGTAAGCCCCCATCTCTTGGGATTTGGACAGGCTGATGACTGCTTTAAACATTAAAATATGGCAGCAATGACACAATGTGACTTCTGAGGCTGCATCATTAAAGACCATGTAGCTTTGTCCTTGTTTGTTGGAAAACTCATCCCTGAAGCCCTGAGTCACCACATGGCAAGTCTGGTGACTCCAGAATAATCCTGATTGGCAAGATGTACCAACTCTGATGAGTACTGGACATTTGAGTGAAGCTGTCCTGGGCCCTTTGGTCATTTGCCATCTTAAAACCATTGACCAACATCTGACAGCACCATGTAGACAAAAGAATCATTCAACCAAGCCCTGACTGGATTTCTAACCCACAAAATCACAGCATGCTATAAAATGGTTATTGTTTTATCATGTTTTCATATACATAAATAGGTCACTGGAACAAATACATTTACTTCTGAAGAAGTGACAGAGGCAAGGATTTTCACATGGCCAGAGAAATTGTTTTTGTCTATTACTTTCTGGTTAAGTAAATAAACTTCTGTCTTTTTTGAAAATTTAGTTCACCATGAACAAGATGTATTCTCCTCTCCTCCCAAAGAAATACAAATGTATGTATGTATTCAGAGGCAAACAGGTATTCCTTTAAATTATTTTAAACTATACCAACTATCATTCATTTATTCAGTCACTGAATCAATAAATCATTCTTCACTGCAGAGAAAATATTTTAATTTAGGCTTTATTAGGTGCCAGACACTGTGCTAAACATTAAGGCTGCATTAGTGAGAAATGCACACCGTTTCTCCCCAGGGGTTTTGTAATTTAGAGGAAAAATACAAGCATTTAAAAAATTATATTATTTTCTGTGAAATATTTACAGTCCTTGTTATTTTCTAATCTGTTCAGTCATGTATATTAATTTCTGGGTTAAAATGTCAGCCTAGAAACACAGTTAAGTGTCATGAATAATAT
Organism: Sapajus apella; assembly: GCF_009761245.1. Lineage (NCBI taxonomy): Eukaryota > Metazoa > Chordata > Mammalia > Primates > Cebidae > Sapajus > Sapajus apella. Next base: position 3,895,941 of record NW_022436955.1, on the reverse strand, counting down.
CAAATGATGAACATGAGAGTGATTTTAGATAGCAAAAAGTGATGTCAGTAGTAATACACATAATTTTCTTGATCACAAAGATGTGGTTACACAATAAAAATTGAATTACCTAATGGAAAATTTACTAAGTGTTAGGTTAATGTCAATAGATTTCCCCAATTATGTCCATATTTTTTTCATAAACTTTTATCAAATGTATGTAATAATTTTATTTAAAAAAAAAACCCTGAAATTTTGTCACTAAATCCATGTATTATTTGTCTTTGGGACATGAAGTACATAATTCAAACGAGGAAAATCATGACTGATCCCATTCTTGAAGTTTAGTTTCTAAAAACTACATTAGGAAAATATACTTGTTGTCCTAACAAAACATAACTGTACATTTGACTACTAGCTCCTAAAAATCTGTAACCCCTTATAATATTATAATGTTTTGTCATAAGTAATCAAGATTTTTGATGAGTAACAATAACTTTTTAAATAACTAACGTCTCACCGTAAATAGTTAGAACATAGAGGTAAATAGAAGTGTTTAGAGACCCACGAGGGGATCACAAATATAGTATGATGAATGATGAAACAAAGGTCAACTAGACTGATAAGAAGGCCAGCGAAGGCATTTCTGCCATATTTTAACATTTCTTCAAAGTGTTCCATTAAAACTACCATTGGATCAGCGGAGTGCAGGGGCTCTCCCCTGTAATCCCAGCAATTTGGGAGGCAGAGGTAGGCAGATCATGAGGTCAGGAGTTCAAGACCAGCCTGACCAATATGGTGAAACCCTGTCTCTACTAAACATACAAAAATTAGTAGGGCATGGTGGCACATGCCTGTAATCTCAGCTACTCAGGAGGCTGAGGTAAGAGAATCACCTGAGCCTGGGAGGGGGAGCTGAGATTGCACCACAGCACTCTAGCCTGGGCGACAGGATGAGACTCTGTCTCAAAACAAAAATGAAAACAAAAACCCACTGGATTATTTAGCTATCCCAATCAGAATCATCCGATATCTCACCATTTTATTCAGAATGAAAGTTGATCTGCTTGCAATGCCATGTTAAGGTCTGGCTGACGGTTATCTACTTGATCATCTGTTATAGATCTCATCTTGCACCCAACCCCTGGCTGCTATAGAGATGTTCCTTGAATATCCTAAGCACCATCTCTTCTGAGATCCATTGCATTTATTGCTCCTACTGCCAGGGGCACTTTACCCTTAATACTTAAACAGAATATCCCTTCCTCTCCTTGCTTAAATTCATTTTTCCAAAGATCCCTGCCCTGACTACTTTTTAAAGATTATGACACCTCCATACCCATCCTGAACCTACAACCTGGGCATTTTCGTTCCAATTATCCACTTGGTTTCCCTCCCTTGTTCTTACTTCCCTGTAGATTAATACGTAATTTGCTTATGTGATTTATTTTCTATCTTCCAACCAAATTTTACTTTTTTTTTTAAACTGCTGCATCCAAACTGCCTTGGTAAGTGCCGAGTACAACAAATAGAAATATTTTTGAAATCAATGAATGAAAAATAAATGAATATTTATAAACATCTAAAAAGTAACGTCATTGATTATTAGCATAAGTTTTTCTGAAATGACAATGTAATCTTTATGGTTAAAATGCAGCAGAACATTAAATATTCAACTCTGTCAGATCTAGGGAAAACATATCTTTCCAAGTACAATTTTAGTACTAGCTGGTGCTACATAAAGGGTGCCGTGTTGAGATAAGCTACATTTATGCCTGACATTTGGGGACACCTCCATTCTGAAGAGTCTTTGTACTCGTAACTAGGTAAGTTGTTCTTAGTAATTTAGCCCTACCCAGGTGAGTGTGTGCAGGTCTAACCAAAGTGTTATCACAAGGATGCCTTAGTGGTAGTAAAATTATTAATTTAAATCAATTAATTTTAAAATAACTATTTATAGCAAATTACTGTCTAGATAAGTTTAAATCCATGGAGATTTATACTAAAGGCTCATACGTAGAAAGCTCTCCCCAGATGCTGTAGAGTACTTGAAGGGAAATGAGCTAGGGATTTTGCTGTCAATAGGGGAAAAAAAGAAACTAAACCAAGGTCTTGTTCAGTAGAGAATGGCTCATTGGGACACTCAGAACTTACCACATTAACTGTTTTGCAAGTTAGTGTTCGGATACCATTCCTTCAAAAAATGATTAAAGTGATAAAATCAAAATGGAAAGATGATTTATTAAGACAAAGTGTCAAATAAGCCTAAGACCTTGCACCATTTACTTTCTCAGTCTCCATATAGGTCTACCGTTCCTAAGAATGTTATATATCTTCAAGGAGGCTGAATGCTAATACAAATATTTTCCATGAAATTAGATTATGTTAATAATCTTTACTTGTCTTTTTATTATTTTTTAAACTTTTTGAGGTAAGTATATAATCACTTAAATAGCTAATGTAATTGTGAAATTAGGATGATAAATTTATGGTCTTTATAAGATTAATACAATCTTCAAAAATATTCATGCTTTATCTATTCAGTTTCTCACTCGTTCTCAAAGCCCAGGCTTTATTACTCATAAAGAAACCAAATTCTGTGTTTCTGTACTGGATTTACGCAACCCAAATGACAGGATACTGAAGCAAGCAGCAGAGAGAAGCTGATCACTCATCGACTCCATCATCACCATGCTCCTAAAGCTCTCTCTGTTTTTCATTTCACATTGTGTATCAGTAAAAATGTGGCAATGACAAGGTAATAGAAGGATGATTAGCTTTAATGTACTCCCTTTCATGTTTGTAGTTAGAGCAAATATGAACTAATTTATACCCTTAGCTATTTTTCTTTTCTGTGTATATTGTAACAAATATGAAAATTGCTGGTGTAAGTGCAATCGATCAATTGAGATAAATGCAAGTTGAGTTCAATGAATCTTTAACAAATTTTCATAAGGCAACCTTTCTTGGTAAAAACTGTTAGTAATTTTTATGTCACTATAAAGACTGTAGAATCCTGGGAACTCCAGGTTCTGGGAGACAACATGGATTTTTTGATTAAACAAGTGATTAAAATAGCAACACATCAAAATAGCAAACAATTGGGTGGCACAGAACAAAGAAATCACAGAGCTTGCATTTGATTTTAAAGATGCATTTTATGTTATCAACAGAACAGTTAGTCAATACTTTTGAGGATTTGGACAACCATAAGATTGTGTAGCCAGTTAGTTCTAAATAACTCTAAATGAAATGCACCCACAAATTATTCAGTATTTTATTTGCAGTTTTATTTCTGTATACCATTTAAATAGTATGAAGTGCAATCAGAATAACTAATAGAAGCTTCATCAAATTTAATGATATATTTAATATACTAATAATAAAAGTCTCAAGTTCATTTTGAAGGTATATGCAAATATAAGTTGGCTCAAGGTTTCCAATAATAGAAATTATATATATATGTATATTCCCCCCCAAAAAAAAATCTAATTTCAGGCTAATATATTGATACAGGGCTTTGTTAGAACTCTATGTTTTGTTAAAGGAATAATAATTAAACAACATTTTGTGGGGTCTCTAATATTAACCTTGAATGATGGAATGATGAAAGCTAGAATAAACTATCAGTAACATCTACTTTCATTTAGAAAAATCTGGTATTTTTACATACTATTTCACTTTGTGATATGATGTGCTGGAATAAAAAAAAAAGGTTGGAAAGTTTATTGTCCTTCCAAGACTAACAGACATTTATATTTTGGAAAGAGGAGAGTCTTTCAAACTTCACTAAGGAATTATGAAGACTTATGTCAGAACATGGTATGTAAATTGAGGTATGTGTCTAACATAAAAACCATTCTATTAAAACTAATTTCACAATATAACATTTTAGGAAATGGCAATATATATATTCTGTTTTGGTTTAGGGAGAAAAGAAGGGGAAATTTGAAATAATAAATATGTATTATAAAACTTTTCCTGTTTTTTTCTGATTTAATAATGCATCTTATTTTTATTGTCATTAAACTATACATTTTATGTTTATGAATAATCAAAAACCAAGGCCTTAAGGTATAATCCAAACACTTGTACCATCTAAAAACATGTAACACTTAAAAGCACCTATAGATAATTCAAGAAATAATAGTCCTTGGTTAATTTTTCATACCTTGCTCAAATAGCTAAAAATGAACATAGAATTTTCATTTCCAACATCTGAAGATTTTGGAAGTCAACACTCACAAACCTACAACAACAGAAAGTTGGACAAATTTATAATAGTGACTTCTCATGGAGTTATCAAAGGTGTGACACTGCAGGAAAATATGCCACCTCAGTATCTGGAGAGAGAGGTACATCCAGAAAGACACAGCTAAGATTTGTTTACGTGGAGCAGAAGCCACCGAAGGCACAAATTGGTAGAAATATTTTCATGGTATTTTGACAAATTGCTGTAGGCTAACAGTGGAGTAGAGTGAATGAGAAGCTCCTGGTGGCTACAGTCTTGGAGGGGTACACTTTTATGGAATTTATTCCAAGAAACACCACTAGGTTCTCACAGTGAAGATCTAAGGAAGATAATCACAGGGCTCTGGCAAGACAAGGCAAGAGCAACCATGTGGCATACGCCCCAAGTCTTCCTTACAACAAAGGCCAAATTTCCAAGGATTAAATACTTTCCCAGAGCCTTGTTTCAGTTAGCAAAAGGATATTTGCTCTGCTTTAGCCCTGTCTTGCCTTCTTATCTCACCTATGGTGAAGTAAAAGAAAACACATATCCAAGAGGACTGGGAACTTCAAGGAAATAGACTAGGAATGCCACAGACAAGAAAGGGACGGCATGGCAGGGAGAGAATTCTATGACACTGAACTCTTGCAAAGGCCACAGACTCAAGATATAGCCTCAATAAAACCCTGAGATTTTATTACAAGATTGTAGAATATCCCCCTTTCCCCACCTCTGACCACATGCCATAGGGGCCCAAGTGTAGGAACAGTGGATGACAGCTGAAAGAACTGCTGATAGATTCCCTCTCAGGAGAAGTAGCTATGGAGGCTCAGGATCAAAAAATCAGACCAAAATAAGAATTCTACAGGAACATGAAACCTCTAACAACCATAGTTATAGCAAATGTTAAATGCAGCCCAACTTATAGCCAGATTAACATAAATGCTTACACTAAAGACATCTTTACCTAAGTTTCTAATACGCAATATAGCATGTCTCCATTTCTACAAAAAACAGTTAAAAATTTTAAAACATTACAAAGTGTACCAAAAGGTGAATCAAAGCAGTCAATCATCAGAACCAAAATCAGCTATATCATAGATGTTATAATTATTGGACAAATGATGTAAAATAACTAATATTATTGTGAATATTCTAAAGGAAAGAAGAGCAAATAAATATTGAGAACAGAGAGGTAGAAACTCTAAGAATCTAAAACATGGTGAAAATGAAAAATGCTATAGCAAAAATGATGAATGTCTGGACTCAGTATTGTACTTGGGATACCCAAGGAAAGAATTCGTGAGTAAGCAAATATAGCAACTGAAAAAGAATTTAAATTTAATAACTGTGAGATAATCATAGACATGTAATGCACATGTAATTATAACAAAAAGAGAAGAGAGAGTGAAGCAGAAGAAATAAAATTGTAGTAGTTGAGCACTTTCCTAAATATATATGACAGACACCAGAAAGCACAGAAAATAACGGTACATATGTGTGTATGCATATGTATGTGTACATAAATAATACACAAATACATTTATGTCTAGACATATTATATTCAAACTGCAGAAAACCAAAAACAAAGAGTAAATCTTGAAAGAATCTGGGAGGATAGGCAGGTGGGGACACTTTATATACAGAAGAGAGAAAGGAAAAAATATTTAAAGAGATGAAATAAAAATTTGAACAGCTTAGAATTATACAGCTATACTATGAAATTGATGAAAAATTACTTTCTCAAATATTGAGAAAATTCATTCCAAGCATACTCAACCTGCATACAATGCCAAAACCATTTCTCAGGCAAAAAGAAAATAATATAAGTCATAACCTTGGATCTACATAGAGAAAGGAGTATCTAGAAAGAAATAAATAATGGTAAAATAAAATATTTTATTTCTTTATTCTTAATTGATCTAGAAGATACCTTTTGTTTAAGGCAATTGTCTTACTCTATTTTTGCTGCTATAACAAAATACCTTAAACTGAGTAATTTGTAAAGAACAGAAATGTATCTCTTAAACAGTTCTGAAAGTTGGAAAGTCCAAGGTCAAGCTGCCAGCAGATTCTGTGTCTGCTATGAGCCAATTCTCTGCTTCCAAGATAGCAACATTTTGCTGTATCCCCACATGGCAGATGAGAAAGAAGGGCAAGAAAGAGATGAACTCTTTTCTTGATGCCCTTTTATAAGGACACCAATTACATCTATGAGAGCAGACCCCTCACGGATTAATCACCTCCCAAGGGCATCCCTTCAATACTATTACCTTGGGTATTAAATTCCAACATATGACTTTTGGAGGAACACATACATTCAAATCATAATGGCAATGATAGTAGAAATATAGTGCATATGAATAAGTGAAATGAATACCATTAATGCCACAATGAATAAGAGGGAAAGATTGGGAATACTCTGTGCAGGTTAACTTTTAAATATATTTTGTCTTTATCACAGATTTCTGGCACAGAACTCCTAAAATTCTTGGAATTTTCTGAATGATAGGGGTTATCTCTTGCTATTCATAACAAGCTTCTTAATATTGTTGATGTCAATTTTTCCCTACTTGATCTCTAGATTTAATGAAATCTCAATCACAATCCAAGCATGCCATTTAAAGTTTCTAAAGTTTACATGGACAGCAAAAGACCTAGTGTAGCCAATGCAATACTAAAAAATAGAAAATATTGAATAGTCACACATTATTTCAAAACGTATTATGAAGCTATAGTAATAAAAAAAGATGGCATTGGCTAAATAAATAAATAAATGAAACAGACTAAAAATCTTATAAGTAGATCTATATAATCATAGTAAACTTATTTTCCTCAAGGATACAAAGGAAACTCAATTGAGAAAAGCTAGACTTTTCAAAAAATGATGCTAGAACTATTGAATGACCACATAATAATTTAAAAAATGAACCTAGAAAACACAGGCCTTACACCTTACCTAGAAAATTAACTAAAAATGGGTCATAAACCTAATGTGTAATAAAACTGTAACATTTGAAGAAGAAAAACTATGAGAAAATTTATAAGATCTTGGGTTTAGTGATGAGTTTTTAGTTATAACATCTAAAGCACAATAAATACAAAAACTTTGTAAGTTTGACTTAAAATTTGAATTTTTAAATTTTTACATTTCCTGCTGTGTGAATGACACAGTTGTAAAAAGACAAGCCACAGACTGGGAGAAAATACATGTGAAATACATAACTGATAAAGATCTAATATCCAAAATATACAAAATCCTTAAAACTAAAAAGCCACCCAATTTAAAAATAAGCAAAAGATCTGAAAATAGCTTACTAAAGAAAATGTATATACATCAGGTAAACATATAAAAAGATGTTCAACATCTTTTGTTATTAGAGAAATGCAAATTATAACAAATGAGATATTACTACATGACTTTTAGAATGACAAAAAAACTTTAAAAAAAAATGAATGTCAATTGCTGGTGAAGATGCAGGATTACAGAAAGTCTTATTCATTGCTGGCAGGAATGCAAATGGCATAGCCACTTTGGAAGACACTTTGACAGTTTCTTATAAATCTAAATATAGTCTTACCATACAATCTCAGAATCACGCTCCTCGTATTTACCCAACTGATTTCAAAATTTATGTCCACAGAAAGACCAGTATGCAAGCATTTATAGATAATTTATGATAATCATAAAAAACTAAAAACAATTAAGATGTCCTTTAATAGGTGAATGGGTCAACAATCTGTGGTACATTCATGCAATGGAATATTATTCATTGATAAAAAGGGATGTGGAATGAAATCACTTAAAGACCTGGATGAATTTTAAATGCATATTGCTAATAATAATGGATGAAAACATTTATATGCTATTTTAGCAAAAGCAAAACTATAAAAAAGCTGGCATGGATTAGAAGGAGTGAACAGGAGAAGCACAGGATAATGTTTAAAAAGCTGAAACTATTCTGTGCTATAACATAATACTGAATATATAACACTAAGCTCCCAAAACTCATAGAGTACAAAGAGTGAATACAAATTAAAAATACATATATTGGTGAGATGGGAGATCAAAAAATGGAAGGCAGGGTGTGAGGAAAAAAATCTTATTGTTTTACAAGTATATGAAACAGGCTTACTTAAAGTGTTGGAGAAATAAAGTACTAACAACTTTGGAATTGAATGCAATATGTAAGGGTAAAGGCAAAAGATATTGTACATAAGAGTGGCATTATAGTCAGTAAAGTTGTTTTCCACATAAGTATGTGTTAACAATTCTGAAATCGTTATACATATAATAAAACTGAAAAATTACCTAAATGATGACAAATGGTAAGAGAGTTTTCTTACTGTTGGAGCAGAAAGTAACAAATAAGAGGATAATGGTAGAATGATCTATATAATAATAAATTAGAGTTGATGACTAAGCTTAGCAGTGATACAAATGTAGTCTAGCAGATCAGTTTAGCAGTGATATATCAGTTAGTGGTGATACATATGGTTAAAATTACAAATAAGTATAGGCATGCATATATGTGTTGGCTAGTGAAATCGCCTATCCTTGCTCTACTGGCTAAGAAATTCTAGAAACAACACCCCAGTAGCAATGAGTTCACTAAGTAGCCAGATCTTGGTTACTAACACATACTGAAATAAAAGAATGTAGCTCCTAGAAGAAATGGCTTATTCTAGGATTGAGGTAGAAAATACAGTAGATGGAGCATCTTATAGTGCCAGAAAATAAAGAAAATGCTAAAAACAAAACAAAACAAACAAAAACCCCATAATGATGGAGTTGCATTAAAGGGACACTGTAGTCAACTGAAAGAGCTCCAAACAGCTAAATATGACCAACACAATAAATAAAGAAGTAACAACTATAAGCTATCACATAAAATAAATATCCATGAGTCTTTATTTATGTAAATAAATGATAGAAAACAAATACTGGAAAATAATAGAAATATATTTGATGTGAAACAATTCCAAATACTTTCTGGAGATACTTCGCCCTGAAAGAAACAATCATAACTTTCTACTCCTAAGTGGAAACTGTATATAGTGACTTCCTTCCAAATAGAAGTGTGTGGAAAGGGAGTTACTTGTTTCCCCATATTGGCTATGGCAAATACTTTTGCAATGAACATGAGAGTGCAAATATCTCTTTGAGATCTTGATATTCTTCGCTTTATAGTGAAGAAACATGACAAGCATTACTTCAGCCTCAGTGATCAAGGTCAACATCCACTGTGATAAGTCATATTGATATTATGTATTGTGATTTGATGATATGATTTGGTATCATCTAATGATAATATGATTTGATGATAATGCCATTTTACTTCTGTGATCATCCTCCTTTAAACTTGTAACTACCATCTAGCTGGGCATGGTAGCTGATGCCTGTAATTCCAGCATTTTGGGAAGCCAAGACAAGTGGGTCACGAGGTCAGGAGTTCCAAACCAGCCTGGTCAATATAGTGAAACCCAGTCTCTACAAAATACAAAAAGTAGCCAGGTGTGGTAGTGTGTGTCCATAGTCCCAGCTACTTGGGAGGCTGAGGCAGAAGAATCGCTTGAACCTGGGAGGCAGAGGTTGCAGTGAGCCAAGATTATGCCACTGCACTCCACCCTGAGCAATAGAATGAGATTCTATCTCAAAAAAAGAAAAAAAAAAAATATATATATATATATAAAATTATCATCTAATTGTGATAAAAAAAAATCAATCAAATCTTATTCAAGTGGCAGTCTGCAAAATACCTAACCATTACATATTGAAAGTCATGGTCTTCAAAAACAAGAAAAGTCTAAGAAACTTTTGCAATTCAGAGGATGTTATAGAGACTAAGTATTTATCTAACAGAGTTGAAATCAAGATCCAAAGAGATATTAGCACTCTCCTGTTCATTGCAACAGTATTTGTAATGTCACATCAAGTAAGTGTCCATTGATGCATAAATTTAAAAATGTGACATATACATAAAATGGAATATTCTTCAGCATTAAAAAAGAAGGAAATCCTGTGACAACATGGATTAACTTTGAGAACATTGTGCTAAATGAAAACAAGCCAGTCACAGAAGAACAAATACTGCATGGTTCCATTTATGAGGGTTATTTAAAAGAGTCAAGCTTATAGAAATAGAGAATATAATTGTGCTTGTCAAGAGCTAGGGGTAGCAGAAAATGAATAGTTGCTAATCTATGTGTAGAAAGCTTCAGCTATACAATATGCAGTTCTAAAACTCTGGTGTATTGCATCGTGCCTGTAGATAATAACACTGTATTGTACACTTACAAATCTTTTAAAGGGTAGATCTAAAGTTAGGTAGTCTTATTATACTAAAATAATGTTTAAAAAAGTATAAAATACGCTTTGTGGCATTGTATACTCAATCACCAGATAAATGTTTTTTCTTAGAAATATATATTTAAACATTTTCAATAGGAATTTCAGCACCTAAATGAATTTTGCAGATATTTGAAATGACAACATATTAGTCTAATTTTAGCTACATTTTATTCCTAAGTATTCCAGTCTTTATCATGGTTTATAAAATATTTCTGGTTCCCCATTTAACCTAACAATAGAATTGTGTTTCTCTACTTCCTTACTTACTTAATGTGGCCATATGACTTTCAATGGCCAATGCAACTTGGATGGAAATCATGCGTAAGACTTCTAAGTGGAAATACTAGAAGTTTATACAAAATTTCCCATATTTAATGTTTCTGCCTTTGTGATCATGCGAGCATACCCAGACACTGAATCTACTTTATGATGGGTCTCTGAATGAGGGTAATGTAGAACTAAACCCATCAGCTACCCTGTGCAGTTCATGTACTATGAACAAGAAGTAAACCTGTGTCATTTTAACCTGCTGACATTTTTAGGGCTGTTTGTTATGACAGCATAATATAATCTATTCTAATACATTTGTTATTACTTCTATATCTTTTTCTAAAAAAAGAAGAAACACATAGCTCATATTCTCCAAAGCCACATGATAATGAATAAAATATCAAATATTGAATGCATATAATTTAACATGGAGTGATATGATATGCTCTTTTCTTTCAAAAAAATCATTCCACCAGATTAGAGGGCATGTAACAGTCATCTATCAATAAGTTGTCACTTTGCTCATATTAAAAGAAAGTTATTTTTTAAAATCCTTTGATTTAAAATGTTTCATTATTAATTTTACCCAGAATCTTATCTGCCATGCTGTTATGACACTAATCAAAAATTAAAAAATTATACTGATCAAAAATAGAGATATGATAACTTGACAGCTAAAGGCATCTACCTTTTAAGACTGATAAAAGTTCAAAAAGTTGAAAAGTACATTTGAAAAAGGCACACTCTCTGCAATAAATATCACATTTCTGAAAGAGAATTCAGATTGCTGTTTGCATACTAGATATGCCAATATAAATCACATTTGAATGAAATCAGACCATATGAATTGGAAATGTCTGTTTCCAGTCCCTTTACTGTCAGATGAATCTGTATGACAGGCTCTGCCAATAAAATGTGAGTAAAATTGATATATATTATTTTGATGTATGAGGTACTATAAGGCTTATACTCAATTTCTTACAATCTTTTCCCAGCTCTGCAATCAAAGAAGCCTCATGTTTTAGGTAGGGCAGGTGAAATATGGCAGTAACTTTGTCAGTGATGCATTATTTCTTGTGGTTCCTTTACACTCTGCTAATACCTTAGTGAATTACCTCTTTATGAAACATTCCTTGAATTACACTAATTTAAATATGCCATCTGTTTCTTGCTGGGCCCCTGGCTGATAGAATTAGGCTAGGTCCAAGAGTTTTATGCAGAAAGAAACCCCCCATATCCACCCATCTATGATAAAAGCTTAAGAAAAAATATTCCTGGTATATTAGGCCACTGAAATGTGGGGATTATTTGTTTTTCGTTTTTTATATATATTATTTATTTTTATATATTTTTTATTGCATTTTTGGTTTTGGGGTTCATGTGAAGAACATACAAGATTGTTGCATAGGTACATACATGGCAATGTAGTTTGCTGCCTTCCTCCCCATCACCTATATCTGGCATTTCTTCCTACGTTATCCTTCCCCAATTCTCCTCCCCCTGCTGTCCCTCCCCTAGCTCCCTCTCACAGACCGAAGTGTGTGATCCTCCCCTCCCTTGTGTCCATGTGTTCTCATTGTTCAACACCTACCTACCAGTGAGACTCTGAAACCTAACCTATCCTGACAAATACACATATCAAACTAGATAATGAATGCTTCATCGGCACCTGCTGTTCTAAGAAATTCTCTCATGGGAAACGGATAAGGGAATGGATGTTGAAGAAAGAAAAACCAAAGGGGAATAGAATTTTTTGTATGCTGGATGCTAAACAGGTCTGCTGAAAAGAAAAAAAGTATAATTTTAGGATGCATTATCCTGATTTTTCAGAGGAAGCTATGGAATACAAGTAACATCTCAGAGTCTATCTGCAAATGAGATGAGAGTTTGAATTTAATAATGAGCATTTCTTGATAATTATAAGGTTTTTAAAATAACTTTTTGTGGGGGGGAAAGGCTCTACCTTAGGTTGTTTTCTGCTATATTTGCAAAATATAGTTTGTTATTTGTTATACTTGCCATAAGCAAATACCACAGACTAATTTATAATAAACAAATTTATTTAGTTCTCAGTTCTATAGGCTGAGAAGTTAGACAGCATGGAGCTAGCATCTGGTGAGGGTCATTCCATTGCCAAAGGCATCACGTGGTGAGAGCATAAGCACAAGAGAGAAAATCAGTGCAAATAGATACTATCAGGAGTCCACTCCCACAATAAGTAACCAACTCTAGCAATAATGTCATTAATTCGGTTATGAGGATGAATCCCTCAGAATATAATCACTTCTTAAATGTGCTGCTTCTTAACTGTTGTGTTGGGGATTAAATTTCTAATACATGAGCTTGTAGGGGATGCATTCAAACCATAGCAGGCTCCAAGGTTAATTTTCAAAAAATGTGCTCAAAAACAGGTAAGGGCAAAAGGAGCCTAATGGAGTTTAATATATAATAGCATAAGCAGTGTTTGCTAGAAAACCTTTCAAAACAGAGCACTTTATCAGTCAATATTAGCTGTTATAATGTATAACTTATAAGTAGAAGGTGGATGATCAATGTTTATATTTATAAATATCACAAAAATTAAAATATACAGTCTCTATGTAAATAAAAATTGAGTACATATAATTTTCAAAGCTTTCTATTTTAAATTATATAAACTGAGAAAAATTCATTATTAATTAACTTCTTATATTTTAAGTTACTTTCTCAGAGTATTGAAGAAAGAACTGTATCTGGTACTTGATAGCCAAGAAATATTTTTTTTAAAGAGATATTCATTGTGGGACTACTATACACTATGGGGAACACAACAATAAATATAACGATTTCTAGTTCCTTCGACAGTTTACATTCTAATGGTAGAGACAAAAAAACATAAACAGTAAAGCTATGATGCATCACTTTGTGGTAAAAAGTATTCAGAAAATGTTGGCAGGAAAAGAGGATATTCAGTAAAAAGGAATGGTTCTTTTAGAGAGTCAGGTCATAGTAACTTGCTATAACCAAATAACCTTACCTCAGGAACTAGTGGATTGAAGGAATGAGCCTTGAAAATATGCAGAAGAAATGTATTCCAGGTAAAAGACATACAAAGTAAATGTTCCCAAAGCCTCAAGCTGGTTTATTATGCCTAGAAGACAATGAGGCTGGACATGGTAGCTCATGCTTGTAATCCCAGCACTTTGGGAAGCCAAGGCAGGCGGATCACCTGAGGTCTGGAGTTTGAGACAAGCCTGACCAACATGGAGAAACCCCATCTCTACTAAAACTACAAAATTATCTGGGCGTGGTGGTGCATGCCTGTTATCCCAGCTACTTGGTAGGCTGAAGCGGGAGAATGGCTTGAACCTGGGAGGCGGAGTTTGTGGTGAGTGTGGATAGCACCATTGCACTCTAGCCTGGGCAAGAGAGCAAAACTCTGTCCCCTCCAAACAAAATGAAAAATAAAAAGACAATGAAGGCCAGTGTTCAGGTTATGGCTAATCAAGGGAGAAAGGATATACTGGAAAATACAATTTGAAGAGGTAACTAAGGCCAGATGATATAGGGCTCTGTCTGCCAAGGTAAGGTGTGTGTGTGTGGGCATGGGGAGTATGTTTTGTTACTGTTTTTACTTTTTGTTTTGATGCAGTGAAGCCATTAAAAGATCATGAACACGTGTGTGTCATTCATTGTAGATATGAATAAGGAACAAGGACTGAACTTAATTTCTCTCTGTAAACAGCTAGAAAACTGTATATAAGATGTAAAACAAATATTTTTGCACATTGGAAAATAGGTAGTATAGGATATGATCCCTGAAAAAAAGGAAAAATGAGTTGAGTCCTACATTTGCCCTTAACATCTAGATTGGATGCTATGTCTAGGCTGTAGTCACAGAGAGGGGAAACATAAGAAGAACCAAGCAGTCTCGTTGAATCCAGTACATAGAGAACAGAGTTCAGTGAGACTTAGGTAGCTAAAAGTAGCAGGGCAAAATTCTAGAAAGATACAACTGTGCAATAACAAGGCTTCAGAAATCTACAGAAGGGTTTCTTTAAGTCTAGACTTAATACTTGCCTATATATGCATAATGTAAAACTCCACAAGTCTTACACAAAATATGTAAAGTTGTAAGATAAAAATTTGGCAAAGTTCACACAAGGCAAGGAGTTGTTTAAAGTCTAACCAGCCAGAAGGTATTGTCCTTGGTGATCAGCCAGAACATTTGGTGGAAGCTTCAGCAGAGTCTTATTTTTTAATTATGGCTTAATTATCCCTGGAGTAAAGACTACTCCAGATATACACTACAAAAACTTAAACAGGCCTCAAAGCCATAAAATCTATCCAAAATAATTTGATTGCCAAGTTAACTGCCAAAGAGTAGCATAAGATTAATAAGGCCCAATCTCTAATCAAAATATTTTACACATTCCAAGAAGCAAGAAAAACTAATGCATAACCGAGAAAAAAAATTTACGTGAAATAAAGAAATAATGGAAATAATGAAAGAAAATGATATTAACATAAATATAACTATAAACAAGTATTTAATTAAAAACATAAAGAAATGAAACTGATAATATAAAAAATTATACTTTCATAGAGTAAAACAATATCAAAAATTAAAATACTATTAGATGGGATATATAGCAGATTAGACACTGTAAAATAAAAATAACAGTGAACTTCCAAGCATAGCAATAGAATCAAACCAAAAGAAGGAGAAAACAAATATTAGAAAGAATAAAGAGAGCTTTCATGATGTACAAGCTATATTCAATAATCTACTATATATAAATGGTGTCCTAGAAGGAACATTGAGACTAAGGAGACATAAAAATATCTGAAAAAGTTGTGGCTAAAAATGTTTCAAATTTGATAAAAATTATGAGGTCATAGATCTAAAAAGCTCTATGAATTCAAACAGAATAAACACATACACAAATGTTTCTGGGAATCACATGTGAATCAAATTGCTGAAAACAATGAATGAAGAGAAATATATCAAAGGCCACCAGAAAGACAAAAATGCATGCTCTATACAAAGAAATGACTAAAAGAAGAAATGCAATTGTTAATACCCCAAAATCAGGCCTGTAGACGTTAGTTCAGACTGTGTATTCTGAAGCAGCCCTGCAACTCAGTTCCATTAGCTCTTAGCCATGATGCAAGGCCTGTTCCTGCCCACTCAAGGACCCACACAATGACCTGGTGAGAGCCCTTTCATGGACCAGGTGTGAGTTATCCATGTATGCACTAGGTAGCAGGCCTACCATCTGAAGACCCAACTGTATACCACAAAATAGATCTATGTCCTAGCACCAGCCTTGCTGGCTAAGATCCTGAAGGAAGTCCCATCAGCTCAATATCCAAGCAAGATCCACACTCCCCAAGTCCCTGGTAACAGGCCCACCAACCTTAAATCCCACTGCAGACTCAGTGACAGCCATGTGACCTGCCTTGAACTCTTCTTGACAGCGATCCCAGAGACAGTCTCATCACCCTTCAGATCTGACAGAAAAAAACCTTCGCCTTCCAAAACCAGTTTTTAAGGATTAAAAGATATTTGCTCCTTCAAAAGTATAGACACTGATGCAAGGCCACACATCATGAAGAATCAGACAAACATGATACACCGAAACAAGCTATTAAAGCCTCAGTATTTGACCCTAAACAAATAGAAATCTGTGAATTATCTGACAAAGAATTCAAAATAATTATCCTTAAAAGGCTTAATGAGATGCAAGAGAACACAAATAGACAAAGAAAATGAGAAAAATAATACATTAAGTATGAAAAGTTTAATAAAGAAATAGAAACCCTGAAAGAGAACCAAACAGAAATACTGGGGACAAATAATACAATGAATGACCTAAAAAATACAATAAAGAACTTCAAAAGCAGTAGACAGGATCAGGAAAAAAAATAAAGAGTAAACTCAAAGACAAGTCATTTAATATTAGCCAGTGGGGGCAACAACAACAACAAAAAAAGAATGAAGAAACATAAGAAGTTTATGGGACAACATACTAACATACCAAGACTTATTAATCACAAAGAAATTATTACCAATAATAAGGAGATTGAAGTAATAATCAAAAATATCTTATCAAACAAAGCCTGAAATCTACCAAATATCTAAAGAATATAAATTTTTCTCAAATTCTTACAAAAAATTGAAGTAGAGAGAACACTTTCAAATTTATTTTACAACGCCAGTATTACTCTGATACCAAAGTCAGGCAAGGACACTATAGGAAAATAACTTTATAGCCAATATTCCCTCTAAATATAAACACAAATATTCTCAATAAAATGCTAGCAAATTAAATTCAACTGCACATTCAAGGATCATTTGCCATGATCAAATAGGATTTATTTCTAGAATGAAAGGATGGTACAACATATGCAAATCAATAAACACAATATATCACATTAATTTAATAAAGATAAAAATCATATGATCATCTTAATATGTGCAGAAACATTTGCCAATATTCAAATTCCTTTTATAATAAACACACTCAATAAATTAGATATAGAAAGAATGTACCTCAACATAACAAAGATCATATATGATAAATCCATAGCTGACATTATACTCAATGGTGAAAAGCCAACAAGGATGCCCCCTCTCATTAATTCTCTTTAACACATTATCGAAGGTTCTAGCTTGAGCAATTAATCAAGAAAAAAATAAAAGATCTCCTTACTTATTATCTAAATTGTAAAGGCAGAAGTATAAATGGTATGCTCTTATATAGAGAAAACCAAAACACTGTTAGAATAAATGAATTATAGTAAAATCATAAGGAAGAAATTTACATTCAAAAATCAGTATCCTTTCTCTATGCTGAAAACAAACTATGAGGAAAAAAATAAATTATAAAAAAATCTCATTTACAATAGCATCAAAAGCAATAAAGGACTTAAGAATAAACTGAAACAATTATGTGAAAGATCCATACACTAAAACATAAGACATTGATGAAATAAATTGAAGAAGACAAACACATGAAAAAAATGCTATTCTTATATATTGGAAGAATTATTGTTAAAATATCCATACTACCTAAAGCAATCTACAGATTTAATTCAATCCCTATTAAAAATTTAATGACTTTTTTCACAGAAATTTAAAAAATCTTAATCATAAGGAACCATATAATTTTAAATTATATTACAAAGATAGAGTAATCAAGACAGTATGGTACTGGCATATAAATGGACACAGACTAATGGAACATAGTCTAGGCATAAACTTACACATATAATGCACACATAGGGGTTGGTAGGAAGAAAGAGGAGATACTGGTCAAAGAATACAAACTTTGTTATAAGATGAGAAAGTTTCCCAGGAAGCACATGTACAGCACACTAGGAATGACCCAGCAAGGATATGGCTTGTCTGCCAACTGTGGCCACTGCCTGAGTGAGCCCTGTGGATTAGAACACTCAATAAAGGAAACAGAGCCATGGAGACAGTAATAAATGGTGAAGGGATAACTGCTGAGCCATATGCTGAAGATTGAAACTGGATCCCTTTCTTACACCATATACAAAATCAACTCAAGGTGGATTAAATAATTAAATGTAAAACCTATAACTATAATAACTGTAAAAACCTACAAGTAAAAGATAATCTAAGTATTACAATTCTGGATATAGGATCTGGCAAAAATTTCATGAGGAGAAAGGCATAAACAATTGAAACAAAAACAAAAATTGACAAACGGGACATAATTAAAGAGCTTCTGAACAGCCAAATAAACTGTCAACAGAGTAAACAAATGACCTACAGAATGGCAGAAAAGTTTTGCATACTACAAATCTGACAAAGGCCTAATATTCAAAATCTATAAGCAACTTAAACAAATTTACAAGCAAAAAACAACTCCATTCAAAAGTGGGGAAAGGACATGAACAGACACTTCAAAAGAAGACTTACATGCAGCCAATAAGCTTATGAAAAAATGCCCAACATCACCAATTAACTAGAGATGTACAAATCCAAACCACAATGAGATACCATTTCACACCAGTCACAATGACTATTATTAAAGATTGTGAAGAAAAAGGAAGCATATACACTGTTAGTGGGAATATAAATTAGTTCAGCTATTGTGGAAAGCAGCTTGGCAATTTCTCAAAGAAGTTAAAACACAAATATCATTTGATCTAGCCATTATTGGGTATATACCCAAAGGAATATAAATCATTCTGTCATAAAGACACAAGCACATGTATGTTCATCACATCATTATTTACAATAGCAAAGACATAGAACCAACCTAAATGTCCATCAATGGTAGACTGGAAGAAAATATGGTACATATACACCGTAAAATACTATGCAGCCATAAAAAATAAAATCATATCCTTTACAGCAATATGGATGGAGTTGGAGGCCGTTATTCTAAGCAAATTAATGCAGGAACAGAAAACCAAATACTGCATGTTATTATTTATAAGTGGGAGATAAACATTGAATTCATATGCACACAAAGAAAAGAACAGCAGATACCAAGGCCTAGCTGAGGTTGGAGTGTGGGAGGTGGGTGAGGATTAAAAAAACTACCTGTAGCAGGCTATGCTTATTACCTGACTGAAGAAATAACCTGTATACCAAACCACTGTGACATGCAATTTACCTGTATACTAAACCTGCACATGTATCCCTGAACTTAAAAGTTAAAAAAAAAAAAAAAGAGAGAGAGAGAGAGACAGTTCTGAGGATCTAATACAGAGTATAATGATATACTACTCCAGCTTTGTAATTCTCAAAGGCAATGCCCCTATTTCAAGTTTTTAAATATTTTAATCCATTCATCTATTAATGAACATTTGAGTTGCTTCTAGTTTTGGGCTGTTACAAATAAAGCTGCAATGAACATTCATGTACTTCTTTTTGTATAGGACATTTACTTTTATTTCCCTTAGATAAATAACAATCAACAAGATGGTTATACGATAAGGTAGATGCATGTTCAAATTTCTAAGAAATTGACAAATTTTTGTATTTTTTTCATTCCCTTTAGAATATGTGAGAATTCTAGTTTCTCCACATACTATATAATACTAGGTATGGTTAATATCTTTTCAATTTTATTATTTCTAATAGGTGTATAGTAATAACTCTTTGTTGTTCTTATTTGCATTTTTTATGGGTAATGATGTTAAATATCATTTTATGTGTGTTTGTGTCATCCACGTGTCTTCCATGGTGATATGTCTGATCAAATGTTTCCCATTTTTTAGTTTTTGGTCATTTGTTTTGCTTTTTATGTTATTTGGTTTTGAAATGCCTTTAGATGGTCCAGGCAAAGTCTAAATAATTAGGTATATAATTTAAAAGTATTTCCCCTAATCTATGGCTTGCATCTTAATGAGCTTAGCAGTGTCTTTTGAAAATAAGTTTAAGTCCAACTTATTTTTTTTTAATTTATACAGAGCATGTCTTTGATATTGCATCCAAGAAATCTTTGACTAACCTAAGGCTTCAAAAAATTTTCTCTTATATTTTTGCCTAGAAGTTTTATAGTTTTAGGAGTGAATAAATTTTGTAAGATACATATCAAAGTTGAATTTTTTGGCATATGGATATCCAATTATTCGAACACTATTTGTTGAAAAGACTATTTTTAATCTATTACATTGACTTTGCAACTCTACCAAAATCAGTTTTTCATATATGTGTGGATCATTTCCTGGATTATTTAATCCATTTAATGGATCTGTTTGTCTATCACGATACCAATACCATGCTGTCCTAATTACTCTAGCTTTATAATATGTATTTAAATTGAGTGATGTTTTTCCTCCAAATTTATTATTTTACTTTTTAAAGTTGTTTGGCCATCTTAAATTATTTGCACTTACATATAAAAGCTAAAGTCAGCTTGTTAATTTCTCTAATAGTGCCTGCAAGGACTTTAACTTTATATTGAAACTATTAATCAGTTTGGAAAAAATCATCACAACCTCAACTCTTTAGACTAAAGAACATTTCATATTCATATATATATATATATATATATATATACACACACACACACACACATATATATATATCCACATCCTTTATTTAAATTATTCTTTAGTTTTTTTCTCAAGTGCCTTGTTTTAGTTTTTAGTATACATTTTTGTCAGATTTATCCATATTTCACATTTTTGATGCTACTTTACATAATATTGTTTCTTAATTTTATTTTCTAATTGTACTGCTATATAGAAAAATAGGCTTTTGAATATTGATCTTGTATCCTATGATACTTACATATTCCCTTATTATTTGTAGCAAGGTTTTTTTGATAGAATTGATAAGATTTTCTATATAAACACTGATGTAATCTACCAGAAAAGCGCAATATTTGTTATTTATGTATTTATGCTTTATTGCACTGGAGAGAACATTCAAAACAATGTTGAATACCAAAAGTGGTAGGTAAAGACATCATGTCTTGTTTCTAACCTAAGAGACAAAGGGTTCAACCTTTCACCACTAAGTATGTTAACTGTAGACTTGTTTTAGGTGACTTTTGTCAGCTCGAAGTTTCACTCTATTTTTAGTCTTCTGAGAGTCATTATTAGGAAGGGTATTGGGTTTTGATAAGCATTTTGGGGGCTTATATTGAGGTAATCATATAAGATTTTTGTAATTGTGTAAATGTAATAAATTATATTTGTTGGTTTTTGAATTTTAAACCAAACTTACTTTACTAGAATATACTCCAGTACAATATTTTAATCCTAGAAATTTTGTTTTTATATTATCCATTCTTTACATATAGTTTCAAAATAATACGATTATACTGTTCATAGTAACTGTATCATTTCTGGGTTAGTTTTGATTGATATTTTTGCATTAATATGAGTCATATTTTTCCATCTTTATATATCTGTTTATTTTTTCACAGGATGTCAGATACTGTGATTTTTTTTAATGTATAATTGTCTATAATTTGCATTCCTATAAGCATTCTCGAGTTTTGTTCTGGGATGCATTTTATTTCTAGAAAACAGTTTAATTTCTTTTTAGATCATGATTATTTTTTGTTAGTTTTGCTTTGAAGTTTTGTTAAGTGGAAACAGATCAATGGTGAAGATAGGGCTAATTACTCTCCCACTATTAAGGGAAGTCCCTGTAGATAATTTGACCTAATGCTTCATAAGTTATGAGACTTTTCCATTGTGGCTGATGAAAATAAGCTCCCTTCTTGACCCTGTGTAAGCCCTGAGTAACATTATCTCCAATCATTTCAGGTTATTCCTTCCTCACCCTATATAGTTTCCTCATACATACACAGATAAAGAGAACATCAGAGTTCTCTCTTTTCATAGCTCTACTGTTTCTGTAACTTGTCCTGTGAAATCTATTGTCTTAATCTATTTTCTCTTGCTAAGACAGAGTGACACAGACTGACTAATTTATAAAGAAAAGAAGTTTTTTTGGCTTATAGTTCTGAAGGATGGGAAGTCCAAGGGCCTGGTGGCAGTTTCTGATGAGGGCTTTTGTAGTACATCAAAACATTTTAGGAAAGCTGAAGGGCAGGTGAATGTGTGCAAAACAGAGCAAAACATAAAGGGTGACATCCTTTAGTAAATGTTCACTATTGCGGTAATTAAATCAGGTGATGAGAGCAGGTAGTCACTCTCACAAGAATTAACCTAGTCCAGTGAGAGTGGTGTTAATCTTTCTTAACTACGTGATCGCCTCTCCAAAGTCCCCATCTCTCAACACTGACACAGGAGAGGACCAAGTTTTCAACACATGAATTCTGGAAGACCCATTCAAGCCATAGCACATATCCACACCTTTCCATTTTGGTCTTTATGGACTCTTAGCTCCCTCTACTCAATTCAAGGAGTGGTCTGGGATTCAGCAAAGTCCACTCTCCCTGAATTTCACCCCTGCCAACACAGGAAACTGTCTCAATACAATAAGATAGGGCAATTGTCAGGCTCATTTCTTTTCCATCACGAGAGATTCTGCTTTGCTGTCTGATGCCCAATGTCTTAAAAACCATTTGACTCACTCTGTCCTACTTTTTTTTTTTTTTTTTTTTTTTTTTTAGTTTTTCAGATGGAAAGGTAAATTCAGTCCCTGATACTCTAGACAACTTTACAACTCTTAAAAGTACTCTTTCTCTAATGGCTTTCCTTCTTTTCTCT
The DNA here is from genome assembly GCF_009761245.1 of Sapajus apella. NCBI lineage: Eukaryota > Metazoa > Chordata > Mammalia > Primates > Cebidae > Sapajus > Sapajus apella. The sequence continues at coordinate 3,872,956 of NW_022436955.1, read as the reverse complement.
CTCTCAGATCTAGGGCTGGTTATGGTGCATTATATTACTAGGTATAAAATTCTGGAAACAGTTCTTTCATTTAACTCTCCCGCAGTTGCCAGATTTGAGTGTTTCATCTATGTTTTGCTTTACTTTGATTTACAAGAAGAGATAGAATCTCATAAGCAAGTGAAAAGCTTTTCACCATGAAAATAAAATTACTATCAACCACCACAACCATAATAAAAGCAAAATTTGTTCATCTATTATCATAAAGAAAATTACACATCATGAGAATTAAGATTAGGATGGGTTGGTAAATTTATTGGTATAAATAAAAGACAGTCCTTTTCTGAATGCTTAACTTTCCTTAATGAAATAAGAGCAACATTATTAACTGTGAGAAAGAAAAGGGACATCGAAGATTTGAGAAACAGTCGATTTCTAAAATAACCATCAGAGAAAATGCTAAAATAATTTTATAATAGCAAGAAAATGTAGGTTACTACATAAACAGTGAAATCTAAAATATGAAAATCCAAAATCCCTTTTTTCATGATTTGTGAATTTCTAATACAAGAGATCTTTAGGAATTTAAGTAACAGCTAGAAATGCTGAGAAAAACAATATTTGATGGTTGGTCATATTGTGATTGAATTACATTTTTTTCTTTAGATGATGAACGTGAAAAGATCACCAAGTCATTCATGACCCTAAACATTTTGGCTTTCTAGTACTTTGCTTCACTCGCTGTATTCTAAATACATTGACATTTTATCCAGTTTTCTGAGCAGCATGTCAAACTTAACCCTATTCTGTTTTCTCATGCTGTTCCGTCTGCTTGTAACAGTCTTTTCCAGGGACATGGACTTCTAGTATTTAGTTTCCTGCTCATACAGGAAACTAAATACTAGAAGTCCATGTCCCTGGAATAGTTATATAAAAATAACTGTCATGTAAGCAATAGGAGACAGATGCAGAAATAGTAATATTAGTTTAACAAACCACACTGCAGACTAATTTATTTTTAAGAGCATATCATGATGTTAAATTATTATTTTGTCTAATTTTTAGCTTTCTCTACAAAGGATGATATAGAATAAATCTGTCTTGCCCACTAGTATACTGACTTCCCATAGAAGAGTGCCCAATATATACTGAGTACTAAGCAAATGAATGTGTAAAAGAAGAAGGTACAGAAAAAAAATTTTTTGAAACAAACTGGATTTCAATAAATGCCTCAAAAAACTTTTTCTCAGTGTTCAGCCTTGGGTCATTTGCATTCCGTTTTGAATCTGTATACATCAATTTTCTTATTGGGAGTTAAAATGTTATCAGTTTGCTCTTTGGGAAATAATAATGTGAGATGAAATTGAGATGGCATTTGGCCAATATGCCCTGTCTTGAGTTCTTCTAGGGAGATGTATACACAAGAATGAAGCAAGGCAGAGTAAAACTTTATTAGTGGCTGTCATTTATCCCCAAAGCCCTGTGAAGAACACTAGTATGTAAGCTGGTACAGTTGGAAATATCATTTTTTATTCTCTTTTGATGGCCTTTGTAAACCATAATAAAGAAGGCTAACAGTTTTTTTCAACTTTCATCCCAAAGTGTAGACACAATTCTCAACTCTCAGCATTGCAGAGAAAGAGAGAAGATTGGCCAAGAATACAACTGGTTGGGAAAAAAAAATCATTAAAAGAAATTATGAGTTTATGATCTAGCACCATCATAGACCATGGTTACTATTTCCCTGCTTAGCTATTATGTTGAAAGAAAAATAGTTTAAGAGAAGGAAACTGCAGCTTCATAAACAACAGCAAAAAAGAGATGTCTGGGTTTTCTCTCTATTGAAGCAAACTTTAACTCTTTAAAGAGTGGAGGGATAATAATTTGGTGAGATATGATCAAGGTTAACAACCACATGCATCTCTCTTATGTGATAGGGAAAGTAAAAAAATGGCCAATAGGTGGGGGGGGGGGAAGAATGGCTAGAACTTCTCCCAGAGAAGTAAGGCAACAGCTTTACTCAATGTTTCTTTTAATTATGAGATCACAAAATGAAATAAGGTAGAAAGTAAGAAATGATTAGTAGTATGGGCCCAAGCTCCTCCCTCATAGGAAGAGGCTCTCCCTGATTTATATGAATAAAGCAAGAGACTGAACATAAAAACAGGTAATGGCCAAGCCATTCATGATAATGGGAAAAATTGAGATTCATAATCTCTGCAACAGCATTTCAGACAGCCAGACTATAACCTCTTTTTATTCAAGCCAGAGTGGTTAGAATTTAGTTTTAAGTCACAACTTTCCTATTTTTTTCCTCTGCTTTCAATGCAGGACCAATCATAGAAAGCTAAATATACTCTAACAAATTATTCACATAAGATGTTTCACATATAATGAGTCTACCTCCAGTTTCTCCGTGCCAACAGCTGCTAATCGAAGAATATCTGAAGCCTTCCATGTTTTTCACTATGAAGCTCTCCCATACCCCTGCCAACTTGGAGACTTTGACAAACTCAAGTGATAGCAACTGAATACTTGGCTATATAGATAGCCCTGAATGAATAGCCTTTGATTATCTTCATTTGGGTGGTCATCATCTATTTCTACAAGAGAAGGATCAAATAAGACAACATGACCTTTATCCTCATACATAACGAAAAGTGATAAATTGCTGTAACAGTATTCCATTTTCTAAAATAAGGTATTTCCTACCTTATTGGTAAGGATTGGTACCTTGAAAATCCCTTAGATTTCCAATTAATCTTATAGCATAATATCTAACTTTAACCCTTGAATCATGGCAAGTTTAAAATCAAACAAATTCATACAAATAGCTGTTTATGTTATTGCTGATAAGACAAGAGAACTCCATAACTTTGTGTGTTAAGTTTCCTGTTTGTATTTGTTTTGTTTGTAAGGTTTTACCACGACAAGAGAAAGCAAAAGGAAACTGTGTAGAGGCTGATAAAAGGGGATCTCTTACAGATTTTAAGTCTAAGCACTACTAGCTTCTCAATGAGCAAGATTCTATAAAAGGTTCAAGGGAGAAAAATATCCTTATTCCTTTGAACCTGGTGCCCCTCTTATCTTCTACATCAATAGCTCCTGATCTTTAACCCCTTTGTAAAATATTGCCCAAATTCTCATCTCTTCTATCACATTGGGAATGATTTTGTAGGCAATTGGGTTGCATCTTAAGTGATGTGGAGACAGAGGCACAGCTTCAGATCTTGTGAGAGGAGCAATTTTAGGACAAAATTTCTAGCTGGGCAAAATGGGCCTCCTCTGAGCATGGAGCTAGAAATTATGCTGAATGCTTTATTCACCTCAGTTAATTTAATCCTCACAATAATCAAACTAGAAAGTAATGCCCTTTTAATGAAAATGTTGTTTACAATGAGAATGGGGAAAGTTTAGTGACTTTTTACCTGTAAGACTGTGAGAGAGTAGAAGAGCTGATTGTGAAACCATGTATTTCCTTCACCCCCAAAACAGTATTCTTAATCAATACTCAATGCATAAAAAATATTCTTGGAAAAGGGCACATTTCAGAGACATAGGCAACACAGTAACATATTTCTTTTCCACATTTGGATCTCAGCTTATTATTCCTTAAACCCTTTTTCCTGAGTAGTGGTAGCATTGTTGAGGACATAGAAACCTGATAATTGAGCTTCAGTGTTGGCTTAACATGTTCTATTTTATTTTGACTCAATGGAACATGAACTCAATCTGATCTGTTCATTGAAATGTACTGTTGCATCAATTGGGAAAATATATATTATTTCAAATGTTTTGAAAAGTTCTGAACCAGATACTTAGCCCAGATTCCCTAGAAAACAAAACCCGAGGGAAAGCTTCAGGTATACAGTAATAGAGCCTGAATTATATCCCCAGGGCAACAAGAACAAAGTTGACAATGTATTGGGTTTGAGAAGGGCTGAAAGCAGATACAAATGGTACATTACTGAACTGACAAGATCAGGACTACTTCAGATGTGTAGGGAATCACTGTGCTTCATTGGTCTAAGTTTGCACCTCTCAGAAAGAACAGCCCCAACCTTCTATACTCCCACAAACTGACCCCTCCAGAATGTGCAGTGGTGGGAAAAAGGCACTAGGAGAGTAGGAGAAGCTACGTAATCTGAGTCTCACGCAGAAATTTCATGAAATCTGTATTCAATATTCTGTCAACATTCCTGCTATTTCCTAATGAATGAGCAATATATGTAAACAACATATGTAATCTAAAAAGCAAAATACAAGTGGTAGGATTTATTTAACAATCTATATCCCAGAGTAATCCATCCTAGATCCATTTGTCATCTATTAGTTTATTTAATTAATCCCATTCATTCCAGGATCTACTTATTGTTAGGCTGTATTGTAGGATCTAGAATTAGATCAGTGGACAAAACAGAAAAAAAAAGTCCAGTTTTTTCACATTTTAATTTTAATTAATTTATTTTTTTGAGACAGGGTCTCACTCTGTCACCCAGGCTGGAGTGCAGCAGTGCAATCCCAGCCTACTGTAACCTCCATCTCTGGTTTCAAGTGATTCTGGTGCCTCAGCTTCCCAAGTAGTGGGGATTACAGGCATGCACCACCACGCCTGGCTAATTTTTTTTGTATGTTTAGTAGAGACAGGTTTCACCACGTTCACCAGGCTGGTCTGAAACTCCTGACCTCAAGTGATCTGCCTGCTTCAGCCTCCCAAAGTGCTGGAATTGCAGGCGTGAGCCACCATACCTGGCCAAATTCCTGTTATTTAAAGCTCAACCTATTAAGATAGCTATTAGATACTGTCATCCAATGATAAATCTTATGAAGAGAATAAGAGAGTGTAAGGTATAGAAAGGAAGGAACAGAGTTAATTTAGATGGGTTTTGAATCCTCAATGATAAGAAGGAGAGAGCCAAGCTAAACAGGGTGCATGGGCAGAGATGAATAGTTTCCAAGGGGGATCAAACCACAAGTGCAAAGATCCTATGGTGCCATGAAACTGGTGTATTGGAAGAATATACCAGCAAAGATTTTATGGTGCCCTTTTTAAGATTCTCCATTTCTCATTCTTCTTTGCTAGCTGAGATGTGTAGTTGAAGTTTATATGGAAAATGATATCTGCAGATACAGTTCTAAGAATGTTATCGGGAAATGAAGGGAGCAGGTGGTGGAGTGCAGAGTATTCCTTCATTACCTCTAAATGGACAGCTGTGATATAAATGCAGGAGAAATCTCAAAAATACATACACGGCTCCTTAAAGAAAAGTTATGCCAGGGTAAACCTTAATCAGCCATGAAGAGTGGCTAATTTCTACCTCAGGGGCTTTAGTGAATAAAAAGCGATACATTCATGAAAAAAGAAAATTTTGGCCTTGGTCATATAAATAGATTTCTGACACAAAATTGTCCTTGTACCTAGAGGGTAAAACTTTGAAGCATAATTCTTGTTCAATATTTAAACCAAAAGCCAATCTGAATGCATTTCTTTAAACATAAATGTTTAATTCAAAAGATAAATGCAAATTAAATATATCCACAGAGGAATGTATTCCAGTTATTTTATTTCACTTAGACAATTTTGTGTTTTGTTTTGTAAGATGTTCATTAATTCTCAAACAACACCTAGAAGGAAAGATGGAGATGAATGAAGAGAAGGAAAAGAAGCACAGCTGCATTGCCTCAACTCTCAGCAATATTACAGATGCTTACTTGAATTCATGACAGTTAATTATGTTCTGTATATCACACTGACTTTTGTTACAGTGGTAGAACCAAGGGCTGGTGAAGGTGAGGTATATTTGTTCTATCATTCACTGATAAAATAAGTATATTCATTCTTAAAATCAACATCTATCAAGAGCTTTCAAAAACTAGCATTTAATCTGGTAATACTACATTGACTAGCCTTAACTTTTAAGAAAAAAACAGATTTGTAAGAATATTTTTCTCGATATGGTAATGATAAGAAAGTAAAGCTTAAAAAATTAAGAGAGAGGAAATACCAGAAATGCATGAAAAGCAGAATCTTTAAATAAATTATGATATAGGCAAGGGTGAAAAATGAGATAGGATTATTATCTGTCAAAAACAAAATGGTTATTGACACGAGAAAACACAATTTAATATTAAGGAGAAAAATCAGATGCAATAGCTATTGTATTAGAGAGCTTTACATGTTCACCAAATTTCATGCTCTTTTTTCCTGCAGAATGGGATTGTCACTGGAAGATAATTGTGGAACCAGTTACTACATTTTCTAGCTTCTCTTACCTCTGCATGTGTTCATGAGACTTTTGATTGTGAAGAGAAGATGAGGGGAATTGATGTGTGCCATTCTCAGTCAAGGCTTTTTTAAAGAAGAGAATATGTTTCCTCCATGTTTTTCTTTGGTTGGTTGGTTTCATTTTTGCTCTGTTACCTTTACCCCTGTATCTTTTATGGAAGCAAATAACTACAGTGCCCTAGAGAATGGCAGACACACAAGATGAAAGGAGCCAGGTCCACGCAGCACTCCACAGAACAGTGTCTCCTAGAGACACAGAAGAGTGCCACTTGTATGCCAAGCCAAAATAAACCTCTATTGTGTTTGAATCTTTACGTGTTTTGAGGCTGTTTTAGCAGCTTTTTTTTCCTAACTAGTTCAGAAATCTACTTGCTATAGTGAAAAAAAAGCACTGAGAAGCTATCACTACTTCTTGCTAGGTGACAAAATTGTAATTTCCAATAAAATTATAAGATTTGTATAAGTTGTGCATTTTATGGTTTCTACTCTAAAAGATTGTTATTCTTTAAGTATAAACATAATTTTGTATATTCATTTATTTAATGACATTTGCTCTGTCACCCAGGCTGGAGTGCAGTGGTACTATCTCAACTCACTGGAACCTCTGCTTCCCAGGCTCAGGCGATCCTCCTGCCTCAGCCTCTCAAGTAGCTGCCACTACAGGTGTGCACCACCATGCAGGGCTAATTGTGGCATTTTTTTTTTTTTTTGTAGAGATGAAGTTTAGTCATATTGCCCAGCCTGGTCTCAAACTCCTGGGCTCAAGCAATCCACCTGCCTTGGCTTCCCAAAGTGCTGGAATTACAGCCATGAGCTACCATGGCTGGCCTTATAATTTAAATACAATATATGTACATGCATGTGTACATACAGATAAATTTAATTATGTAGCTCGAGTGAAGCAAAATAAAATATTTGAAGTCTTATTTAAGAAACAATAGATACTTTATATATGTTTGACTATAGATTTTATCTGCAGGTTTTCTATGCATTCTACCCCAGCAATTCTCCCTTTACCCTCCAACACATATGAATGACTACCATATTACTACTAAATCCAATGAAAAATCCGAGTTTACTCCTGACTCATCAGTGGGATTTTATGCAGATGTTCCTTCCTTCTTGAATAAATCTTTTTTCTTTTAATGTATTTTTTTTATTGTACTTTACATTCTGGGGTACACATGCACATCATGCAGGATTGTTGCATAGGTACATACATGGCAATGTGGTTTGATGCCTCCATCCCTCCATCAGCTATATCTGGCATTTCTCCCCATGTTATCCCTCCCCAACTTCTCTACCCCCATTGCTCCTCCCCTGTTTCCCCCCTAATAGACCCCAGTGTGTGATGCTCCCCTCCCTGCGTCCATGTGTTCTCATGAGTGAGAATATGCAGTGAGTGAGAACATGCAGTGAGTGAGAACATGCGGTGTTTGATTTTCTGCTCTTGTGTCAGTTTGCTGAGAATGGTGGTTTCCAGATTCATCCATGTCCCTACAAAGGGCACAATCTCATCGTTTTTTATGGCTGCATAGTATTCCATGGTGTATA
>NW_022436955.1:3860182-3865037 GCF_009761245.1 Sapajus apella | reverse complement strand
ATCGATGGGCATTTGGGTTGGTTCCAAGTCTTTGCTATTGTAAACAGAGCTGCAATGAACATATGTGTGCATGTGTCTTTATAATAAAATGATTTATAATCCTTTGGATATATACCCAGTAATGCGATTGCTGGGCCAAGTGGAATTTCTATTTCTAGGTCCTTGAGGAAGCACCACAATGTCTTCCACAATGGTTGAACTAATTTACACTCCCACCAACAGTGAAAAATATTCCTATTTCTCCACATGCTCTCCAGCATCTGTCGTCTCCAGATTTTTTAATGATCGCCATTCTAACTGGCATGAGGTGGTATCTCAATGTGGTTTTGATTTGCATTTCTCTAATAATCAGTGATGATGAGCATTTTTTCATGTGTTTATTGGCCTCATATATGTCTTCTTTGGAAAAGTGTTCATATCCTTCACCCACTTTTGGAGAGATTGTTTGTTTTTCTTGTAAATCTGTTTTAGTTCTTTATAGATTCTGGATATTAGCCCTTTGTCGGATGGGTAGATTGCAAAAATTTTTTCCCATTCTATTGGTTTCCCATTCTAATGATTGTTTCTTTTGCTGTACAGAAGCTCTGGAGTTTAATTAGATCCCATTTGTCTATTTTGGCTTTTGTTGCCACTGCTTTTCATGTTTTAGTYATGAAGTCCTTGCCTATGCCTATGTCCTGAATGGTCTTGCCTAGGTTTTCTTCTAGGGTTTTTATGGTGTTAGGTCTTATGTTTAAGTCTTTAATCCATCTGGAGTTAATTTTAGTGTAAGGTGTCAGGAAGGGGTCCAATTTCTGTTTCTGCACATGGCTAGCCAGTTATGCCAAAACCATTTATTAAACAGGCAATCCTTTCCCCATTGCTTGTTTTTGTGAGGTTTGTTAAAGATCAAATGGTTGTAGATGTGTGGCGTTGCCTCTGAGAAGATGAAATCTCATCCGTTGGCTCACAGAACCCCAAATGTCCTTGTTACTCCTCTTTCCTCACTGCTGCTCTTTCCCTGGCTTCTGTGATCATTCCTATTTCTGTTCTCAACTCCATATTGAAATGTTCAAGTCTCAATCCTTGGTTAGCTTCTCTGTTTATCTGTACTTACTCCCTGGATTAGCTCATTTAGTCTATTGCTTTAAAATTCCATATCTAAAAACTCATTTTTTCTCTCCAGCAAAGTCCTCTCTCTTAAAATCCAGATTCATATATTCAACTGCCTACTCAAAAATCACCATTTGAATGTTTAGGAGACACTGAAGACTCAATATATGGTATAATGAACTCCTGAAATTTCCCCCAAACTTGCCCCACCTACAGACTTCCTAATCACAGTAATGGCAATCATCCTTCTTAGTTGACAAGACTGTGAAAGTTGTCAGAATCAAAATTTAGACACTAATGGTAAGAAAACCCTGAAAAATAGAGCCAGGAAAGGCCATGAAGTGAGTGTTCTCATGCTTGCATGACTGAAAACAAAAATTATCACAGAAGACTGCAAAAACCACAACCTGGCAAAAAGGCCATTGCAATCTTTCACCAAAAATACTTCTGCAAGTATTTTTGCAGAAAGTACTGTTCATCCTCAGACCCGTGTCACCCTTGTTATTCAAGGATAATTATTCCAAAACAATTATGTAATCCTCCTCATTTTGTCCTTTAAAAATCTTTGTCTTCTTTTTGCCCCTTAAATATGCACATAGTTTATTATTGCAGCATGCATATTGCCATTGTGATGCATTATTCCCAGATAAATATCTTTTCTTTTATAAAGCCTTTTTCTGTTTATTGTATAGGTTGACAAGGTCAAAATATTGAAATTATTTTTGACTCATCATTTTTCTCATGCACTATATCCAATACATCAGCAAATCATGCTGACCTTATCTTCACTATATTACTAAAATTTACCACTTTTCAGCACATTTGCATTTAAATTCAAATTATAAAGTACATTGTTTTCATTAAATAGAGATATGCAGTAGTTACACATATTTTTAGAAAGCACTGGTTGGTTATATTAAGTCATTAACGAAAATTAAAAGATGTTTCAATCCTACCACTAGCTAGCCATGACATTTTTAGTTATCTAATAGCACTAAACCTCAGTTTGCTTATATTAAAAAATGGAATTAAGATCACCAACCTAAAATAATTATTGTAAGAAAGAAATCTGACCTCTAAGGTTTCATCTCGAAGAATCATAGCTCTAAAATAACAGGGAGTGGAGGGAGAAAAGAAAACGAAAATGCCCAATATAAATCTTTTTTAGTACAACTTACTCATGGCTAACTTTTGTGTTGATTGCAGAATATCTTCCCTGTTGTTAGCTGTGTTACACTGCTAATTCTGTATGTCTACCGATTCTACTGTAAAATGAAAGATGGATTCAATATTTCAAGCCTGGGTTTTATTATAAAGTAGGAAAACAGATAACAAGCTGGTTTGAAGAAAAGATGCTGATTTGGAGGGAAGGACTTGAATGTAGAGGATCATATATGAGAGACCCATAGAAGAAGCAAAGAGAGCCCCTTCAAATGTTAGAGATATTGGCAGGAACTCAGCAGGAGGCAGGGGACTATAATATATAATTGAACTTTTGGAGGATGATGACATCTTTAGGAGAAAGAACAGAAATAAGAAGGCCTAAGAAGATAAGCCAGTGGTGCCAAAAATATTTTCCCAGCCCCAGCTTTTGAGCTTTTGTTGCTCTAATTGCAACCAGCATAGGAATATTACTCTTTTATATTTTTTTCTCTTGTCCAAAAAAACATGCTACGTTTTAAAAGCTTTTTCCGGCAAGTAAAAGGTCTTCTGTTGATTATTTTAATGTACCTTACAAAATGAACCTGTGATTCACTATAATGTTGTCCAAGACATTCAGACATCAAACTGCCTTCTATATGACACACTTCTTAACAGAATCACTTAAATAATTCAGTGGCTTAGCTTACGTGGATACATTCTAACACAGACCTAGCTTATCTAAAATTCCACTCTGCAACAAGCAGAAGACAAGCAGGATGCTGCACAGAATCTGCTTGAAGGCCATTTGTAGTGTGACATCATAAAGAGCACCAAAACTCTGAAGTCAGAGACCTGGGCTTTAAATCTACCACTTTTACAGGTTTTGCTTTATAAGCTATTTCTCCTTCTGTGAAATGTACACCTTCCTTGCAGTAATTTTGTGAGCATTAAATGAAATCAAGTGCAATGAAAATAAAGCAACTGGCACAGTTGCAGACTGATGTCAGGCATTAAGACCAGTTTGCCTCATTTGTCAGCATTTGTACTGGGGGGCATAAGATAGATAATAGGGCTCTATGTAAACAGGCATTGAGCCATTATGAAATTATTTTGAAGAGTACATAGAATCCCCTTCCTAGACAGCCCAGGTGATTGATTTTTTTCCACTGATTGACTCTCAAGAAAACTGTTCTCGATGTTTACCCTTCTTTTCATATAAACCTAAGAATAACCCAGAAAGACAGCTTGAATGCAGTCAATAAAAATGTGAAACATGTTCCTAAGAATATGGAAGTATTCTTACTATGGTCTCTGAAGGTCTAATATTGTTACTTGATGACCTTGAAATGAAAGTGAACCTATTATTGGTTGATAGCATTACTTTTCCCATATCATGTTCTCAGGAATATAAAACTAGATTGAACTGGCAACGTTATTTTAAAGGTACTTTAATTTAAATATGTAAATGTCTAAATTTTTATTATGCACACTCTTGCCACAGGAGCATATGTTGGATTTTTTATAAACTTGTTTTTGTATTAAATATAAGTAGAAATGAAAAGAGATGCCCCAATACAATGTTACCATAAAAACCATATGATTATAAAAAAAATTTAACTTCTGAGAGCTTCCTAACTTCAATAAAGAGACAGAATATGACCAATATGGAAACACTTGTTAAAGAAGGTAAAATCTATTAAGCAGCAGTGATCTGATTCTAACAATTCAGATTTAATGAAACATTCAGAATATGCTATTACTGATATTGTTCATTTAAATATGCTATTACTGATATTGTTTCATTAGGTATACAATTTCTTGCTCAGTGTTTTCATGCCTAAGTGACCTCTAAATTGGTCTGCTGCAAATCACTGCTAATAGATTCACAACAATCTACACCACTCAACCGTTTACAGAGACTGAACGACACAGAGGAGAGATTCAGATTTCTCAAGAGAGAAATAAATCTTCGAAACCAATATACGCTTCTTTTCCCTCTGGTTTATCTCTTTCTCTCTTTTTCCCTCACTTTTTGCTTTTCCCTTCACTTCACCTTTTATCTCCCTATTTCTCCTCCACTCTCTTTTCTCTTTTCTTCTATCTTCTCCCACCAGTTTCCTCATGTATATAGCAACTGTGAGGTATAATTGAGAAGAATCTTAGAGTGGAATGCTTTGCTCTCTGGAATAGCAGACCACATTCTTCAAAATTGTGACTCATAGAAATATGAGAAGTGGAATTTCTCTGTTTCTCTATTCTATATGACAATCTATGTGTAAGCCTAAAGCCAACACACTAGTTATCACTGGAATGTAAAAGAGAACATGGATTCTGAAGCTTGACAACATGAGTTCAAATCTGGACTCTCACTGCCTGTATAGCCTGGAGGAAGTTATGTAACTTTGCAGTTTGTGTTAGTCTGTTCAGGCTGCTATAACAACATCATAAACTGGGTGATTTATAAACAGCAAACATTTATTTCTTACAGCTCTGGAAACTGGGAAGTCCAAAATCAAGGCACTGGCAAATTCAGTCTGGTAAAGAAAAGCTTCTTTATCTAGGTAAATGTGTAACTTGTTTTTTTTTTTTTTTTTTTTTTTTTTTTTTTTTTTTTTTTTTT
>NW_022436955.1:3780031-3860082 GCF_009761245.1 Sapajus apella | reverse complement strand
AACTTGTTTTTTTAGGACTCAACCTCGCTCTTGACTGGTAGGCTGGAGTGCAATGGCTCAAACTGCGCTCGCTGTAACCTCTGCCCCCTGGGTTCAAGAGATTCTCCTGCCTCAGCCTCCCGAGTAGTTGGGATTACAGGCACCTGCCACCATGCCCAGCTAATTTTTGTATTTTTAGTAGAGATGGGGTTTCACCATGTTGGCCAAGCTGGTCTCAAACTCCTGACCTCAGGTGATCCACCTGCCTTAGCCTCCCAAAGTGCTGGGATTACAGGTGTAAGCCCCCACACCCAGCCTAAATGTCTAATATTTTGTTATGCATACATATGAACTTTCTTTTGCATTAAATATAAGTAGGAATGAAAAGAGATGTCTAAATACAATATTACTGTAAGAAACATATGGTTATAGAAATATTGTAACTTTTGAAAGCTTCCTAAGTTCAATAAGGGGACACAATAAAATAGCACCTTCTCTCTGAAACCTCGCACAATGGAAGGTGTTAGCTAGCTTTTTGTGTTCTTTTTTATGAGGCCACTAATCTCAATCATGAAGGAGCTCTCATGATCTAATTTCCTCTCAAGAACCCCAACTCCTAATACCATTACCTGGAAGTCTAGGATTTTAACATCTGAATTTTGGGCAGGACACAAACATCCGGAGTATAGCACAGAGCTTTTGCTTTTGATACAGATTAAACAATGCATTTATTCAATAAATGTTTATTATTTATTTACTCTGGCTAGAAATTGCTCAATGACGTGGTAACACAGCAATAAACAAAATTTAGACAAAGCCCTTGACCACTGGAGCCTATAGTCTTGTTAGAGGAGGCAGATTATAAACATATATAGAAAAATATGAAGTAATGATAATTGCAATAAAGATAATACATATGAGATGCTTAGTAGCATGGTTAAAATTTAGTAAGTGATCAGTAAGTATTTACTAAGTCAGGGAAATTTTCAGATAAGGTTACCTGGTAAAATGGCAGTATCCATCATGAAATGAACATAGTCATTAATCTTAGCCCTGGGCTGAAAACGCCACAGAGGCAATGACTGCCTTGAAGCAATAGAGGATCTGCCAGCTGCCTGCATAGAGGGGTACATAGTGTATTTCTTCTCTCCTCTATGCAGCCATGTGCCCTCCGGCCCCTGAAAGGTGAAAATAAAAGCCATTTTGTTTGGCTTATAAAATAGCATGTTCAGTGCCAGAGAAAACAAAAGTTGTTAGTTTACCCTGACAAGGTCACTAATAAAACTAATATATAAGGATCTATTGATTTTTTTTGGAGTTAGTATTTTTTGTTTGTTTTGTTTTGTTTTGCTTGAAGTTTTATGCTTACCATGCCCAAGTAAAAGGAAATTTATTTTTGATTCCCTAAGTTCCATCAAGGAGTCATTTCAGAGTTTCTTTTGAAAATAAGGGCATGGTAACAAGATGACCTGCATGTTCCTATAATTGCAACTAGCTGCAGGAAAGGGAAACAGAGCCCAGTGAGGCCTGGGAATGTCTCTCCTAGAAATAGAGGAGTAAAAGAGCAGCTTAGAGAAATGAGGGGGAACAGCAGGGGATGGTGAAACAGGAAAACACCCAATTAAAAGTCAGAGGCTCCTGTTCTATGGCCCACTTGGCATTTATGCATACGTAATTAAACAACAAAGCAATGTGAGACTTGATATTTGGGAGGTTGCCTTGCCTGTCCTTTACTGGCCACCTCCAGCAACTCCAGAGAAATGAAACCATTAAGTGAGGAGTGCTGCATCTCTTCCGTGACGTGCACTTAATTTGTCATTGGGGCCATCATCCCTAAGAATAGCAGTGTTTGGGCTGTTTCATGCTGAATTGGCAATGCCACTGAGTTACTCCATAAGGGAAGTCCAATTCATTCTCCTAATTTATGCTTTTAAAGCTCTCTGCTTACCGGAATCAATCTAATGGGCCATTTATGACACAATAATACCCATTCGTTTGGGCAGCCTCTGCCAGATTTATCAAATCATTTGGAGGGTTTAGTATGGTATAATTTTAGTCCTTCAGAGTAAAGCACGACACCCGCCACTACTGACTGCAGATTGCTTTGGGGATAAAGGGAATATACATTATTTTAGAAATAATATATAGGTATGTCTGTGTATGTGTTTAAGTACTCATCACATAATGCCTTGGGATAGGAACAGAAAATAGTGGCAGCAATTTGCTACAGGCTGAAGATATTTATAAACCATGATTATAAATTTAACTTGAGCTGGAGGAGTCAAAGCTTATTTGTGCTGAAGGCTAAAGGGGCCTTAGGGCATCACTGCTTAAGAGTTACAGGATTTCAAATAACCACTGTTGCCCACAATTTTGTTTGTCTGAAAGCATAGCTCCCCTCCTTTGCCTCCACCTTATTTGCTTGGATTGTCCCCAGAAAAGTCAAGACTCTTTGATGTACCAAATACTTTCTCTGTGATATTAAGATAAATTGCAGGATCATAGGATAAGTCTAAGAATAAAATAAGACTAAATATAAAAGGGTCTTGGCCAGGCACAATGGTTCATAGCTATAATCCCAGCTTTTGGGAGGCCAAGGAAGGAGGATCTCTGGAGCCCAGGAGTTCATTGCTGCAAAGAGCAGTGATCACTCCACTGTACTCCAGCCTGGGCAACAGACTGAGACCCCATCTCCAAAAAGACAAAATTTTAAAACAAAAGGGGCTTAGCACATGGGAAAGTGGCGAAAAGCTGATGATGTATTTGAGAAAAAGTAAGTAAATTAGTGTATCTGGAGTATAGTGAGTCCAGGACAGCATGATACAAGAAGTCAGAAAAGCACCATTTCTACACAGTTTGTAGCAGAGCGACTGATGTATGGTGATTATTGGTTGACTGCCTTGTGAAAGGAATGACATAAAAACTGAGGAAGGAAGAAGGAAGGGAGGTTGATTATTATTGCTACAGTTTTAAATTATGACATGTTGCAGGTGGCATATTTTACTTCCAGGCATGCTCCATATTGTTTTATCCATTGTCCATACTTTTATTTTAATGGGCATGAGGAAAGAATGGACTTGGGTTTTTTTTTTTTTTTCCTTACTTGTTTTGCTTCTAAGATAATGTGGCATGTTTGAAATTATACAGCCGTGTCCTAACACAGATAAGAGTCCCAATTCCATTCTGACACTTTCTAGTTAGGTGACTTTAGGCGGGTTACTTTCTGAGTCTCAGTCTCCTTCTTTAGAATTGGGATAGTAATGCTTGCACCTTAGGATCATCATGGGAATTAGATGAGCACCTAGGGTAGTAGTAACAGCTGCATCCTTAAAGAAGGCAGACATGAGGTGATATGGAGTAGTTCTCTAGCATACGTACACACACAGTGGCACACACTAAGGTCTTCCCTTTGAACAGCTTCTCACTCCTTCCTCAGATGCTCCAAGCCTCCCGCATCACTCACAAATGGTTTATAGTGGGGTCCATTGCTCTCAAGCTCTTTTTCCTATGCATTCTTCAGAATCCAGTTGTGACTCAATGTTTACAAGGCACTGATCTCTGAATTTAGTAGGGTTTCTACATCCATTGGAGTTACACAATCAAAATAAACTCAGTAATTTCTTTTCTTATATTTCCCAGGGGTATTGAAACCTGAACAGATGTCTATTCCTTAATGAATCAGGCCAGTCCATTCCTGGAGGCCGTTAGGGAAGGATGGTTGTGGGGAAGCAGGATCCTGGCAAGGACTAGATAATAATCCTGTGATATCCCCAAAAAGACATATTTTATATGAGTCCTGTTTTGTCCCTACAGAAACCTTTCAGTAACTTTTCCTTCCAGACAGCATATTTTACTGAACTTATCTGTAATACAAATATTATTTCTATGCCTTTTTCTTTTCTGCTTCTTGCTCACTAAAACATAGCTAGTGTAACTAGTGCTTATGTTTAAGTATCCCGGTAATGTGAGGGAGGCAGTTGGGAAATATCTGCTTATTTGGGATGCAAACACAAATGCGTCTTAAGGTGTATCTAGGAATTACTTGAAGAGGTTGTTTTTTTAAAAGGCAGATTCGCAGACTCTATTACTCATAGGCTGAATCAGAATCCAAGAATTTTGGATCAGGAGCACTACATTTTAAAGTATTTTCCAGGTGATTCCTATGTAGAGTTTAGGAAGAGTTCGATTTATAGGTAATTAATCTGAATAACTGAGGAACCATTTGGATTACACATAATTTGCCTGCTTTTCTAAGGGTCAAACCATTGCTAGTGCACATGAACAATGACATTGATATTTACTGAGAATTCATTGTATGCACAGTGTTCTGCCAGGTCCTTGCCATACAGAATCTCATTTACTCTTCCCAGCAAAGGTGAGAAAAGTTTGATTATTTCCCATTTTCCTGATGAGTCAATAGAGTCTCAGAGAGATGAAGCCTGTAAGAGGTCAATCACACATCCTGCAGATGGTAGAAGGCAACCTGTCCACTTCTAAGCCTATCCTATGGCCCCAGAGTGAATAACGTTTCATTTTTTCTTAACAAATTCTTACATACTGTCCCTTAAAAGTTCTTCCTGGGAAGCCAAGTCAGGTGGATCACCTGAGGTTAGGAGTTCGAGACCAGGCTGACTAACATGGTGAAACCCGTCTCTACTAAAAATACAAAACATTAGCTGGGCATGGTGGTGCATGACTGTAGTTCTAGCTACTCAGGAGGCTGAGGCAGGAGAATTGCTTGAACCTGGGAGGCAGAGGTTGCAGTGAGCCAAGACAGAGCCATTGCACTCTAGCCTGGGCAACAAGAGCGAAACTCCATCTTAAAAAAAAAAAAGTACTTCCTGGGTTATTTATCTAATTTATGTTTATCAAACTGAGTTGGTTTCATTAGTTACAAACTTTTATGACTTGTGTTTCTGGTTATTACTGACAATATGCTTTTCCTGCAGTGCCTTGGTAGTTATCTGTCTGGCCTTTTAATAGAATGTACCTATTTGCACAATCCCTTCCCTGTGCAGATGTTTATTTCTTGGTCCAGCTATACATTAATTACAGTGCCCATGTTTATGCTCTTATGGGTGCTATAATAAAATAATTTTAAGTTCTTTATTAAAAATGCTAGATGCTGTAAAAGCCATTGTTGTTGTTTTTTTTTTTTTAATTTTTATTTTTATAAAAGACTCCTAGTTTAAACTGCCTAAGTTCTAATACAAGGACAGAAATTAACTTTTTGGTGTGAAGTTGAGAGCAATTTATGGAAGCTGATGGAAATAAATAAAGTGCTTTTTTTTCTAGAATATATGTAATATTATTTTAGAAAGTCAACAAATAAATTTTAAGACCAAAAGCAAACACTGCCACACACTGCCTAGAATAAATAACCTGCCGGATTTAGAAAAGTGCAATAGTCCCTTTATGCTCAGGGTATAAGTTTCAAGCCCCCTGTGGATCCCCGAAACTATAGAGAATACTGAACCTTATATATATGATGGTTTTCCATATAGATACCTATGATAGAGTTTAATTTCTAAATTAGGTGCAGTAATAGATGACAACAGTAACTAATATTATACAATAGAAATAAGAATATGCCAGTGTTACTACTCTTGCACCTTGGGGCAGTTGTTAAGTAAAATAAGGGTTACTTGAGCATAAGCACTATGGTATGGAGATAGTTACTAAGTGACCAACAGGCTGGTAGCATATACAATGTGGATGCACTGGACAAAGAAATGATTTATGTCTTGGGCAGCGTTAGAAATGACCATGCAATATTTCATCATGTTACTCAGAGTAGTACACAATTTAAAACTATGGCTGAATTGTTTATTTACAGAATTTTCATTTAATATGTTTGGACTTTGGGTTGATCATGGGTAACTGAAATCACAAAAAAAGAAACCAAGGATAAGATGAGGATACTGCACTGCACTGGAATTATAGTTAAGTCACACATTCTAAACATGACCTGTTTGAATCCAACTCCCTTAGAGTTAAACTGTAGTTTAACCATTGTCCACGATTAAGGTTCAATATTACATGCTGCTTTGACAGCTGGTGGAATAGAAAGGGCCTCAAATGGCCTAACCAAAGGTTCATTTCTCCACTTTGCTCCTGGGAATAAGGTCCCTTAGCCAAATAATCCTATTGTCAAAGGATCAAGAGCAGTCTTGGAGTAGCAAGTTTTATTTGTGTTGGCCCATGGAACTACTGAAATAAGCCAATTACACCTTTCCTACAGGAACTAGAGAGCACTTCCTCCTTTTGGTACTACAAAGCCTGCCTCCCATATCCTCTGGTTGTGCACTCTGTTCCCTTGTGCCATCCATGTAGCTCCACAGGGCATACAGTGCCCTCCTCCTGTAGACTGTGAGTACATGTAACCAATATACTAATAATTTCATCTTTCCATTGTGGGGTGTCTTGTGCTTAACCATCTCTATAACCCTAGAGAGGAAATCCTCCCCTCACCAGTGGAGTAGTTGGAAGATGATTAAAACACCATGCCATTCTTTTCACTCTTCATGTTCAGAATCTTTAACTTTTTTTTTGAGATAGAGTCTCGCTTTGTTGCCAGGCTGGAGTGATGTGGCACGATCTTGGCTCACTTCAACCTCCACCTCCTAAATTCAAGTGATATTCCTGCCTCAGTCTCTGAGTAGCTGGGATTACAGATGTGCGCCACCATGCCCAGCTAATTTTTGTATTTTTAGTAGAAACAGGGTTTCACCATGTTGGTCAAGATAGTCTTGATCTCTTGACCTTGTGATCCACCTGCCTCGGCTTCCTGAAGTTCTGAGATTACAGGTGTGAGCCACCACTCCTGGCCCAGAACCTGTAACTTCTATGAATCTAACTGAGATCTTCATGGTAGAAGAAGTTAAAAGGGAATATCTACATTTGAGAAGAGACTCCATAAGTCAAACTTTGCTTAGCCAATATCTATATGATGAGAAATCCAGTCATCTAGATTAACCAGCTTTAGAGACCAGAGTATGCTTGGCATAGGAAATTCATCATTCTGGGTATTTTGATGATACTGTACTCAAGGAATTATTTCTTCAGATCTTACTCTATGACTGCTGCCTTCAGTGAAAGCATCTGCTAAGTTTCTTTTCACTGGATAATTATGCAAAATAGACAATCGGCATAGCTGTAAAAACACAATGGACTTCAAAATTGTCTTAGAAATTATTGTAAAAAGCTAAATAGAAAGTAAAAGTCACTCACAGTCTTACATGTATTTTAATAAAAGGAAGTTCCATCCTTCCACTTCAAAATCCCAGCTCTGAGAATTTGATGTACAGTCTTCTTTTTGTCAGACTTTCATAAATATAATTATATGTACACATGTACATGCATATGCATAATTTTGTTTTACAAAATTAGAATCATTCAATACACACAACTTTGTAACATTCTGTTTTTATATTTCCAACTCACAATTCATCATGGTTATATTTTAAGGTCAATACAAGTTAATGACTCATTATTTATTTTTCTTAATTATCATTCTATTATTTTTTGTAAACAATTTAATCAACCCCTAGTGCATTGGGACCTGCAGCTTGTTTTCAGTATCTTGCCATTACAAACAGAATGCGCAGACATTGACATGAGATTAGGGTTTGAGTTGTGTATCTATCACTTACTAGGTACCTTATCTGGGCAATTTACTTAATTTATCTAAATCTAATTTTCATTTTATACATAAAATGGGGAATAAAATAATTTTTGAAAGTTGTTGTAAGACCAAAATAAAATTATGCACATAAGTTGACAGTACATTCTATGTAACTGTTTAATAAGAGGCATGACTTAAAAATCTAAGAACTATTGTTAAATACCTTAGGTATTTTGCTTATTAAACAGTTTAGACTTTCCTCAACTCCAACCATTTATGGAACAGTTAGGGATTTGCCATATTTGTGATCTACCTTTGGTCTTATTTATATAGTATGTAAGTTATTTCTTTAAATTTAAAAAGTGAGTAGTTGTGAGGTGAAAACTATATTTCTACCACAAAATAATAAATCTGAGTCTAATTATAATTTCATAGTAATCATAAATTGTAATAAAAACATTAAGTAATTTTTAATATTAAATAATACATATTTTGTATTGCTCAAAGATCAGTCAGAAGACAGAAATCACACAGGTTTCGGCAGAAAAAAAAAATTATTATAAAAAGGTACTAACTAGTAAAATTGGTTAGCTACCAACAGAGATTTTAAAAAAAGCTTTCTAAGAAATAGAGTCACAGCAACTGTAGAGAAAAGCTGCTACTTCTGGGGCTGAGGGAGAGCACTCAAGGAGTGAATGAAACATGAAGAGCCCTGGCTCCCAATACTGAGATTCTGTCCTTGAATGCAGCTCTCTGGAACGGGGAAAGGTTTTTTGACCTGACTTGGGGAAGA
Organism: Sapajus apella; assembly: GCF_009761245.1. NCBI lineage: Eukaryota > Metazoa > Chordata > Mammalia > Primates > Cebidae > Sapajus > Sapajus apella. Next base: position 3,851,686 of record NW_022436955.1, on the reverse strand, counting down.
GCTTATGTACAGGAAACCAACAACTAAGGGGTCAGTGAACTGGATCTAGCCCATAAAAAGTGGCCTAAGAAACTGATTAAATATTGAATGCCCCTGAATGTCCTGCACACCACTGAGAGCCACAAGAGGAAGGAAAACACAGGAACCAAGACAACAAGCTCTTTGCTCTTTCTACACCTTCCCACATTTCTCTCCCATCCTCTATTGAGAAAGCCTAATATTGCACTATCTATCAAGGGAGAAATACTTACTTGGTCAAGCCAAGAAAACACAGTAACACTAAGAGTGGATTTGGAGCTGAGGGGCAATGTAATAACTTGCTTATTTTTTCCCTTACCACCTAAAATCATGTTGTGTAGTCTTAGTAGGTTATGCACCATATGGGAAACACTGACATGAAAAACTAAGTTTTAAACACACAGTTCCCCATCTATTATCACATGTCATTCTTACATTCTCTATGTAGGTGAATAATGTTTATAGTCTAGACTTAATTCCATTTTATAGATTAAAAAACTGAGGCAAAATGTTATTACCTATAATAACCTATTTAGTTAGCAGATATAACAGAACTCTTCTGACATCTAATGTGGCGTCTTGCTAGATATTTAACATTCTGAAGTACTGAATTATAACATGAATGCTTCTTGGATCTTCCAAATAATAACTTCCAAACTGTTCGGCTAACTTTCTAAGTTTTGTCTTATTGTAAATTAGAAAATGATAACCTTACATTGAGTTGGAAGGTACTGTAACACCAAATTAGATTTGACTAGATCAGGAGAAGGATCAAATTTGCATGACAATAATCTTATGCTGAGATTTTTGATATTTTACTTTTAACCGTACATTTTCCACAGTTCTGCCATGTGACCTAAAATAAATCATGTTCACCTTTCTCTGTCAGTTTCTTCATCTGCTAAAAGCAAAGAGGAATTAAAACAAAAGTTATCTGTAAACTTTCTTATAATCCTATTATTTTGGAGGTAAGATCAGTGATCAAAGTAGCAGTCTCCCTTGGGACATACAGAATTTCACTGGTAATCATTCTACTCCTTCAAACTGCATAAACCTCAGGCTTTACAGGATAAATTCTGAGCATCTGAATGTGACATACCACATTTTCTAAGACCTTGTTCTTAGTTTTTATTTCAGCCTCATATCTCAATTGTTTTTTACTTCTTGGACTATTTCAGCTACTCTACTGATTCTATTTCTTTTTTTTCTTTTTTTTTTTTTTTTTTTGAGGTTAGTGAAGAAAGTCATTGGAGAAATTGGGTATAAAATTGCAAGATTAAAGAACTGGAATCAGATTGCAGTAATGGAAATGAAGAGGTGAATGATAAAGATTTATCCACTAAAACTAATGCTAACACATCTTGGTGACTAAAGGAAGAGAATGAAAGGGAGTCTTAGGCTAAAAATAATTTCAGATCTTCAAGCTTAGGTAAATGTGGATGTTTTTGCTGGTATTCTGTTGTGTCTAGGTAAAAGAAATTGTTACTGCTTTATCTTTCAGTTAATAGTATAAGAGTACATCCTTTGCTTTCTTCTCTTTTTTTCTTTTTTTTCTAGGGAGGAGGCGCATTCATAAGAACCAAAATCCAGGGCAGCATCCTATGAAGCCACGTGTAATGATGGTCCCATAAGGAAAGTATGTGAATATGGCTCTTGTAAAGGATTAAATCTTGTAATTTTAGCTTATGCTCTGCAGTCTGCTTTCTAGGGAATTATTTAAGCCCTTTTAGTGACCTTTGTCCTGACCCATTTAAAAACTAAAATGTAGTGTATATTGTATATTATAGCTTCATTAGGGAAAACTGTACCTAGGCATTGAAAGTAGGGTAAAAGCAAGCAGTTTTATCATGCAATTGTAAAACACCAAAAATGTAGATTTGTCTTTGATATGTAACACACCGAATGTATTTTGTACAGCATCTGGTTTCAAAGGTGCCTTACTAATTTTACTATTACTTGCTTTGTTCTATGTACAGATTATGTCCAATGTATCATTTTTAAGTAAATAACCTTATTTTAGTACACTTTAGTGATGTGTTTTCTGATGTTACACTCAGACGGTATTGTGCATCAGAAGTTGTCTGTTGAGATTTTTATCACAAGTAAGTTAGTGTACATACATAAGTTCCTGAGATGTGCACTTCAGCTACCAGAAACCCAGTATGGGGCACAGGTAGGCACATACTTGCCTTTGAGTAGATCGAGAACTCTTTTTTTGTTTTGTTTTTTGTTTGTTTATTTGTTTTCCTAGAAGAAGGTAGCAGCTGAGATAATTCATCTGTGATCCAAACTGATTCACTGTGAGCATTTGAGGAGTGAACATAAATGATAAACGCACACCTCCCTAGTTTTCTTTCTTTCTTTCTTTTTTTTTTTTTAAGAAAGAGAGAAAGGAAGAAAGAGAAAGAATTTAAAAAAAAAAAAAGAAAGAAAAAATGAAGGAGAGGAAGAATGAGGAAGAGGGAGAGGGAGAGAGAACTGGGGTGTTGCTTTATTGCCCCAGCTAGAATGCAGTCTAAAAATGGGTATGCCTGTAATTGTGTTTAATAATAGAGACATGGAAAAAAAAATGAGGGAAGAAAGTAACTAATGAGCAGTCAACCAATATTTCATTTAAACCTGTAAATAGGTGTGATGTGGTACTGATAAAAGGGTATATTTTGTATATTTAAAGTGGAGAGTTCTATAAATGTTAATTAAGTCCACTTGTTCCCGATCTGAGTTCGAGTCCTGGATATCGATGTTAACTTTCTGTCTCATTGATTTGTCTGATATTGATGTTGAAGTCTCTCACTATTATTGTGTGGGAGTCTAAGTCTCTTTATAAGTCTTATATATCTGGGTATTCCTGTATTGTGTGTATATATTTAGGATCTTTAGCTCTTCTTGTTACATTGATCCTTTTATCATTATGTAATATCCTTCTTTGCTTCTTTTGATCTTTGTTGCTTTAAAATCTATTTTATCAGCAAAAATTGCAACTCCTGCTTTCTATTTATTTATTATTTTTGCTCTCCATTTGGTTGGTAAATTTTTCTCCATCCCTTTGTTTTGAGTCTTTGTGTATCCTTGCATGTGAGATGGGTCTGGATGTAGCATACCGATGGGTCTTGGCTTTTTTTTGCCTGTCTGTGTCTTTGGATTGGGGGATTTAGTCAATTTAAATTTAGAATTAATAATAATATATGTGAGTTTGATATTGCCGTTTAATATTAGCTGGCTGTTTTGCCCATTAGTTGATGCAAGTTCTTAATTATGTTGATGTTCTTTATTTTTTGGTGTTTTTTAGAAAGGCTGATACTGGTTGTTCCTTTCTATTTGTAGTGGTTCTTTCAGAAGCTCTTATAAAGCAGACCTAGTGGTGATGAAATCTCTGAGTGCTTGCTTGTTCACAAAAGATTTTATTTTTCCTTCGCTTATGAAACTTTGGCTGGATGTAAAATTCTGGGCTGAAAGTTCTTTTCTTTAAGGATGTTGAATATTGGCCCCCACTGTCTTCTGGCTTGTAGGGTTTCTGCTGAGAGATCTGCTGTGAGTCTAATAGGCTTCCATTTATGGGTAACCTGACCTTTCTCTCTGGCTGCCCTCAGTATTTTCTCCTTCATTTCAACCCTGGTGAATCTGACGATTATGTGCCTTAGGGTTGGTCTTTTTGAGGAATATCTTTGTGGTGTTCTCTGTATTACCTGGAGTCGAATATTCTCCTGCCTTGCTAGGTTGGGAAAGTTTTCCTGAATAATATCCTGAAGTGTATTTTCCAGCTTGGGTTGATTCTCTTCTTCACATTCAGGTACACCTATCAAACGTAAATTAGGTCTTTTCACATAGTCCCATATTTCTTGGAGACTTTGCTTGTTTCTTTTTATCCTTTTTTCTCTAATCTTGTCTTCACATTTTATTTCATTAAGGTGGTCTTCGACCTCTGATATCCTTTCTTCTGCTTGATCAATTCGGCTGTTAAAACTTGTGCATACTTCGTGAAGTTCTCGTGTTGTGTTTTTCAGCTTCATTAATTCACCTATATTCCTGTCTAAATTGTGTATTATTGCTAACATTTCGTCAAGGCTTTCTTCGAAGTTCTTAGTTTCTTTGCATTGGGTTAGAACAAATCTAGTGATTCTATTTCTATTGGTCCCTGTGCATATTCCCTCACCTCTTCACTTGAATCACTATTACTGGTTCTTCATCATCCAGCCAGAGTCCATCTCCTCTAAGAAGCGCTACATGAACTCCTCAGTAGGCTGTGTCCTTGTTTCATCCTCCATCACAATACTTTGCAGTATCCTTCTAAAACTAAGCATCTGTTTGTGGGTAGATTGGAATTATCTATTTGAATGTCCTCCTGATGACCGTGAAGGAAGCAGCAAGAACATTAATATTTGTATCTATATCACTCAGTACCAACAATTAAGCAAATACTCCCAAGCTTTTTATTCTTTGGTTCTTCCTGTCTTCTCTTCATCATACTACTTTAAGAAAGCTTTGTAGAACATTGTTTATATTTATATGTACCGTGAAAAGTCTGTGTTAATATTTGACCAGGAATTAACCAATCTAGGTGTCAAGTAATTTATTTTGAAGTAAATTTTGGCATCCTTGGGCAAAATCTCTGCATTTGTGGATATAAGTGTTAATAGTACTATAATATCAAAGCGTCCTTTCTGATCTGGAAATGCTTCACTTCAGCCACAAATGAATATTGTCAAAGGTGATTAACTGTGTCACCTTAATAGATGAGACCTCTCTTCATGCCTGCCCTTGCAGAAGTGCTCACCTGGAAAAAATGTTGCTTTATAAAGGAATGAAAAGGCAAAGGGGCAGTCTGGTAGAGAAAAGACTGAAGCAGACCATTAGCTTACTGAGTGTGCAGGGCATAGTTTTTAAGTTGAGCTGAGATTCAACAGTTTGGCATTTCTGATATTGTTTAACTATCTAGAAATCGAATTAAACCCAAGTGCTTTTTCCTTAGTGACCCAGAAATTTCTCAGGTGAGAAAAGGAAAAAACATGGAAAAACAAAAACAGATAGCTGCTTTCAAATATTTCCATGCTGAATCCAACCCAGAATGGCTATTCCATACATTACTTGTATTAATCAAATGCACTAATATTTATAAAGTTTAAGGTACTAATTGGGTAAAATATATTTTTTCCTACACACAATTACCTCCACACACATACCTCATGTTCAACCTTTAATAATCCTAGTTTAATGATCCTATAGTATTCATTCATTCTCAACAATTTAAGATACACAATTAAATTTTCTATTTAGAACTGCAGAGAAAATCTTAGGTGATAAACAACATGAAAGATCTTTTGTAAATGTTATTGTATTTCTATTTTTTTAAAAAAAGGTAGAAAGTATAATCTGAGTTTCTGTAATGAAAGTTATATTCCTTGAGTATAGGCTTGAATTAAGAGTTAATAGTTACATTTTTCCAATAAGCAATATTGTAGTGTGGTAGAAATCACACATACAGTGGAAGTTTGGTGATTTTTCCTTGTTTCTTTGTCTTTTGTGAAACATCCATTTAAATGAAGGTGAGAGAATTCCAGAATAGATTCATAATGTCCTTTCCAACTTTAACTCCTCATTTTGCAGGTGAAGGAACTGAGTTATGGAGAAATGATTTGAATTGGGTGATGTCAGGTTGACAGACAAACTTAGGATTAAAACTGAGACTCTCAATGTTCCAGAACAATGCACTGTTTTTCCTACCTTTTTCTCCTTGCATCGAATTCAGCCCTTTTGGTTAACTATTAACAAGATATAATGTATAAGCCTATAGCTTTAATTTTTGAAATTGAGACAGCTTGCACAAATGTATGCATTAATATAAAATACATATATATCTTGTAATAAATATAAAATTTTTATGGTAGCATGTGCCTGTAGTCCCAGCTTTTTTTTTTTTTTTTTTTGAGATGGAGTTTTGCTCTTGTTGCCCAAGCTGGAGTTCAATGGTGCGATCTCAGCTCACTGCAACCTTCACCTCCCAGGTTCAAGCAATTCTCCTGCCTCAGCCTCCAGAAGAGCTGAGATTACAGGCGTCCACCATCAAACCTGGCTAATTTTTGTATTTTTAATAGAAACGAGGTTTTACCATGTTGGTCAGGCTGGTCTTGAACTCCTGACCTCAAGTGATCCACCTGCTTTGGCCTCCCAAAGTGCTGGGATTACAGATGTGAGCCACTGCCCCCAGCCAGTCCCAGCTCCTTGAGAGGCTGAGGTGGGAGGATTGCTTGAAACCAGGAGCTTGAGGCTGCAATGAGCTATGATCGTGTCACTGCACTCCAGCCTCAGTGACAGAGTGAGACCACATCTCTATAAAAAATAATAATAAAATTTAAAAAGACAGAGTAAAATTGGATAAAGCGGGTGTAATGTCACTGTGCAACAGGCTTGTCAAAAAGAAAAATTCAGTTGTTCAGTCAACAACAACTTGGCTTTGTTCTTCATTTGGTTAAAGAAAAAAGTTTAGCTAAGAGCACCCTACTCTTTGTAAAATAAACACCAAAAACTTTCTTGAAGGAAGTACTAAATTTCTTAGCAGTTAAATCTAAGGAGGGCTTCCAGTTTCCAGTCTGGCATGTGAAGAGTTTGGAAGTCATCAGTCACCTAACAACAACAGCCAAAAAAAAGCTGAACAAGTTGAAAATCAAAAACTTTCTAAACCTGGCAAACAATGAAGGTCACAGGGGAAACTACTGCCCCTACAATTGGAGATACACAGAGGTAGTTACAGAGAATCACAACATACCAGAGTAGAAGCCCTATAATAGAAACCCCCATAAAAACAAGTTCTAGGATAAGAATATCAAAATTGCAATTGCCAAATTCCTGGGGGCCCAGTGTAGGCAAGCGTGAGCATTAAAAACACCAGGGAATAGCTGGGCATGGTGGCGTGTGCCTGTAATCCCAGCGACTCAGGAGGCTGAGGCAGGAGAATTGCCTGAACCCGGGAGGCGGAGGTTGCGGTGAGCCGAGATCGCGCCATTGCACTCCAGCCTGGGTAACAAGAGTGAAACTCCGTCTCAAAAAAAATAAATAAATAAATAAATAAAAATAAAAATAAAAAATAAAAACACCAGGGAAGCTCACTCATAGGTGAGCTGCTACTAAACAAGTTTTACTGCCAGGAGCCCTACCAGGTTCTCATAGTGAAAATCTGCAGAGTGAGGTTCTCACAGTGAATATCTGCATAGTGAGGGGACAAGTAGCCATTCTGAATACTCCCAGAACATGAAAAAGGCCTGCCTTGAAGAAAATCTATTAACCTCACTGGTGGATTTTATCAGAGCCTAACCAGCCTGGGAGAAGGAAAATAACCAATTTCAATAAGCTCTAGCCTTCCTGTCACATCTAAGGAGGCAAAAATTATGAGGAGCACTTTTGAGGTACACAGGCTCATTAAAAGACTGAAGCCCAATCATAGGATTACAGAATGTCTCCACACACATATACATTAACATAAGACTCCCATACAATAGGGGAGAGAAAGAAGTGAAGAACACCAGAGAGAATTTAAGCTCCTGACACCTGTAGCTACAGCAAATAGTAAACACAATCAAACTCCTATCCATAGAAACAGAACATCTCACATGAAACATCTCTTTATCTCAGTTCATTTTGCTCAGCACATCATGTACTGCTTTCAACAAAAAATTGCTAAGTATAATCAAAGGCAAAAAAAAAAAAAAAAATCCAAAATCCCACACTTTGAAGAGACACAGCAAGAGTTAGCACCAGGTTCAGATACGACAGATATGTTAGATCTTCACACTGGTAATTTAAAACAACTACGACTAATAGGCTAAAGGTTATAATAAAAAAAAGAGTATGGCTTGCAAAAATAGATGGGTAATATCAACAGAGATATGGAAACTCTACAAAAGAATGAAAAGAAATTCTAGAAATCAAAATAGCTGTAAGAGAAAGAACATCTTTGTTGATCTAAATAGACTGGACATAGGGCAGGAAAGAATCAGGGAGCTTGAAGGAATAACAAGATAAATTTCCCAAATGATAATGCAAAGAGAAAAAAAGAATGTAAAAGACGAAACAAATGATCAAAAAAATTAGAAAAATTATAATTAGACACAAAACCACAGATTCAAGAAGTTCAGAGCATACCAAGAAGAATAAATACCAGAAACAACAACAACAACAAAAGATAGGGAGAAAGCAAAATCCACAAAAACTAAACCTAGACATATCATACTCTAACTTTACATAATCTAAGACCAAGAGTAAATCATTAAAGAAGAAAGTAAACCTTACCTATAGAGGAACAAGCATAAGAATTCTATCAGATTTCACCTCAGAAACCATGGAAGCAACCAAAGAGTGAAATGAAATGTTGATACGTGCTCCCACCCTCTAGATCTCTAATACTTTATCAAAAGAAGTGTGAAGGAACAATAAAGACTTTCTCACACAAACACTGACAGAATTTGTCCCCAGTAGACCTACCTTGCAAAAGCTATTACAAGAAATTCTTCAGGAAGAAAAAATATATATAGGCCAGAAACTCAGATCTCTATAAACAAAAAAGAACATGACAGGGGGATGGATGCAGCAAACCACCATGGCATGTGTATACCTATGTATCAATCCTGAGCAATCTGCATATGTGCCCCAGAACTTAAAGTATAATTTAAAAAAAAGAAAATGAATAAATTAAATCAAAATCTTTTATTTCCATTATTCTTCATAGATTTAACAGATAACAGTATGTTCAAATTGTAATAACAAGAAAACTAATAAGAAAACATTGGTTGGAAAGTATATACTAGACCAAATGGAACTAGTAGACATATATGGAACTTTCCAACCAAGAGACTTAATGTGATATATTCTGAGGATGATCCATGTTCACTTTAACATTCTTAAATATAAGAAGGTCAAAATATTCCAACTATCTTTCTTGACCATAATGAAATAAAATTAGTAATTAGTAACAGCAAGAAAATCAAATTTACAAATATGTGGAAACTAAACAACACACTCTTGAACAGCCATTGGGTCAAAGAATAAATCAAAAGCAAAATTTAAAAATATCTTAAGACAAATTAAAATGAAAATACAACAATAAAAACTTATTTTTAAGGTTTATAATTATGAACACTGACATTAAAAAAGAAGAAATAAATCAAAAGGATCAAAGAATAAATCAAATGGAAAATTTAAAAATATCTTAAGACAAATTAAAATGAAAACACAACAATAAAAACTTATTTTTAAGGTTCACAATGAAGAACACTGATATTAAAAAAGAAGAAGTCTCAAAAGAGCGATTCAACTTTATACTTATAGAAACTAGAAAAAGAGGAACAGACTTAGGCTAAAGTTAGTTCAAAAAAAAGTAAATAATAAAGATCAGAGCAGAAGTAAATCAAATAGAGAATAGAAAGAAAATAGAGGCCAGGAATGGTGGTTTATGCTTGTAATCACAATACTTTGGGAGACTGAGGCAGGAGGATTGTTTAAGCCCAGAAATTTGAAATTGTAGTAAACTATGATCTATGATCATGTCACTGCACACCAGCCTGGGCAACAGAGCAAGACCTTGTCTCTAAAACTGAGAAAACCTCCTGGATTGACTAAAAGAAAGAGAGAGAAGACACAAATAAAATCAGAAATGAAAGAAGATGCAATACAATAGATACCTCAGAAATGAAAAGGATCATGAGATTATTTTTTAAAAATTATATGCCAACAAATTGGATAACCTGTGAAAAATGAATACATTCTTAGAAATATGCAACCTACCAAGATTGAATCAAGAAGAAACAGAAAGCCTGAACAGACCAAAACATGTAAGGAACCACTAATCAGAACCTTTCCAACAAAGAGAAGCCCAAGACCAGATATTTTCATAGATGAATTCTACTAAACACTCTAAGAATGAATAGAAATTCATGTTAAACTCTTCCAAAAAATAGAAAAAAAGAGAAGATTTTCAAAGCTATTTTTTGAAGCCATCATCACCCTGATAACAATGCTGGACAAAGACACCACAAAAAAACATACATACAAACATCCACATAAAATAAGAGGAAACTGAATTCAACAGCACAACAGAAAAGACTATGCACCATGACAAAGTAAGACTTATCCCTGGGATGCAAGATTGTTTCAACATATTCAAATTAATCAGTGTAATCCACCATATTAACAAAACAAAAGATATAAATTATATGACCATCTCAATAGTTACAGAAACAGCATTTGATAAAATTCAACATCTATTCATAATAAAAACTTTCAACAAAATAGGTATAGGAGAAATTTATCTCAACACACTAAAGGCCATTTAAGATAATCTCATATCATAATCAACGGAGTAAAACTGTGAGTCTTGTATGTGGCAGTACAAGACTAGAAAACCCATTCTTGCCACTTTTATTAAACAGTGTACTCATCCTAGCCAGGGCAATTAGACAAGAAAGAAAAATAAAAGATATATAAACCAGAAGGAACGAATTAAAATTACTTCCAGTTGTAGATTACATATTTCTATATGTAGAAAACACTAAGGCTGCATAAAAAATGTTTCTAATTAAGAAAGGAATTCAGTGAAGTTTCAGAGTACAAAACCAATACACAATACACAAACATCAGTAATGCCTCTTCATATCAACAATGAAATATTTGAAAAAGTTATTTCCATTTAAAAATCATCAAAAAGAATAAAATAATTAGAACTGTAACAATGAAAGTAAAAGATCTGTACACTAAAACTATAAAGCATTGATAAAAGAAATGGAAGAAGACACAAATAAATGGAAAAATTTCCTGTGCCATGGATTGAAAAAAAATAATGTTTTAAATGTCCAAACTATCTGTGTTAGTCAGGGTTCTCTAGAAGGAAAGATAGATGTAAATACGAAGGGGCCTTTATTAAGGACTATTGACTTACATGATCACAAGGTGAAGTCCCAGAATAGGTAATCTAAGCTGAGGAGCAAGGAAGCCAGCCCGAGTCCCAAAATCTGAAAAATAGAAGCAGACAGTGCAGCATCAGTCTGTGGCCAAAGGTCTGAGAGCCCCTGGCAAACTACTGGTATAAGTTTAAGAATCTAAAAGCTGAAGATGTTTGAGGGCTGGAAGCATCTAGCACCGGAGAAAGATGACGGCCAGAAGACTTAGCAAGTCTGCTCTTTTCCACCTTCTTCTGCCTGCTTTACTCTACCCATGCTGGCAGCTGAATAGATGGTGCCCACTCAGACTGAGGGTGGGTCTGCCCCTCCCAGTCCACTGATTCAAATATCAATTTCTTTTGGCAACACTCTCACAGACACATCCAGGAATAATAGTTTGCATCCTTCAATCCAATCAAGTTGACACTCAGTATTAACCATCACACTATCCAAAGTGATCTAAAGACTCAACATAATCCTTATAAGTATTCCAATGCCATTTTTTGCAGAAATTTTTAAAAAGTACCAAAATGCATATGGAACCAGAAATAATCCCAAATAATCAAAGTAATCTTGAGAAAGAAGAACAAAGTTGGAGGATCCCACTTCCTGATTTCAAATATATTTCAAAGCTGTGATAATCATCTAAACAATATGGTATTGGCATAAAATTAGACACATAGATGAACGAAGCAGAAAAGAGGGCCCAGAAATAACTCTCTTCTATAAATGATGTTGGCAAAAGTGGAAAAAAAATTATATATATATATGCAAATGAATGAAACTGGAGCCCATCTTATACCTATGTACAAACATTAACTAGAAATAAACTAAAGATTTAAATGTAAGACTTGAAACTTTAAAACTCATAGAAGAAAGCATAGGGAGCTTTTGTTTCTTAATATTGGTCTTTGCAATGATTTTTTGGTTATGATACCAACAGTAATGACAACAAAAGCAAAAATAAATAAGCGGGACTACATCAAATTAAATAATTGCTGCACAGCAAATACAACAGTCAACATTTCTATCTGTATGTATTTCTTATTTATTTTTATTTTTAAATTTCTTGGGTACACTGTGGTGTACCCAAGGGAGATATTTTGTATAGGCATCCAACATGTAATAGTCATATTATGGAAAATTGGGCATCCATCCCCTCAAGCATTTATCCTTTGTATTACAAACAAGGTGATTATACTCTTTTAGTTATTTTTAAATGTAAAATTAAATTATTATTGATTATAATCCACCTTTTGTGCTATCAAATACTAGGTCTTACTTATTTTTTCTAACTATATTAGCACTCATTAGCCATCTCTCGCACAGCACTCCCGCAACCACAACTCTTCCCAGAGTCTGTAACCATCCTCCTATTCTCTATGTATTTCTGAAACCATAAGTTCATACTGATACCTTCAATTTCAATCCAACACACTTTATTTCAGCCATTTTTCTTTCTTTATTTGTAACTTCTTTATCAACATGAGAAACTTGGTTCTCATTATAAATAATATATTTAATTATTTGTTCAACATTTAAACATACATAAAGTAGTTTAAATTGCTAACTCATACTCTTGAGAGAAATACCTTTACTAACTACAGGGCAGTGTTTATGTACAGTTTGTTTTTAGCCTTACAGTATCCAATCAAAACGCCCTTCCCCCATATCCTTGTTAGTTTGTTTTTATTTGCATACAGTAAAATTCATTTCTTGTGAGATATAATTCTGTGGTTTTTTACAAGTACAGAATCATGCATTTTCCACTGTAGTCACAATAGAGAGCATTTTAGACCCTGTACCCATCAGTTCTTGAAATGTTTGGGCATTTTCTTTTCCCAAATTTATAATAATTCTGGAAAAGGGCTGTAGGTTTTATTGTGAAAGGATAAAGATTATTACTGAACACAATTTCTGTAGTCCTGTACATTCAACCTCTTTTTGATCAATGGGTCCTCAGTCTAAGCACTGGCTCAGGATCAGAAACTGATCAAGGGATAATACTTCTTTAATTTGTGTAGTTGCACTTTGCCTCTTAATCATCCTTTTTAAATAATTTCTTTCCATTATATTGTTTGAGGTATAGCCTTGTTAGCTGCCCATCTATCTTACCCTTAAGAATATTACTTTCTATTAACCAACTCCCTTGATCTCCTCAGGTAACTCCTCCTGGCACTCATGAACCATCTCCACCTTCCCCCAAAGCTCCTCCTGGCTGCCACTTTGACCTTGCCGTTTATTATAGTAATTGTACCGACATTGCTTCAACAGTTAAACACTGTGACCCCTTATTTTTAGAGGCCCTATCACTTCATTGCTATCAATTAGTCCAGTTCCCTAAAAACATTTCCTACCACCGGTTTGGGTCTACAAAACACAACAATCTTTGATTTTCTCGACAATTCCAATGCTCTCTCACTAGTACATCCCTTACTGCTACGCTGCTAGGGCACACAGACTTCTCATGGACACCACCAGCTTACCCAGTATGTCAACTCTATTATGCCCACCTCACTGAGCCATTTGTTCCCTTCTTCCATTGTCTAATATGGAAATCCTGACATTTTTATGTCATTTGCCATGAGGCAGTCTTTTATTCAAGTTTCCAAGAACCATCCTAATAGTATATTATCCATTAGTATCCCATGATACATGCTTTAACATCCAGAATCTTTGCCTGGATGTTAAAGTATGTATCATGGGATACTAAACCTTCTCTTACGCAACTTTATGACCCCCTCAACTGCAGCATCCTCAAGATCCTTCCATACAAACTCTTGCTATCCTCTGGTACATTTTAGCTAGGTCCTGCATCCCTCTTTGGGTATGTTCTTTTTTCTCCTTTCATGCCCATCATTTCCCTTGCCAAATTATATTATGACTTGACCTGATGCATTGGTCTGGTGGGTCAAGATGAAATTGGAGGAGGTACATTCTAAAATGTATTCTTCTTATGGTCCTGCAGGCAAAGTTTTCTACATTTTTGTCAAGAGAGACTAGAATACTCTCCTTAACAGGTCACTGTGGTTCACTTCTATAAGCCCAAAGCATAGTAAGGCATTTGAAGATTCAAGACATTTGTATAGATCCACCAAGATATTTCCATTTCATATTTTCAGAAGATCCTAGTCTTTCCCAATCAAGACTCTGTTTTTGGCAAAATCTATATTCTAAGATGAACAATTCAACCTGCTCTAATATTCTCCTATTCATTAAGTCCTATGCCAGACCTGAATTATTTTCTGCTTTTTGATTGCATAAGAGTTTCTCCATATGACATTACCAGTGCCTTCTGTCTTCACACTTAGCTGTTATTCATCTATTTCCATTGTCCTATAATTTACTACCTCCTCTAAAATTGCACATATATTAGAGATGTTACCCTTGCCAGCACAATTTCTTTCACCAATATCTTATTCATTTTACCATGACTGAAACATTTTAAAATTGTACAAACATAGCATGCTAATAGTGCTATCCATACTCCATTTAGTCTAAATAGCAAAATCCTTTGTCAGATTTTCATTCTTCTTGACACTGCCTGCCTTAGGCCATATCCCCCAAGAGACACATTCTAAAAAGATTTGCATGTAGTAAGATTATTAGAAAGTGATGGAAGTATGATCAGACAGAGGTCTGGAGCAATTTAATTTCAATGCATCAATAACAAAGCTATCAGCTGATTTCATGGGGAGCTTTGCATTGGGATAAACTTTCATTAAAGTTATCATGATTTGAGGTTAAGAAACTAGGCATTTTCACCCCCCATATTTACCAATCAGTGTATGGGAAATGTACCAAAAGAAAGGGCATGACTGTGGAAGAGGGGGCTTTTTATTAACTGAGGACAAATTCTCAGTGAAAATTTCAGCCATCAGCTGACAGCACCGCAGGTAGTTGAAAGAATGTGTGCTTCAGACCAGAAGCAAGATCTGTACGTGCATCACAGCAATGTGAGATTCTAGACTAGACTCTTCTGTGAGATTCTTTATTCAGACTTGCTCTGACCAATACTGAGTGTTTTATAGATACATTCAAAATCAGAATCCACTTGCAATTCAAATATTTGTTACCTTTGACAAATTAACCTTCTAGGCATCAGCATGTCTACATGCCACGTAGAAAGAGTAAAATCTTCTCTAACTTTTCACATCTTGATGAGAGGAAAATGAAATGATTAAAGCAAAGACTTGAAAATTATTGTATAAGACCACCTGAAAAGGATCCACATAAGCTTCTACTTTTGCTTAAGTATGAATTCATGCCTGTTTTTAACGTCTTCATTGTATATAGTGTCACAAGCCACTATCTGGGTGAAATTTGATGTATAAAGTTTTTTTGGAACAGGAAAAATGTAAATATCAGATAAGAACTTATGTATTTTTTTATGTTGGTGAATTTCAGCACATATTTTACTTCTAATACACCCGGGGCAGAACAAGTGCAAGTTGTACATAAGTAGATGGGCATAGCCAGTGAAAAGATTTATGCTGGCAACAAGCAATAGATGACAGCTTCTATGTTACCCTCAGGGGACACCTAAAACCACCCTTCTAGGAAATTACCAGCCAAGGCGCTCTGAAACATTGAACAAGTACATAAAAAAAGAACTTTTTTCTCCCCCTTGTCTTAGAAGTGGAACAAAACAAAATAAATTACCTGCTTCTATATACTCGAGGACATAAAAAATATGGAAAGAAAGAAAGGAAAGAAAACGGTTCCATCGCATGCCAAGTTATGCAACTGTTAGATAGAGATGACTCAGAACTCAGAACCACCCACACTGCTTGGGTAGAATGCCAGCAAGCAGATGGAACAGCTTGTAAAATATCTTCAGATGGCCCCAACCATTTATTGCACCTGTTTTTACGATGTGAATAAATGAAAAAAATAATTATCTTTGCCTTCTTAAGTTTTTATTGGTTTCAGAAATCAGGTTATGTCATTTTAAAATCTGCCTGCAGAAGGAAATTTACTTAATTAAATCATCCCAATAATGACTGAATTTAAGCTTTCAGTGTTGACTAGACTGTATTGATGCTATTTACAATAATCTTTCTGTGTAATTTGCTTTCAAATTCAGCCATTCCTTTCCATGAAGCAAGCTTTTGCTTACATCTCTGCTAGCCATCTTTTGACCATTAAGGGGACTAGTCTGAGGAACATATTAGCACAGCAGGGAAGAAAGACAGAAAGACAGATCCTTCATGTCGACATCAAACCTCTAACTAGGTTACCAAACCTCTAACTAGCTTACCTATGTTAGGACTTCTTGTTATAAGATATGATCATATTTTTTCTTATATGGTTAATTCATTTTGCATTGAATCCACTGTTACATCTGAACAAATATACAAAGATAAAGGAATAAACTCAGAAGGAGTTATTTGTAATTTGGGCAGAAATGACATTGAACAAAATACACCAATAAACTTGGGCTATAGACTGTGCTCTACTCTTTATTAACCATGTGGCTTTGCAACCAATACAATCTTTCCCATTGATTAAGTGGAAATAACTGCCTTATCTCTCCTGCAGAAATTTTGGGAGAAAAAAGTATAGTAAATGCTGTGGTCTGAATGAATGTGTCTCCCCAAAATTTGGATGTTCAAAACCTAATTCCCATTGTAATGGCATTAGAAGGTGAAGCGTTAAGCATGTGATTCGATCATAAGGGTGGATTATGAATGGCATTGGTGTCCTTATAAAAAAGGCCTTAGAAAATTGCCTTGTGCTTTGTACCATGTGAGGACACAGCCAGAAGATCCCATCTGTGAGCCAGGAAACAGCCCGCACCATACACCGAAGCTACTAGTTTCTTGATCTTGGACTTTCTCACCCCCAGAACTATAAGAAATAAATCTCTGTCATGTATAAGCTAACCAATTTATGGCATTTTATTATAGCAACCCAAATAGACTAAGGCAGTGAATATATGTGGAAAAAAAACTTTGCAAGTTACTACAGATGCCATATAACATGCTTTTGAAAATGCAATATTCCATGAGCTTATACCAAAATTTTAACTTACAGAGTCATGCCAACAGAATGACTTCCATGTGTGAAATATGTGTTTAATGACATGATGATTTGATATAACTAAATGAACTAAAGCTTTTATGTCATATCCACAGCACTTTTATGTCATATCCGTAGGCCCTTCGTGCATACTAATATGACCAGAGGTAGTAATTTTGATTGGAAAAATTAAATACAACATACAAGAAAATAAAGATTTCCAGAACAATGCAGCCATTACAAAATCACCTTCAGGATATTAGAGAATTAAAAATCCTTCATTTATAAAATCATGTTTTCCTGGTAACTTTGATGGGTTGCAGTTCAATTTTTCGTTAAGAAAAATGACAGCAAATTCTTAGCTCTTCCAATGGGCTGGTTTAAACAGAATGAATTTGTCTCAAGGGACTGTATGTCAAATTTTTAAAGATAAATTACCAAGGTTATCTTAAAAATTCCCATTTGTCAGAAATGATAAAAATGTAACATTGATTAATCAATATCAGGATTACATTAACACCATTCAAATTATTAACCATGTGATTAAAAAGCTGCCTCACCGTGGGTAAATAATAATAATAAAATTGGCAAAGAACATAATTTCAGCACATATATATTTTTCCTTTTTTAAAATTGACTTTTAGAATGTCAGTGATGGAAAATTCTGAGTGAAGTTTAATCACTCATCACCACACCATATTTCAACTTAGCATAGCCAAGGCTTAGGAAAGATAAAAACCACCATTTATTGATACTTATTATGTGGAAAGGACTTGACACTCATGATTGAATTTAATCCTTGCAACAGCCTGTGATATTGGAGCCATTATCCTAGTCTTACAGATGAAGACAATCAGGTTAAATAACTAATTCAAGGTCACACAGCCAGCAGACAAGAAAGAAGAGACTCAAGCCCGCATTTATATGACTTGAAAGCTCTTGCTTATGTCCATTACTCTATGCAGCCTTGGAAGTCAGGAGACCTGAATTTTCAAGAGAAAATGTGCAGGTATTTGAATCAGAGAGGTGTGAGCTGAGATGTGGTAAACTTCTTATTTTTCACCATGTTTGTGGAATTGAAATAGGAGGCTAGAGATGAATTTGATTATCTAATATTTAAGATGCTAAAGCTACAACTTTGCCAGAGGGACCCAATGTTTCATTCAGCCTTATTTTAGTGAGGAACTATGTGGCACACATTGGCAAAGCTGATGGTAAAACCAGATTACCCACAGGAAATATTTTATCTTTATGTTTATTCTAATGGGCTACAATTTATATTGGATGTCATGCTTAGTAACATTTTTTTGGTTACAATTATGTCATAATTTTAAAAGCAGTCATTGCAGGTATGGAAACAATAATATGTCAAGATCTAACCTAGCTGCTAACTCTTTTTCACCTCACTTAGGTGCTATCCTCAGTGGAAACTTAGTGTTCTGGAAAATTGAGACCAAAAAAGATCATAGATTCAAATATTTCTCTCTTAAATTTCCTTATTCAACAATAATAGCAGCAACAATATTATCAATAATAATAGACATATTTATTGGGTCCTTATGATGTTCCAGGCACTGTAACTGAAGCATTTTACTACATTGACTCACTGCAATATCATGAGGTAGGATCCATTGTTACCCCAGTTGAGATGAAGGAACAAATGGTTACAAAGATCATGCACCTTGCTCTCAAACTAATCAGTGAATGGGGCCAGAGTTCAGATTCCAACCTAAGCCCATTCTGTCGCAGTGGCTGAACTCAACCACTTAATCATTTTTTGATAATTATGAATATCATACAAAATATTATTTTGATTCTGTTCTTGTTAAAATTTCCCTTTCCTCTCATTCTCTTATTGGATCCTCACAACAACCTTGCCATGTAGGTATGACCATCCCTGTACAGGAGATGAGGATGCTGAAGGTTAGAAGACAGAATGTGACTCACATGAACTATCTACCGACACCTGATCTCCAATGGTCAAATATCAGAAAATGAAAACCTCTCCCTTTCAAACAAATCTCCATTTATTTTCTCCACTTTTCTGCTGAAAAAGAAAATGCACAAACTCCACGCATACACTACACACACATACACACACACACACACACACACACACAGAGAACATTATTTTGGATACATTTTTATAAAGCTATACATTGTAATTATGGAAATGAGATTGTCATCAACTTTAATCATGCTAAAAATGCTCATCTTTTTTTTTTTATAAGAAAAAGAGGAATAAATACTCATTAACACTGAAGGCCTCAAGAACTTAAATTTTACTTTGAGATGGAAAATTGGTGTGAAAAGAAGCCTGCATTAGTTATCCCCATCCACTCTTCCCACCCTCTTCCATTAAAAAATAATTTATACAAGTAATCATCTTTGAAGCCAAAAGTGATTTTAAAGGAAACTTCAATCATCTACCCTTTAGAATTTAAACGCATCAAGCCACACCAAATGTGTAGCTAAGTGTTAACACTTCTCCGCCTAGAGAGCCTCCCATTTCTGGTCTCCTAAGTCTCTGAAAGATTGAAGGGGTAAGATAGTGGCAGGAAAAGTTGATTGTGCCTTGTGTATTATGCATGTTTTGTGCATGTATACAGATATATGCATATATAAATATACATCTTGCATGATTCTTGTGTATTATGAGAATTAAAGAATGTATTGTAAGAGCCCAGATAGAGTGAAAACCCCAAATATTTTTTGCTATCTTCCTGAAATCCTTCCTTCTAGGCCAACCTGCAGCTGCTTTTAGGTTGTAGCTATATTTGCTCTGTCTTGAATAATTGAGTATTCAATATTCTAACTCTTTAGAATATCACAATTCTCCTGACCAGGAATTGGAAGAACTACTAATTTACAAAAATGCAATATGTTTTACTGCTCTCTTAGCAACAGCATCCACCTCTTTCATCCAATTAAATTCAAGTGTGCCAGTTTGACTTACTACTCCTCTGTCCAGGAAAATGCAGAGACACTTCTGACTGCTATGAACAATAAGAACAGAAAATAAACTAATATTCGTTATAACATTTAACATGTAGAGTTGTTGTTGTTGTTGTTGTTGTTGTTCATTTGTTTGTTTTGAGATGGGGTCTTGCTCTGTCGCCAGACTGGAGTGCAGTAGCTCAATCTTGGCTCACTGCAACCTCTGCCTCCTGGGTTCAAGCAATTCTGCCTCAGCCTTCCGAGTAGCTGGGATTACAGGCACACACCACAATGCCCAGCCAATTTTTGTATTATTAGTAGAGACAGGGTGTAACCATGTTGGCCAGGATGGTCTTAATCTCATGACCTTGTAATCTGCTTGACTTGGCTTTCCAAAGTGCTAGGATTACAGACATGAGCCACCACACCTAGCCCTTAACATGTAGTATTTTATACGGACCTGGTACAACTCAAAGGGCTTTACATCATTTTTTCTTTTCATCCACATAGTAAGCCTAAACAGTACACATTATTATTAACTTTCTGATATGGCATTGGATTTGGGGCAGAATGAGTGACTTCCTGAAAGTTATGCTGTCACAGATTATCAGTGTTACCATCAGCTCTGCATTCTCATCAAGAGCTGTCTGACTTTACAAACTTCTCTTAGTCCTCAGATTATGTCACTTCCTTATGTTTTGGATCTTTCCATTCTTCTTCCAGATCCACTTCCCACCCTTTCACACCCTCCTCCATTACAAAGGGAGGTGACAAGGGTGTGTGACAGGCAGAGACACTCTTGCCCTGTGCTTTCTAATGAGTCCAGTCCACAATGAGCACCTGAAGAAGAGCAGAGAGGAAGATGCAAGGGAAGGGATGGCCTTTATTCTCTTGGCTTTCCCATGTGCTGGAGGAAAGCTGTATTCTTTCAGGAGGCCCTTTCACCCAGGCTTCTCTGTCACTGGGCCTTGAAAACCATTCTTTCCCTCGTCCTTCCAAGCCCGCAGTTGTTACTGTTTTCAGGATTCTGCACAGTCCTCTGTACGTTACTCCACCCTGCCCTCATCTTTGAAAATGGCCTTCTTATCATTCCCTTTTACTGATTCCAATTGAGCGTGCCAACTACTTCCCATGAGAACTTGACTAATGGATTCATATCCCTGTCTTTCTATAATTCTGAGCACAGTCCTTTCCTTTTAAAGTACTTGGCATTGTTGGTTAGTACAGGCAAGAGCAAAGAAACATATTTTTTACTAGCTGAGTTGTTTACTCTTTAGTCTGCATCAGGGCAGAGGCCATGTCCTCTTTACTCAGTCTTATATCCTTGGTGCCCAGCAAAATTCCCTAGTGCTCAGATGGCATATAAAAACATTCACTGACTGAATAAATGCCTCAAGGTAAGCAAAGAGTGGCTTATAAGATATCTCCATAACTTACTGTCTTTCAGAAAACAAGAGAGACTAGAATACCACCCCAAAGCTAGTGAGCAGTTTCTTCACTTAAATGCATGAACAAACAAGTATTTTGGACATTTAGTCTAGTAAGTAGGAAACCAGCAGGCATTCCAGGCCAGAAACCTAATCTCTAAAGCCATTTAGATTCTTTTCCTCTGAAAGGAATTGAGTGCTGTGAAAGTGATGACGGGCTGAGAAATGACCAGGTTTGACGCCTGAGATTTCATGTCTCCATCAGGTTTTGATGTAGCCTTTTACAGCGTCCCTTAAAAAACGTCTATGTAGACATGGAAGAATAATAAAAATCACATCACAAGAATCAATTAAGATTGGCAAATATATAACTACCTTCCAGAATGAATTTTTAAAGGTCACCTATTGATAGAATATGGAGAAGGGGCATTATGGTTTATGCAACAAAGACTGCTCAGATATTAAAGTGAAGAAAGACACAGTATTTTCTACCTCAACTCTCCATGCCCTCACTCAAGTCTTGGTCCTGTACCAAACAGATAACTTGATAATTCTCTTCCTATCATTTTTTTTGGGGGGAAAAAACAAACTGTAAAATGTATAAACATCAACTCGTAGCTTCATTAAGAATAATCTTGTAAAATAGTCATAGGGATATAGCTTCTTAAAAAAGAAATAATCTCTTTTAAATCAGTAGCATGACTAAAATTTAATGCTACTATTACTAAACATTGTTCTGAAAGTTGCATTCAATATATTTAGCAGAAACGAATGCAAACCAAAATAAAAAGAACAAAATTTGGAAAAGAGGAGACAAAATCATTATTCCTTACAGATGATAGATACATGTATAGCATGGGCAAACTTTAATGCAGGAACTGAGAGTCTATTTAAATAGGTGAGTTCCTAAAAGTGTCCAGTATACAAGTACACAAAATAAGTGTATAGAGTTAATAAAAACTTTCAGGACTTTGCTGGAAGAAAAAGAAAAGAAATAAATGAATGGGATCCTTATTCAAGTACATTTAAGAAGAATATTGGAGATTAAAAGGCAATGTTAAAACAGCATTAATTCTACCTTTTTTTAAAGTAACCCTTATAATATTTTTCAATTAAAATAGTGGCTAACAGTTAACTTTGTAATTTTTTTGTTATGATTATTAAACTCCTGAAACATCTGTGCTTGGGCATACTCAGCCATTAAAAAGTCTTAAAGTTACAGAAGTTTCAGATGGCTGAAATTGCAGGAAGCA
Source organism: Sapajus apella (assembly GCF_009761245.1). NCBI lineage: Eukaryota > Metazoa > Chordata > Mammalia > Primates > Cebidae > Sapajus > Sapajus apella. The sequence goes on along the minus strand of NW_022436955.1, from coordinate 3,829,105 downwards.
AGGTGCACTGATTTACTGGCATTCTGTTACTGTGAATCATCTATGGATGGATGTCTCCTTGGTGTCACATTTTTGGATTTCACAATGAATTCCTCATGGAGTCCCATCTGTTGGCGAGGCATTATAGGAAGAGCGGGCATTTTGTTCTCCAAATGGCTACGTCTGGAGCAGAAAATCTCCATGCTTCTCAATGGGAGAATGCATCCCCTGGCATGCAGATGCCAGTAGCTGAAGTTGGAGTAACTGTGGGGCAGCCTGACATGAGGAACAACACAAGCATAAGTAGACATATATGTCTCCACCATGTCCTTGGTACGTTTAAAGGCTGGAAAACTTATTTTCTTTCCAGCAAAGGAGATAGATAGGAAAAACAGAGTGTTGTTTTGTTTTGTTTGCTTCCTTCTCCCTCCTCTCCTCCCCTTCTTTTGTGAAATGATGGTGTCCCAGAAACTTTCAGAATCCGAGACTTACATGGGACTTTAATGGTTGACTCTGTCTTCTGCCTCTTGTAAATATGAGTAAGTCAATAAATAACTGCTTTGTATCCTACACACCTCCAGTCAATGCATGTGTTATGCAGGGGTGCTTAGTCATGGTCCTAGAATCAAACCAATCTGGGCCGAATGCCAACACTGCCGCATTTGGCTGGGTGAACATAAGCACAATCCACAGTGAGCATTCTTTTGTTCCTGTCACAGTTCTCCTATTTGTAAAATGAAGATAACAGTATTGCTTACTTCAGGAGGCTATTGTCAGAATTAAACAAAATAATGTATGCAAAGTGCTTAGCATTTTACAATAAATATGACTTTAGTAATTAAGTTGTTAAAAATAAATAATTTTTAGTGATCTATTATTTAAAAGAAATATTTCTTCTGGCTGATATTAGTCAGAATATCTTTGGTTGTAAATATATTTTTTAAAAAAGGAAGACAATTAAATATTATAGAGAATTTACTGGATTATGTAATTTAAATATCCAGAGTGAGTTCAGGTATAATTTAGTCAAGGTTGTGACTTATTTATCTTCATTTATTTTTTATTGTCATTTACTTTACTCAATTTTCTTTTTTTCAACTGAATGCTCAAAGAATCTTCACTTCAAGAAAAGTACCTGTAGACATCCTATATTTCCTGTTTGTGTCCCATGATGTCCAAAATAAAATCAATATTTTTAAAATTCTAAGGCAAAATGTTGACATTCATTGTAATTGAACCACAACTCAAATCTGCTAATATGTCTAGAGGCAGCCGTGGTAGCAGTTGGCTTAGGATTAGATGAACTGAACCAAAAACTGTGGCTAGTAAGATATGATTAACCCACTTACTTCAATCAGAGCCCTTTCCCCTAGAACTGGAGGTGAGTTTATGGGAACTTTGAATTATCTGTTTAGGACACTTAGGAAGCAATAAAGGACTTTGGAAATACAGGTATATGAATGACACATGGTGAAGACAATATTCTTCCAATAGATTGTATATGTCTCTACTAATAGAATAGCATTTTCTAAGACTTCCTCCCTAAGTTCTCACATTTGCAGGCACGGTACCCACTTTTAGCTTGACATCTGGAATCCAAATCATGCTAAAGTGTATATCCAAGCTCAACCATTAATGAGCTGCAAGATTTTCAGCAAGTCACATCTGCTCCCTGGACATCAGCGTGGTCACTTGTAATAAAGGAGGCTGGATTACATGAATTCAAAATTCCCAGTAGTTTTATGGGTCTCCATGAACACAGTACATTTCCTTCATAAATGGAGAAGATGGCTATTAAGCAATCTCTCAAGTTCTGTTCTGAAAATTATACAAAATAACCCAAGATCCTTTTATCTTTCTTCACTAGAACTATTTCTGTCCCTTTTATCTTTTTGTTGATATTCTAGAGGCCTGCTTCAATATTTTCTCTTCATATTTTCAATATGAAATTTCTAACTGAAAAAAAAAATCTGTTAGAGATATCAATAACATCTCCTAAGTAAGGAGGTCTCTAGTCCAAGAAATTACTGTGAATTTTGCCTGTGTGTTCAGCAATGCTTTGTTCTTACAAATTTTCATCTTAGACAATTTTGCCAATTGTTTAAAATATATTGCTCTTTTGAGTTTACGGTTATTTTTATTTGTTGTAAAATTTAAATATGACAAAATTTACAGTTCTTATTACACATTTACTGAATTTTGACACACATTCACCTGTGTAACCCAAACTCTTATCAAAAAATAGTACCTTAACATTGTCTAAGAATGTTTCTCATGTTTCTTTCAAGTCAATCATCACTCCCATGGCTACAGAAGGAACCATCATTTTGATTTTTCCCCCACACATTAAATTTGCCTGTTCTAGAACTTAATATTAAAAAAGATGCAATATGTGATTCTTTCTTGTCAAAATTCAATTGACTATATTTGTGCATGTCAATCTCTACAAATCCTTATTCTGTTCTATGGGTTTACATATACTTATTATTTGGCAAATCCTACACTGTTTAATTTCTGTAACTTTATAGTAAGTCTTGAAATTAGTTATTTAACCTTTCCTGCTTCAATATTCTTTTCACGTTTGTTTTGGCTTTTTGAGTTTCTTTACCTGCCTGTATGAATTTTATGATGAGCTTAATGGTACCTATAAAGAAAATTCTGGTAGGATCTGTAGATAAATTTTCAGAGAATTGGCATCTTTGCAGTATTTAGACTATTGATCCAATTTGACTTTTCATTATTAAAACAAAAACATCTTACCATTTCCTTCCTAGCTTTCTTGAGCAAAGAAAAAGCTGGGGTTTAAAATAGTGGCACTAGTCTTTAGAAGAGAGCAAACAAATCCAAAAGTCTTGAGAAATCTCTGACTATGGATAAGAAACTAAAAATTGTAATTTCAATAAACTAAACAGTAATTTTTGAGATCCAACTGTCAGTGTATTGATTGACACCAGAATAAAATAAAGATGCTAAAGCAGATCACCAGAAAACATTCTGTGTCAATCTTCAAATTGAACAATCATGGTGAAGGGAAAACTGGTGATAAAAGGCAGCCGAGAGCCATGCAGTAATAAGTTGACCAACAGGGGCTTGGTCTAGTTAACTCTTTTTATATTTTGAACGTACAAACAGAGAAGCCTTAAATGGAATCAACTCATTCAACAGTCGTAATACTTTTTTGGTTTTGGTGTTTTCTTTTTTTTTAGAAGGAGTCTCCCTCTGTTGCCTAGGCTGGAGTCTGGAGTGCAGTGGTGCGATCTCGGCTCACTGCAGCCTCTGTCTCCTGGGTTGAAGCAATGCTCATGCCTCAGCCTCTCAAGTAGCTGGAATTACAGGCACACGCCACCACACTGAGCTAATTTTTTTATATTTTTAGTAGAGATGGGGTTTCACCCTCGCCCAGGCTGGTCTTGAACTCCTTGAACTCCTAACCTCAAGTGATCTGCCTCTCTTCCTCGGGTTCCAAAGTGCTGGGATTACACGCATGAGCCACTGCACCTGGCCAGTTGCAATGCTTTTACAGATCACAAAACTAAGGGTTTAAGTACAGCAAACCCATATTTAATTCATATTGAATCCCTTGTTCCAGAGTTGCTAAGTTACTGATATTACCAATAAGTGATGCAGATGTTCAAGGAGATGGCGATGAGTTTCAAAATATGTCAATTGAAGGATATAAAATTGAATTCAGTACTAAATGATAGTTACCTTCTAGATTTTTAGAAAAATCGAGGAAAGTTAGAATAATGCTAAAGATGCTTTGCTGCTTTTCTTTATCCCTTTTCCCCTCGTCCTCACCATACCTTACTTCTTTCATTCCTACGGCAAGCATCAAGTATCCTCAGTGGGTCAGGTTCTTGCTATGCTTTGAGACCACAATCATATCATTACTTCTCTCTCTGACTCCTTATTCCTGTCAGTGAGTTTCAGCTAAATCTCATTGCTTCATTAGAGTTGTTCTAACCTAAAGAAAATCCTTTCCTGTATTCTTTATACAAGTCACTTATCCCTAATTTGTCTCCATCATTGCACTTACTTGCTAATTTTTCTGTTTTTTTTTTTTCCTCCAGTACAATAAACACCATAGTGTCCCCACTACTTCACAGGATGAATGAGTTAATAAACAGATGTCTTCTTCAACTACTTTGTAAATCTTTAGAGAGAAGAAACTTTTTCTAATTCATCATTTGACCTGAATACTCTGATCTCAAGAGAAATATCTATGAAAAATATTTAACATGTGAAGTGTTACAAAGGTAATTATAGAATTTTGCATAAGGTAGGTGGAGTTATCTCAGCAGGAGTTCTTCAGTACCCCAGAGAACACAGAAGGATTTCAAAGAGGCAATAAGCTACATGCTGGGTCTTCAAAAAATATCAGGCATTTACTTGGCAGATGAAGGGGCTCAGCTCAGACAATCTTACCAGTTTTGTTGTATAACTTAAACCCAGTCATTTATTCTCTCATTTAATAAGCATTTATCAAGATACTATGTCAGTTCTATCCTAAGCACTTGTGATACATGGTAATGAACACAAGACATAATGTGTGCTGTCGTTTACCTTAAAAATCTCAACCCAATGAAGGGGGTGACAGAGCTTGAGTGCAGTAAGCATGTTCTGTATATTATTTCATTTCATTTTCATAAATACCTTATCATATAGTTACTATGATTAGCACCCACTTTATAATAATAAAATTGAAGAAAAAGAAGGAATTAAAGATGACAAACCCCCACACCAGGTAAGCCAAACTAGGATTTATACTCAGGCTAATTCTAGGGCCTGAGCATTGGAATCATGGTGACTGTAAAGCCAATCATACATACCCCCAAATATTTTATGTAAAATGAATTTAAAAAGACTTAAAAAATTAAGTCAATTATAGTAAAGTACAAACTGATGTGAGGTTAGATTTCAGGGTTAGACAGGACCAAGCTTGTAGTGGCGTTGCAGGTCTTGTAAATACATATATTTTTCTTTTCAGAGCAATGGGAATCCACTGATGGGTTAATGCCGATGAGGATGAGGGTAGGCAGGGTGATGTGAAAATATTGAAGATGGTCCAGAGGCCTTTGATAAAACCAATAAAGAGGCCATTACATTCCTCTGGATAAAATTAATGGTGGTTTGGAATAAGATGACAGCTATAATTGAAGCAAAGATAAGTGGATAAATTTGAGAGCTTTTTAGGAAGGTGTCTAATAAAAAATATATTGACGGAATAAAGTAAAGTATAAGGAGACCCTAGCACAGTAGAATTGATTGAGAGATACTACCCTATTTGGTCATAAGGAAGGGAAGTAATAGGAATAAATCTAGAGAGTATGACAGGCCAGTATACAGCTTGCTGTAGCATAGGAATGGAGGTAGTGTGCTAAGATGGATAGAGCTTTCAGTTTGAATATCAAGTTTGCAGTTAACTTTCTGAGTGACTTTGGGCGAGTTATTTTTCCTTTCAGGAACTCCATTTCTCAAGCAGAAACCCAACACCTTACTGATCAATAACCCAGGAAGATTTGAGATGAAGTAACATTGTGTGTGTGACAGAGTTACAGAGTTCTTGACTTGTGGGAGGAAGGGAATGTTACTCTTATAGTTATAAATTTGGCACAGTAAATACCTTCTTCCCTGTAATCCATCTCAAATACCAAAATACCTAAATATCTGAAGTCATGACACACCTTGATTTTCAAGGGTAAAACTGATCATTTATTTACCAATTACTAATTAATCTAGAAAAAATATGTAGAACTTGTTGTATATGCCATGCTAGACCATGCTCTTGGAGACTACATTCTGATCTCTGAAGCAAGGTAGAAAACATAGTAAAGAAAGGCTTCTTACCAGGATTTACAAAATTTAAATAGACAATTCGGGATTTTATTACATATGATACACAGACACAAAATATTTTTTCCTTTCATTTTAAATTATAAAACCTATTTCAGACCAAGAATTGGGAGGCCAGGCATGGTGGCTCACACCTGTAATCCCAGCACTTTGGGAGGCCGAGACGGGTGGATCACTTGAGGTCAGGAGTTCAAGGCCAGCCTGGCCAACATGGTGAAACCCCATTTCTACTAAAAATATAAAAGTTAGATGGACAAAGTAGCATCCCAGCTCCTTAGGAGGCTGAGGCAGGAGAATCACTGGAACCCAAGAGGCAGAGGTTGCAGTGGGCCGAGATTGTGCCACTGTACTACAGCCTGGGCAACAGAGTGAGGCTCCATCTCAAAAAAAACAAGAGTTGGTAGATCCAAATATAATAAATAAATCTTAAAAATTAATTTAGCTCTCCATTCATGGTAGCATTAAAAAAGCTTGAGAAATTTAGAAGTAATATTATCTAGATATTAAGAAATAGATAGAGATCAGACGTGATTCAGGTTATATCTAACTCTATGGTTGGTATCTTGCTCATATTCATAATTTATTGTGAAGACAATTTTCCCAAAGTTTTCTTGCTCACCCAAAGGAAGCGGGTAATAAATTAGATTGAGTCATGGAAATCTGTATTGAGTTGGATTGAATAGGAGAGAGGAAAAATCAGTTTTCCAAGAGAAAATGCATAGTAGATACACAATGTGTAGCGCATTTTTAATTGAGATGAAGTCTTACTCTGTCACCCTGGCTGGAGTGTAGTGGTACTATCTCAGCTCACTGCAACCTCTGCCTCCCAGGTTCAAGCAATTCTCCTGCCTCAGCCTCCTGGGTAGCTGGTATTACAGGCATCCGCCACCATGCCCATGTTTCCCAGCTGGTCTTGAACTCCTGACCTCAAGTGATCCACCTGTCTCAGCCTCCCAAAGTGGTGGGATTACAGGCATGAGCCACCACGCCTGGCCCAGATCTCTCAATTTACAAAGAAACTTTAATCTGCCATGCCACTCTAAGTAGCTAGGAACATTATAATAGATCAATATAATGTTTCAGCATCCCAGTGTTTCTTGCAGAGAACTTGCCTTGCTCTTCCAAACAATTATATATATATATATATATATATATAAATTTTATAAGTTAACATTTAGTAGTTTGTGTTCATGTGCCTTTTATTTTTAATTCAACCAAAGATAAAAACTGTTAGAAATAACAAGGTGAATGGTGAGTCTCAGTATCTCTCTTTAAAACCTTATAATTATAGTTATGCATGTTTGTTTCTGAAATATAACAGTGTCAGAACACAGGAAGCCCCTAAAATGTGAAGATATTAAATTACACTGGGTGTTCAGAAAAGAATATCACATTTTAAAAACCTGTAAAAAAGTTTCATGAGATCTGTGAATTCCGCATTGGATTAGGGAATGTGATGGACAATGAGAACTTTCCAGATATAAAGAACTGCCAAAGAACTACAAAGAGCGTGATGGAGGAATCCTTGACTTGGTCCAATCCTATTTATCATTGCAGTAGTTTTGGTCAGAAAGTCCTAGAATATAAATCGATGTGAGTCTTTGGGTATGGCCGATTTGAATAAAGAAAAAATAAATTGCTTTCTCTCTACTCACACATACCACACAACACGGAATGCATCTACGACTGTGTGTGTGTGTGTGTGTGTGTGTGTGTGTGTGTTTCCAGCACACCAAGCACTTCTTTAGCAGTAGATATCAGTGGAGTGTCTTATAATGTAATTCAGTTCTGACATATCTACCTAAAAATAGCATCAGATCCCACAAGTTGAGGGCTCAGTCCCACAAAACTGCTCCCCACTTCAGATGCCAATCGCTACCCTCAGATCACGACCTGTGCTTCTGACCAGCTGGCTATAAATCAGAGATCCCACCACCCTGCCTGGAATTCAATTAAATTTACTAGAGTGTCTCAAAAAACTTTAGTAAACACTTTACTAGATATCACATCTGATACTGCTCTATTTCTTAATATCTAGATAATATTGTTTCTAAATTTATTGGACTCTGTTAATGCTACCATAAATGGAAAGCTAAATTAATTCTTAAACTTTATTAATTAATTTGTGATCTCTGGATCTTCTAATTCTTGGTCTGAAATTAAGTCCTAATATTTAAAACAAAAAAAATTTATGTCTATACATTATACATAAAATCTTCAATTGTTTATTTAAATTTGGTACACTCTGGTAAGAAGGCTTCCCTTACTATGTTTACTAGAGTTCGAGGAAACACTTTACTTATGTCTACCCATATATTACAAAGGCTATTTTAAACACTACAAATGAACATCGAGATGAAGGCATACACAGGGTGGGGTCTGGGTAAGTCCTGAGCACAAAAGCTCTGTTCCAGAGTGGATATGACCTTATTCATTGACCTGGAAGCTCACTATACCCAGTTCTTTGGGTTTTTGGAGGCTTCATTATGCAGGCATAATTGATTAAATCATTGGCCACTGGTGATCAACTCACCTTTCAGTCCTTCTTTTCTCCCTGGAGACGGAGGTAGGGTTGAAAGCTCCAATCTTTTAACCACATCATTGGTTCTGTCAGGAATAACAAAATACACTCCTCTTTCACTTTTATCACTCCAGAGCTGTACCACAAACCAGGACAAGAGGCCAAATATTCAAATAAAGGATACTCCTATTGCTCTAGTCACTTAAGTGTTACAAAGGTTTTAGGACCTCCAAGCCAGGAATTGTGGATCAAATCCATAATATATGCAGTCAGCCCTCAGTATCATGGGTTCCATATCTGTGGATTCAACCAACTTTGGATCAAAAATATTTGGGGGGAAAAAAAAGGATGGTTGCATCTGTACTGAACTTATACTACATGTATGGGCATTTTTTCTGGTCATTAATTCCTAAACAATACAGTATAACAAATATTTACATAGTATTTGCATCATATTAGTTATTACAATGATAATTTAAAGTATACAGGAGGATGATTTAAAGAGATGATTTAAAGCTTACAGGAAGATGTGCATAGTTTATATGCAAATACCACAGCACTGTATCTACAAGACTTGAGCATTCATGGATTTTGGCATCTGCAGGGCATCCTGGAACCAAGCCCCCCAGGGATACCAAGGGATGGCTGTATTTCACAATATCTCAGGCTACTAGTAATACAGGTAGGCTTGGGGAGGTAGAGCCTATCAATATGACTCTAACACTTGTGAGCTGAGAGACCAAAATAGATACCCCCATATTGACCAAGATGGACTCTAAGGTTAAGAAATCAAAAGTTACCTACTTGTGTAGTTATTCAGGACTCAGCTGTCATAGCAACTTCCTACATTCCTATGGCTATAAGATAAACCACACTATTGCTAGACTCCCTAACAACAGGATCTATCAGGCAAATTATCAGACCCATCCTAACTTAGATTTACAACCCAAACCATTACTACTCTGATTGGACAAAGGACCAGTCTTACAAACTTTTTTTTTTTTTTTTTTTCCTGAAAAGCAGCTACAGACCTTGATCCAGATTCAGCCAGCTTAAAGAGCCTGCACACAAACTTTGTGTCCTACAGATCACCTTTTGATGTAAAGAACCAAATTCGACTTCATTTTAATGTTAAAACCCTGCCACGCAGTGAATATGGGATGTCTGTTACATATATGTTTACCCATCGCACATGTTCTTGACTCCTCTCATAAATACATGTAACTTTTCCCCTAAAAGTGCTGAATATTTATGAATCCATTGTGTGACACAGGTGATGTGAGGCATAAAACCCAAACTGCCCTTTCCTTCTTCAAAGAGAGGGTTCCTCGGGCCATGCTGGAGACTTTCTCTTCCTGGCTTGCAAACTAATATTGCCAATAAAACTCTTCTTTCTATAATTTAGCCTTCCTGGTGGTATAATAGACAACACACTTCAACTATGAGTGACTCAAAGTTGTATGTAGAGTGGGGTTTTCTTGTTTTCATTTTTGAGACAGATTCTTGCTCTGTAACCCAGGCTAGAGTGCAGTGGTGCAAAGTCAGCTCACTGCAACCTCTGCCTCCCAGGTTCAAGCAATTCTCCTGCCTCAGCCTCCCAAGTAGCTAGGATTACAGGCATGCATCACAACACCTGGCTGATTTTTTGTATTTTTAGTAGAGACAAGTTTCACTATGTTGGCCAGGCTGGTCTTGAACCCTTCACCTCAAGTGATCCATTTGCCTTGGCCTCCCAAAGTGCTGGGATTACAGGCATGAGCCACCACGCTCGGCCCTGTAGTGTGGTTTTAAAAAAATGTTTCTAACACAAGAGAAGGAGCAGATTTAGGAGAAATTACAACATCATTCTGCGGATGTGTGATAATTGAAATTCCCGGTAAATGTGCCCTTTGGCAATTATAAACACAGCGCTGAAGTTTGAACAATGGCAAGAAGCTGGCAGCTGGATTTTTACAGCACTCTCCATAGGAAAAATTCTGTGTAATCCCATAGACTAAACTCCTTCCACTGCTAAATCCAACTACCATGCAGCTTCATACTCCGGGAATACTAAACTTTGAATTTCCCAAATATTTTATGCTATCTACTATCCCCATTCATTTTTCTCACTATTTCTCTTCACTTAGGCTGGCTGATTTATGCTAGACTTTCTAGCAAGTACCTACAAAACTTTTAATCATCAGATTAAATACTTGGTTTTTTGCGAAAAACTTTTGAGCTAACCCTGACTGATTTAGCTTATTTTCCTTCTCAGTTATTACTTCATTCTATAAACAGTGGGCTGGATGCCTTGCTGCATTTGGATTATTTGCTGTTATGTGTATTTTCCCAATAGGCTTAACTATAGTAAAGGAAAGGCAGAATGCCAGCATTTTTATCTGTTCATCCTTGGGCCGAGAAGTTCGTGGCATAGTTTTGTTACTAGAAAACTTATTCAAAGGTTTCTTTAGCTAATGTAGGGTCTGAGAAAATGATACCACATAATGAAGTCCTCAGAAGCAACTCTCTCTGACCTTCCCCTGACCTCCTGTCTCTGGCCCCTCATCCTCCCCTGAGGCTAGTCTTCAAAACTAGAACCCCTTTTCCCCCAAGCCAGTTACAAATCCTAAAAATATACTCTAATTTTCCTCCCTTCCTTCCTGTGTAAAACCTGGCCATACAGAAATTATCTGACCTACCTCATTTCATTATAGTCGTAAGACCCCTATTCCATAGAGGGTTATGTTTCATGCTCAGACAGGAGGAGTGAATATGCAGAGAGGCCAAGAGGAATCTAGACAGACAGCTATTGCTAGATATCTCCACTAAGTCAGTTACAACCTTTTTTTGACCCAAATAGGTTTGTTGCCCAATACCCATGGCAAGTCAATACATCAGGACATCAGGTTGCAGCAGAGAAAGAGGTTTAATAGTAGGGCCATTGAATGAGGAGATAGGAGGAAACCTTAAATCCATCTCCCTGAGGAATTTGGGATTACAATTTTAGGGATTTTGGAGTGGGCTGAAGTGTGGAGCTCAGAGATCACTTATGGTTGAAGAGAGCAGGGTGAAGTCATGGAACAGGGAGGGGAAGAAGCTGTATCTACATGCTGGTCCTGTTCTTCTGTGGGAGTCTTCAAACTAAGTGTGGAAGTTTGGAGTTCTGAAAAACATCTCAAATGACCCTTAAACAGTGTCAGAATCCTGTCTGTAGAAACAATGGGGATGCAAATCAATTCTTAATCATTCTTATGACTCTAATGTCAGAACTCCTAACTGTAGGAACAATGGGAATGGAAAAGGTCAGTATCTGGTGTTACCTTTAGCAACAAGGAAACAGTCCAGAATGCAGCCTGATTTGTGCTTAATTATAACTATATTTCAGTCAAGAAACTGACATTCAATTTTTGTCAACCCCGTCAGGATTGTTTCACTTTTGTCCCAAAACATTTCTACATGACTGTCCATATGTTGTTGAACCCATGCATAAAAATGTACATTTTCCCCTGTATCTTTGGGTCTTCATTCTAAAGACTCCCATGTCACATAAAACCACGACCAAGTAAATCTGTATGCCTTTTCGCTCATGAATCTGCCTCTTGTCAATGATTTTCAGTCAACCGTCAGATGGCAAAGGGGAAGTATTCATTTGGTGCCCTCACTACTAAGAATTTTCTGCAAATGGTATTGTTACTGGAAAGGCGTTCTGATCCAGATCCCAGGAAAGGGTTCTTGGATCTCATGCAAGAAAGAATTCAGGGCGAGTTCGTAAAGTGAAAGCAAGTTTATTATGAATATAAAGGAATAAAAGAATGGCTACTCCATAGACAGATAGCTCAGAGGGTTATTTTTATGATTATTTCTTGATTACATACTAAGCAAGGGGTAGATTATTCATGCTTCCCCTTTGTAGACCACATAGGGCAACTTCCTGACACTGCCATGGCATTTGTAAACCGTCACGGCACTGGTGGGAATGTAGCAGTGAGGACGACCAGAGATCACTCTGGTCAGCATCTTGGTTATGGTGGGTTTTGGGCAGCTTCTTTATTGAGATCTGCTTTATCAGCAAGGTCTGTTTGACCTGTGTCTATCTTGTGCCAACCTCCAATCTCATCTTGTGACTTAGAATGCCTTATTTTATCGAGCCTCTATTCAAGGTGGAATTGCTCTGGTTCAAACACCTCTGATAGTATAAGTAAGTGAAATGACAAAGCAGATGAGTATGGGAAAAAAGCGAGATGGGAAAGAGGATGAGAAAAACCTGGAAAGAGAAATTCAAAGCAAACCAGCACCCAGGCTATCTGATACCCAGAATCTAATGGTCACAACTTCTCTTAGGTACACTTCCACCCCCATAGACTTTCTTTACCTTAGCCTATTTCCCCCTATTTCTTCACATCAGTGAGACAGGGATGTCATTATATTTGATTCACTTTTTTCACAGTTAACAACACTAAATGGTAATTTTTAAAAATATTACTAACTCTTTGCAATTGTTTTATCCTTCCTTATTTTGTCATATAACCTCAGGACCAAGCAAAACACCTGACACATAAGAAAAACCCTCATTGTACTCTGTCAGGCTACTTGATATAATTTAAAAATTTGTGTTATTATTTCCATTTAAAATTTAAATCTCAGTAGTCATTTAACTAGTATTTATTAAAATATGTTGGAAATAGCATTTAAAATGTAGCATCTCTCAAAGTTTGGTAAAGTTAGGAGAAATTATTCATTTAACTCCTGTAAACTTAGTATTTGGTAATAAAATAAGGATCAAATACATAACTAGTTTGGGTTTTTAGTCAAAAAGTATTTTTAATATTATAGCATTAAATTATAGAGTTACCATTATTAGTCGTATTTATTCATGAGAGGTAATTTGATATCTTACAAAATAACCTAATACATGGTATAATCTCTTGCAGTCTAATTTTTCATGGATGAGCTCTTGCATACTTAATATCCTTGGAGGTTATATTTTAACATAGTCTAATTACCACTTTCCTTTTATTTCTATTCAGTTTGACACAGCCACTTTGCCTAAAATAATTTAATATTCTTATGAATGAGACAGTGTTAGAACTAGCCTATAACATCAATCGCCTTTGTTTATGCCAACAACTCTATTGAATTAACATACTAAAATGTGAGAACAAATGGCCCTTAGAGGAAAGTGAAAAAATATTCTTCACAATTTTTAAATGATTGCCAAAGAATTTTAAGCATTTCCAGTTTGAGTACCATTTATCTGTACTACAAGTCAGGGTCCTTGGTAGTCTCATTAATATAGATAAGAAAAAATACTTTTCTTTTTTTTTCTTCTATTGCATCCTTACCCATCCAACCAGGGCACCAGGCTGCCAGATTGGTCCCAGGTGCTTTGGTTGAGACCAGAACATTTTTGGTAAAACATCGCATGGCATTTTCACATGCCTCTAACGTAGACACACAGACAGCTGGCCTTTGCACAGTGGAGATTACAAGTGCAAATTCCTGGAGGTAGATGCTTACAATCAAATCCTAATATTGGCTCTTCTTCTTTTCTTTTTCTTTTTCTTTTTTTTTTTTTTTTTGAGATGGAGTCTCGCTGTGTTGCCAGACTAGAGTGCAATGGCATGATCTCGGCTCACTGCAATCTCTGCCTCCCAGGTTCAAACGATTCTCCTGCCTCAGCCTCCTGAGTAGTTGGGACTACAGGCATGTGCCACCACACCCAGATAATTTTTGTATTTTTAGTAGAGACGGGCTTTCGCCATGTTGGCCAAGATCGTCTTGATCTCCTGGCCTTGCAATCCACCTGCTTCAGTCTATCCTAATATTGACTTTTAGCAGTCATACTACTTTGGGAGAGACATTGCTTCCCTTAGCCTCAGTTTTCCAACTTCTAAATTATGTCAATAAGTTTGTGCAGATCATAAGAACTGAATAAGATCATCCATGTTAAACAAGTATTTCAGTCTGGTATATCATATAGTAAAAGTTCAAATACCATCAGTTGTTTATTTATTTTCCAAGATGGAGTTTTGCTTTTATAACCCAGGCTGGAGTACAATGGTGCGATCTCAGCTCACTGCAAACCTCCGCCTCCTGGGTTAAAGTGATTCTCCTGCCTCAGCCTCCCAAGTAGCTAGGATTATAGGTGCCCACCACTACGCCCAGCTAATTTTTTTGTATTTTTAGTAGAGACAAGGTTTGATCATGTTGGCAAGGCTGGTCTCGAACTCCTGACCTCAGGTGATCCATCGACCTTGGTCCCCCAAGTTGCTGGAATTACAGGCGTGAGTCACTGTGCCCGGCTCAGTTGTTTATTATTGTGATTACTAGCATTGGCCTAAATTTTAGACAATTACTTGTTTACTCTAATGTCAATGCTTCCTGCATCCTTCAGGGTGCATCGTTTAACAGAATTTAATAGATGTCAAGGATCTATCATAACACTAGGGACCAGATCAAGACCTTCCAGGAGGCTGATAAACTTTACAAGATTAAACAAGATGAAAAAGCTCAGCTATCCAAAATATTTGTTACTGCTTTTCTAGCTTTTTGACCTGATTCTAGTATCAGCAGTTTATAAAATGACTGACAATGATATTGCCATACTAAGGTATGTTTCTATTAAGACATCAAGAGCAATGTAAAAAGCACAAGATACAAAAAGAAAAAAAAAAAAAAAACATAATCATAGTTACTACTTTCCATTTCATAGTTACCTGCCTTATTGGGAAAGAAAACAAATGTAGACTGCAATGGGCAAAAGCCATAGGAAGTAACTATTCACCAGATCATGATTGTGAAACATTGAAAATCTATAACAGACATTTATAATTTAATTCTCAGGATGTTCTTGGTAATATATTTTCCTTGGCTGAAAGTAGATTCAGTCTCCAGCAAATGTGTGCAACACTTAGAAATAACCAGAAACATATTGATTTGCAGATTTCATGTTTTGGTTTCGATCTATCATTGCAAATGTTCTCTGTTACATACAGACATTAGCACCACTTCTGTACAATGATCTCATCATGGTAATGCAAGAAAACAGTGTTGCGATCTATAATGTCTTCAGAAAGCAATCCTAATGAAATAAATCAAAATATACATTTCTTCTCATAGCTGGACTCTAATCCACTCATGTGCTGAGTTTAATACTCATTCCAGGATTCTCAAATCTGATTGATGATGTCTTCGAACAGTTTGGAAAAGGATAATCAACCACAAAGCCCAACTTGAAGCTGAGCTGAATTTTTAAGCCTAAACATTTAATGTGCTTTGATTTATACTTGCTGAAAGGCTTAAGAAATTCAGGTCGCGTATGTATGTATCATCATTCAAAGGCTTAAAATTCAATTCATTACCTGAGATATTTCTGTTTGTAATGAACACTCCTGACTTGCCACCTGACCTTTAGCAAAACTTAAAATCAGGATGGTGACCATCTCATGCCATCACTGGATAAACTTATCTCCACAATATAAGCTACATTTCATATGTCATCAATATTAATTGTATATGGTTTATTGGTGATTATGAATAAAATCTTGTGATTGCTGAAAGATTTTGAATAATTAATCTAAGATATTGCTGTAACGTTCCAGTGCAGGAATATTTAGAATTCCTCTGAAATAGAAGTGATTGTAAAATACTTATCACATAATATTTGTGGGGGTGGGAATAGTAGAGAATTTTAAGTTTGTTTTAGAGGTTCAATTAAAGACACCAGAATGGAGGCTGAGGGGGGAGGATCACTTGAGCCCAGGAGGCCAAAGTTGCAGTGAGCCAAGATTGTGTAACTGCACTCCAGTCTGGATGACAGAGGGAGATCCTGTCTCAAAATAACAATAATAACAAAAATTAAAAAAGAAAAAGAAAAAAATGTAAAGACAGCAGAATGTCATGTATTAAGATATTGTAATTACAATTTCATATTCTTCTGCCTTGCTCTCAGAATGTTCATTACACAGTAATTGAGAAATTCTGCCTATTGTATGTTTGTATAATAACGTATAATTTACCTTTCCAGAGTCCAGAGAACATGCTAGACATTTGATATTTATAATTACCAAATTTTATTTTCCTTACAAGCTTATTATCTCTGGTTAAGAAAATCAGACAAATAAGTGGCCTGATTCTTAGTTTCAGCTACCTCAAAGACGATTTGGAAAGAAAATTGTTTTTCACTGAGACATTAATGTTATCTGATGACAGGTTAGAAAAATGAGAATTACTCTACAGGGGACTACAGATTGAAGTCTGTAGTTATCACCACTCTTATTAGATGCATAAGAGAGCAAATGAGTTCATTTCTGAGCTGCCTCATTTTCCCATGGATGGTGAGCCATCAGGGGACTAATAACAGAGGTAGTCAAAAAGACACAGATGGATGCAACTGTACATTCGTGTGCTACCCAGTTTGGGGTATGTGTGACTTCCAGGATGTTCCAGTCACACATCAGATATAGGACTCAGTCAATCATTTATACAAAACACTCCTCATCATATGGAAGTGTCCACCTCACACATCCCATAGACAGCATTAGAGTATTATAATTCCCTACTCTTAAGTGACAATGAGATTATAGTTGTAATTCATTCTGCTCCTGGCAATCATGAAGATTTTATTTTATTACATTCTTAGCATCTCAAAAATAATTACTGAATGAAAAATAATTGTTAACAAATTACTGGAAAAATTTTGGTAATTCAAAATTCTCCCTTCCTGAACCTGATTTTTCAGCTCTTAAATTTGCCCAAATATGCAAAAGTTGGTCCAATTATTAAGTAATAATCCTCTTTGTTACCTTGGATTAAAAACATCATCTCAACCTCTATTGTGCATAAAATACTTGAAGAATATACCTGACCTGCTTACAATACCCAGCAGCCATTAATTAGATGAGGCAGAGAAAGAATAAAATAGATATTTTTAAAACACAAGATACATATTAGGATGAGATTTTGTTATTTATTTTAAGAAAAATTAAGTTTACATACTTAGTTGAAACTTTATAATGGTAAGAGTTGCCATTTTGCCCATCTTTGTTGTAGGGGCCAAGGGAAAACTTCCCCTTTGCCCTCTGAAGATTCACTGAAAAGTCAACTGGCAAAAGGCAAATTAATAAGTATTAAATTAAGTTTAACCCAAAGCTGTCTCCTTGTAAGTATGACATAAAGCTTTCTCCATATACAGTGACCTGTAAATTATATGAAAACAGGCTATAACCGACCCTTGTACCAATCACCAACTATTGGCCAATCACAGGCCACCAACTGTTCAAATAAGAAAAACACTGAGCTGTAACCAGTCCAGCTGTTTCTGTACCTCACTTCTGTTTCACTTACAGCACTTTTCTGTCCATAAATCCTCTCCGACCACAGGATAGCATGGGAGTCTCTCTAAACCTATTCGGGCTCAGGGTATAGGCTGCTTGATTTGCAAATTGTTCTTTACTCAATTAAATTTTGTTAAATTTAATTTTTCTAACATTCTTCTTTTAACATAGGAGAAAAAGCATACACAACTAATACTGTGCATGTAAGTCATACAAAATATAAGAACTCAAACACATGGCCAGGTTATGGGAAGGGGAGAAGAGGAGACCTGGCTGGCAAAGATGGTCTTGTTATGTAGATAAACTTAACAGGTAGCAGCCTTCAGATATGAGAGCTCTAAATGTTTCTTTTGGATATTTAAAGATGTCAGACTCAATCTTTCCTAGATCCAGACAAGGGAAGGCCTCAGAGAGTACACTGTTAGTAGAGTGCAGATTCTCTACGGATGCAAATCTCCACCACATAAAACAGCTTTTCAAAGCAACTTCTGTTAATATGTCAAATAAGTATATTTTGGGGTGAAATATTTTGGTTTTCTTCACTGTGTTTTACCAGTGCTTGCAGAGTCAACCTATTGGAGGTACTAATACAATGAAAATACAAACACCATGTAAAATGAATAGCTCACTCTATCAAAGCTCTAATCTTCGGGTTGAAAGTAATCTTAGAGTAATATAGCTCAGAACTGCACTCATGACAGGAATTTCCTTCTAAAAATACATTTTTTAATGGGAACCTGGCATCTTTTGCATACTTCTTTAAATACTTTTATTACTGTTACTATTATTATTATTGGTTGTTTCTGTCCCCTTGTACTACCCTGAAACTTGCCTCCTATAATTTTCACTCACCTTTTGCCCACAGAACTTGTGAAGAATCTCTCCTACAGATGCCAGTCCTATTCAGGTCCAATCAAACATCTCCAGTCTCTTTAAAATGTTTGTATTTCTCCAAGAATGCTACTTTTACCACATCCAATTGGAACGAATGGCCCAACCAGGACAATCAAACATACCACACTCTTCTGTGCCCTCAACACTTCATACCTTGTTAAGCATCCTTAGCTCACAGTCATTGTATAAAGTTTTACTGACACAAAATAATTCAGAATTCACACTGTCAGCACTGAATACTAATGAGCTCTTCTGATGCCAGGTTGACACAGATTTGAATATGTGTAATCAAAATCTCATTGTCTGAGAAGCCTCTTCCTAGTCCATCTCCTGTGCCTTTTGTGGACCTCCCACACCAACCTTGGATGGTTTTCAGCTCGTTGAGATCCCTGATGCTCTTCCAGAGTTCCTGAGTCACACTTAAACTCTCACAGTTAGTATGAGTTTTGCTGATGGCAGCATTTTTAAAGAAAAGGGAAAACTCAGACTTGCTTCTCCCTTCCCCCTTGCATAGGTATATTAAGCATCATCATCTTCAACACCATCGTCATCACCACCAGCACCACCACTGCCCTTCATTCATCCTATGTTGATGCTAAATACTTGACAGATTGTAGCCAATCCTTAAAATGACTTTGTGAAAGTACGATTATTCTCATTTTAATATAAGAAAGGGGTTCAGATAAATAATGTCATCTAAGTGATACCAGGGGGATAGGGGAGATCCCCAAACATCAGTGGGACCTTTACCCAGGCCAGTGTCCACGCTGTTAGACTCTGTTTCCAGAAGTAACTCAAGAGCAAACCAGGAAACACTGAAAGTGTGGGAATTTATAGCAAAACTAAAATTCACACTCAAGAAAAGGGAGTTTGGACATAAGAGAGACTGCATGCAGTAAGGTTTGGGTTTCTATCTTTACAGGTTTCTTTAAGCAAAGGGTAGAATATTCACAAAGATTTCTGGAAAAAAAAGAAGATTTCTTAGAACTGTTTTATCACTCATTTTTACAGCAAACATGAATGTTCCCAGAACTGTCATGGTGCTGGTGGGTGTGGGGTTTGGTCCATTGGTGAGCATATAATGAGGTCCTAGGTGAAAACTGGATCAGATTCAGTGACATGTTGGGTCCACTTGGTCTTAGTCAGGTTGGTCCACATCCTGTTTTTCAGATTATGCGGTTATTTTAACAGTTTCCTTTTTGCTAATCATGTGAAGCTGTGCTACCTGGAATTTTCTATTCTCCTGTGGCCCTCCTCTATTATTCTTTCTCATAAGGTCACACAGCTAGTGCAACTGTTTACAAATGTATATTCTCACCAGTGAGTATCAGAGTTCCCATAACCACCTATCTTTGGCTAAACTTGGTATTGCCAGACTTTGCGATTTTTGCAGTCAGTGGGTCCATATATTTTCTTCATCCATTCAAAAAATAATATTGAATCATTTATAAAACTAGTGGTGACCATTTTTTTTTCAATGTGTGGTTGTGAGGATTGTTATGTGATAATTGGTCAAATGCTTAACATATCACACTAATCAAGAGAGGCATGTGTGTGGTTCAGAATCCAGAAGGGCATAAGGGATTGCAGTCACCTGAAAACCATCCTGGGTTTTTGTGGAGGTATACATATGTCACAAGGAGACAAACTGGGAAGATGCCCCTCAGCCATTGCCATTGTATTTTAGATGACATATCCAAACAAGGCAATATATTTTTTCACTTATGCCATCTTGTCTCCTTAATCCATATTTTCACATATCCATCATTTTATTGCTTTGCTGTATTTTTCTGCTCCCCAAAATGAAAACGGCCTGAAAAGTCTTCCTATCAAATCTACAAACAACCCTGGCAGTAGTACTCCCTGTTTATAATCATTTCGTCCCCTATGGAGAGTAGAGGCCAGTGTGTTACATTTATCTTTTCTCACTGTCACATGAATTCCACCAACATAGGCTTCTCCCTTCCACTCACACATTCAGGGCATGTACACAGCAGGTGCCTCAGTACGGACAACTTCTGGGTTTTGATTTCTTAGCACTCTAAATATTCAGTGTTACCTAGTCAGGGGGAGGAGAAAGTATGGTTTGAAATCAACAATTCCAAAAGAGACCTAGATATGAGAACAGACAGAAAATCAGATATAAACTTGCAATGTAATAGCAGACATTTGAGGAAAATTTTGCCCTGAATATGTATGGACACTGTGCTATGATTCCAGGAGTTGATAACACTTCTTTTTACAAATCCACTGAGGATTTACCTAAAATGCTTTCTCCAGTTCAGCTCGATAATGCCTGTCATCCTTTTCCTTTTTAAAAAAAATATTTTTCATTTAAGCCACTTAGTAAAATACCGCATGATGTTCTACAGTGAAGGTATTAAAGTTGCTTCTTATTTTTGTTAGTGTCCTTTTAAAACTTCATTCCTATTCTGAATGCTTCCCTGTAACGTGCCTTAAGCAAATCAAAGGCATATTTTGGATGCAATTTTTCACACTCAGAAGCTTCACATCTTTCTGTGACACTTTAAGGGTCACCTGATGAATAGCACTGATCGTATTCTATGCATGAAAGAGCATTCACTGAACACATTCTTTGTTTCCCAGAAAACATCAAAGATTTGACGCTACCAAGTACCCTTTACTCTGAATCAGTATGAAGCTCTTATATTCAGAAGAAATGTCTGTAATTGAATAATCTATTTAGAAATAGCCTTACAGTTTCTGCTTAATGTTAGCTTATCCTTCATATACCCTTTATGGAGCCGAGTATGCAAGATAACATCTGCATATCTCCACCATATCTCTCTGAATGTCACTCTGACCCTCGAGCCCCTGTGTTTTACCTGTTACCTTATTTTCTCCCTCCTCAATGAAGCAAGCAAAGACACTTTTGCCAACTAGTGGCAATTCAATGTCAGTCAGTCAGTAAGTCATCTGTGAAATCATTACAGAGACTTTAAGGGCCTGCTATTTGAGAAATTTGAGATGTCAATAAACACACAATGCGCTTCTCACCCTCAGGTTGCTTGGATTCTAGGAGACACAGACAGATGTGAAAATCATTCAGGAGCCATGTGAAAAATGCTAAAAGAGGCGCATGCAATGTGTCGTAGGCTCATCTCAAATGAATAGATAACTATTTCTTCTTGGAAAGCAGGGAAAGTGATATTAGACAAATCCAGAGGGAGAGGGAATGATAGAGAAGGATATATGTAATATTGCTACAGATGCAAGCACATCTACCTCACACAGTGAGCACCTCCCACCTTCTGAGAGCATTAGCATTCCATAAGTGCATTATGCAAAGTGTCCTTTCTAATATTAGGACCTTTATTTATCTCCAAAGCTAGAAAAGGCACCACCAAGGATATAGACTTAACACTTTACTGTTACTTAACTGGAAAGAAAATGAGAGTCAGTATTTATCTGTGGCTAGGCAAACCTGAATTCTAGAAATCCTGTCCTATAACCCTGAACTAGCCACCACATTCTCTGGGATTCAGATTTCTCTACCAGAAGATGCCAGCTTTCTTATTCCATGTAGTGCTGCTATAAAGGAATACCTGAGGACGGTCGTTTATTTATAAAGTAAAAAAGGTCTATTTAGCTCGTTTCTGCTGGCTGGAAGGATCAAGATTGGGTATCTGGTGAGGGCCTCAGGCTGCTTCCACTCGTGCTGACATACGGAGGGAAAATGATGTGTGTAGAGACCACATGGCAAGAGAGGAAGCAAGAGAGACCGGGGAAAGAGCCAGGTTATTTTAGCAACCAGCTCTTATAGGAACTAAGAGAATGAGAACTCACTTATGCCTCTGCTCCTGCCAGCAAGGGCATTAATCTATTCATGAAGGATCTGTCTCAACGACCCAAACAGTTTTCATTAGGCTGCACTTCTAACATGGAAGATAAAATTTCATAAAGAAGTTTGTAGTGGACAGATATCCAAACTACAATACTAAACAAGGTGATACTTAAAGATCATTCCACACCAACGAAGCAGTGATCAAATCCTTACTTAGCTAGCAAGTAGCTGAATAACATGGGCACAGCTTTGTGTATCAGTTTCCTCATTCAAAAAAGGGGCAGGTAATAAAGCCAGCTTAATAGTATAATAATGAGGATAGAATATCACACATAAAGCACACACAGAATAGCATGTGGTATATAAACTAGCTACAATTAGGGAATGCTTACTTCCAATTACTAGTAGCAGTGGTAGTAGCAGTAGTAATTGTAGTAACAGTGGTAGCAGCAATTGAATTGAATAAGGAGAAGAAGAAACAGTACTGGCTGTTAGAAAGACCAGAAAATGAAACATGTTTTTAGTTCTTATAAGTGGGAGTTGAACAATGAGAACACATGGACACAGGGAGGGAAACATCACATACCAGGGCCTATTGGGGTGTGGGGGGCATGGGGAAGGAGAGCATTAGGACAAATACCTAATGCATGCAGGGCTTAAAACATAGATGATGGGTTGAGGGTGCAGAAAACCACCATGACACATGTATACCTATGTAACAAACCTGCACGTTCTGCACATGTTTTAAATTTTTTAAATTTTAAAAAAAGACCAGCTTAACATGTTAGGATTCTGTGAGTATGCATGTCTTACTCCTTGATGAGATTCTATTTTCAAGAAAAGGATTTTTAGCTATAATGGTAATTCTGTTACCTATCAAATATTTTTCTGCCACACAAAATAAAATCTGAGGGGTTCTTTGCAGAGAACACATGTTTCTCCAACTACCAGATAGTTAGAGGGACTCTTTTAGCTCAAAGTATTTGCAATCATGATTTCAACTATTCTAAGGCAGAGAATCCATTACTTTTCCCGGGCATCCCATTCTGCTGGTCTATGCTTGTCCCCCTAGTGATTTCCTGCTGTATTACAGAGGTGTCAGGAGACGTCATTCTTGGATTAGGTGGGGTTTAACTGTACCCTACACAGAGTGGCAGAGAACACTAGGATTCATAAGTGTCTTAGCAGAATGTCCACCTTTCAGGCAAATAGAAGACATATCCTATAAGTCTCTTTGAAAGGCAGTGTATAGAAGGCATATGTACACTGATGACAGATGGGGGCTGTCAGGTTGACAGCCAGCCGGCAGCTTCCAGCAAACAACCAGGGGATGAAAGATGTGAGACTGGAAAATAGACTTGTTATCTTGGACCGATGGAAGCTGTGCATTTTCTGTGCTTTGGAAAGATAGCCACAGACTGTTTGCAAGCATCAAGTGGTTGTTTGCTACACATGTAAACCTTTCATTCTAAGAAAGCTCTCAGCTTGGTGCAGATGGCAAAGCAGTGAAGCAACAACCTACCTTGATGTCCACACATGCTGACCTCTCTGTTTTACCTAGATGTGGGTGGTATTTATGGGACATTAAACATGTGTTGAGTGCTAGACTAAACATTTCCTATGAATTTCCTCATTTTATCTTCCTAACACCATAAGCTGGGGCTCTAAAGTCAGATACATAATTTACTAGTTTGTGTGACTGGGGAAATTTAATCCTCATTTAAGCCCAAGTTTTCTCACTTCTAAATTACAGACATAATAGTATTGTTTTGTAGCCACTCCAAAGAAATAGGACAGACCCCCTTTCAGAGTCTAGTTCAGATATTAAACACACACACACACACACACACACACACACACACACACACACACACCAATAGAGTATGAAATGTTTATTAGTCACAAAATGAGTCTTTCTGGGGAGAAAAGGGCAGGCTTCCCAAGCTGGTCCTAAAATGGTTGGAGAGATCAAGAAGAGGAGATTGGCTTGGGGCTTTTATCATAGCTGGGGCAGGATGTGATGAGAGTTTCCATTGTTTGAACTCCCTTCTAACACTAAAGTAGGGAGCACTCAAGCTTTCTTATTAGCTTGCCCAGAAGCGAGGCATCAGGGAAGAAGAAGAGGTAAAGCTTTAAAGCTGGTATGGACACACGTAGGGAACAACACACACCTGGGCCTGTCAGGGGATGGGGAGCAAGGGGAGAGAGAGCATTAGGACAAATACCTAATGCATGCGGGGCTTAAAACCTAGACAACAGGGTGATAGGTGCAACAAACCACCATGGCGCATGTATATCTGTGTAACAAACCTGCAAATCCTGCACACGTATCCTTGAACTTAGAGTAAAATAATTTTTAAAAAGGGAAACAACAACTATAGGGTCAGAATTCTTATTGCAAGTGTCTACGCTCAGAGTTTTCATGTGAAGATTTAATGAGATAATTCGAGTTTAACTTTTTGTGCAGTGTCAGGCAGAAGCCATTGGTCAACTTTTATTTACCTACATATCAGAGGAGACAAAATAATCCCCCTTTAACAAGAACATTGAGGTTCTGAGAGAAATGTGGGTAAAATTGCACAGCTGACGAGTAGAAGAGTATTAATTCCAATTTAGGTCTTAGGAATTTCAAACACGGGCCTTTCAACTATCATACAAATAAATGTACACCAGTACATAAGCATTTCTCATAGCCAGAAAAGAAAATACTGAATATAGTGCCATGATATGTTTCTATCAATAGTGCACAATGCTTCACAATGTTAGCTTTGCTTAGGCAATCCTGGCTTGAGTTCTGGTACTTCTAGTTATAACTGAGAGACCTAGGTTTGCCATATTTAGCAAATAAAAAAACAGGACATTCAGTTAAACTTGGTTTTCAGATGAGCAACAAATAATTTATAGTATAAGCTTGTCTCATGCAATATGGGATGAGTAACATATTGCCTGGTCTAGTAATATCCTTGTCAGAGGTTAACATAAATTGCCCAATTTCTCTGTAATTTTTCTTTCTTTACAAGTGAAGATATTATGCTTTAGGACAATTAGTGCTGGCTCTTAATTTTGCCATGTATTAAACCTTAAAAATGTTAAAGTCCATGTAATTCTAAGCATTTCCATTTTAGATTGCTTGTTTCCCTTTATAAAGTAGACAAGCACATGTATGCATGCATGCACCATAAGTAAACAGGATGGCTTTTTACCCAGGGACATGGTTCCAACCAAGCCCATGGTAATTGTGGAATCACTTCATTTTAAGTCTCAAAAGGGGAGTGGATGATTCCTTTTTTCTTTCTCAGGGGAATACTGTCTTACATTTTGCAATAACTGAAAAAGCTATCTTGGGAGGGAGCAAAATGCTGAATTAAATGCAAATGCTCTGACTTTGATGAGAATATTCCCTTCTAACATAGTCTGGTTTCTTAGCCTGGAGTCAAAACCCCTTTCAAAGGAATATGCATGACTCTGGGATTCAAGCCAGCTTGGCATAAAAAAATCCTTCCATGTGGCTTTTCTCAGCTGCCAGCAGCTTTAGGTCCTCCAGAGAGCGAGAGAGAGAAAGTAGAGGGAGAGGAGGAGAGAGAGAACGTTAACTGCTTACTCCTAATTGCAGAGAAAACCTTAGTTTGTTGTCACTTTGCTCTTCTGCAACTGTATGAGGAAAAAATAATGAAAGGGAAAAGTCCCTGAATGCATTGCTGAGTACAAAATACTTGTCAATAAGTTCCTTCTGTGGTTTAGATTCTGAGAAGTGGAGAGTAGAGCTGCTTTCTCTACCAGCATCTCTACTAAAAGATGCTAGCTCATTGCCATTGGACATTTACATGCACTAATGTGCCATCCTTATCTCTCCACCTCCACCCTGGTTACTCCATATACAAAATTCTTTCCATTTCTCTGTTTCAGGCTTCTTGCCAATTTTATGGATTTCTATCTGTTTTCCAAGATTTAGCTTAGGAGCCACCATTGCATGAAAGCCTTCACTATTTGATGACCTGCATGTCCATCTCCCCACTCTCTCTCATGGCACCATGTCCCATGCCTCTATATCTTCCACAAATGAACTCACATCATATGCCCCAATAGACTATGATCCCTTTGTGTCTACTTATATAGAATGTAGTTAGATGTATTTAATCAAATGTGTGTATATGTGGTCATTACTCTCTTGAGATTAAGAGACTATACCATTTGATAAGGTTAACCTTAGGATACTTGTAGTTTTGTCTGCAGAGATGGAAGATGTTGTTTTGCCCCACCCATATCGTCTTGCAGTGCATGTCTGACTTACAGCTGGGAAGAGCCGCATTTTTGGTCATAGATTTATACTGGCAGCTTGAGCCTGCTTTGCTTATATCAGAAGTAGTTCCAAAAAATTTCCCTCTTACCCCAGCAGGTCACCTGCTAGGAGCTGAATCATGCCAGCACAAAATTCATAAGTTGAAACTCTAAACTTCAGGACTTTGGAGTGTGATGGTATTTGGAGATAGAACCTTTAAAGAGATTAATTAAAATGAGGCCATTATGGTTGGCCCTCATCCAACCTGACTGATGACCTTACAAGAAGTGGAAATTTGGACACACAGAGAAACACCAAGGATGCATGGCCAAGGAGGAAAGACCAGGTGAAGACACACTGGAAGGCAGCCATCTGCTAGCCAGTAAAAGAGGCCTCAGAAGAAACCAAGCCTCCTAACACCTTGATCTAGAATTTCTAGACTCCACGTCTGTGAGAAACCAAATTTCTATTGTTTAAGCCCCCACTAGTCTGTGGTATTTTGTTGTGGCAGCAGTGGAAAACTAATATGGCCCTCAAACAATGACTGTCAGGAGTTGATGTTCAAATGCCCTGGATCCCTCAGATCTTGAGTGAAATACTCTGAAATGTGCTGTACTCCATTTCTCGAGGGATTAAGTTTCAATTAATAAGCAAAACTACTGCAAGTAAACAGAAAAGGCTGTATTCAAGGTGCCAGACCAGCTAAGTTTTTGTTTACTTTTTTGGAATTCTCAAAACATACAGTTATGAAAATTGACTCCTCCATTATCCCACATCCACAGAATGTCATCTTATGAATGAAATAAGAAAAATTAAAGGATGAAAGAGAAGAGTGTTAATTCAGACCACTTTCATTAACATAAGAAGTGTATTGAATTTGCAGAATTTACCTTTACAGTTACTTCTATTTTTAAAAAGTTCAAAGCACATTATAACAGAACCAATAAAATATCTAGAAAAGATACCCCAAATTTTTGACATAAGTAAAATATAATGTGTTATCAGACAACTAGGGTAAATTGTCACTACAATTACATTTTTAACTCTAAACTTAAAGATAGGCAAGGCAAATTAAAAAAGAAGAATGTTGGGTTATATAATATTCATTGTAAGATTCTAGTGATGTAAAATCACAGCCAAAATGACTTCTTTTCTTTCTTTATGTAAGCAGTGGAATTATAAATTGTATGTTATGTAAACTCAATTCCTTCCAAGAGTGTTTTTTTAAATTGTATATTATGCTATATGTATACAATGAAATGCCATTCAGCTTTGAAAATGGAAGGATACAGCACAATTTGCAATAACATGGAACAGTTTAGAGAATATTGTACTAAGTGACACAAGCCAGATACAGAAAAAGAAAATACTGCATGATCTTACGTGTATTTGGAATCTAAAAATACTGAATATATAGAAAGAGAGAGGAGAACAATGGTTTCACATGGTTTTGAATAATTTGTAGTAGCATTAATTAAATATGTGGTTCTCAGACTAAACTTTTTGGTCTTAGAATTCCACTGCAATTTTAAAAATGGACAGCCTCAAATATCCTCATATGCTTGGGTTATATCTATCAATGTTTAACACATTAGCAATAGAAAGGGAGATATGAGATATAAAGCTATGCAAGCACATGAAGCATTCCCAATCAGAGTAATGTGGGCCTCAGAAACTCCACTGTATACCAGTGAGAGAAGCAGAATAAAAAAGGCAAATAATATATTTTTATCATGAAAACAGCTTTTATGAAATAATTTCATGGATTCCTCAATGAGTATAGAGGACTTTCAGGTATCCCTGGACTACATTTTGAAAAATGCAGTACTTAATGTTTCTAGCATTGATTAACACTATGAAGCAATTATAAGACGATTAAAGACTTTGGAATCCATCTGTCTGGGATTCATGTTCTCAGCCTCCCTTCTACCACTTGCTTGCTAGGTGAACTTCAATTTCCAGTTACACACATGTTAAATGGCGGAAAATGGTACCCACCTCTTAGCACTGATGTAGCATTAGAGGACTAGAACTGGCTATGTATTGTTATTATTATAGTAATAAAGCATTTTGTGAAAATTCAGAAGTACCTTTGTGGTCATACAATGCAATATTATCCAGATATGATTATCTCTTTTATTTGTCTCTACTACATATAAGGAGAGAACTGAGATAATTTCAGAATAAGAATTGAAAAGTTTTAGAATAAAAACACCTCGGTTATTAGTATTTCAATCAATCTTCTGATGAGTTTCAAAGTTCAGTGTCTGGTAAATGGCTTAGGCACCAGTATTAATACCAGAGGGATATCACATGCTGACAGCATCAAAACAGTAGAGAGGAAGAGTTGTTCTGGTGTGAACATTAGGACTCTTTTTAAAATTTACTTTTTATACATGGAGGCCCCTTTTTTGACCTAGAAATGATTAGGGAATTGCCTTCAGATTGGATAAACTCCTTTCAAAACATAACTTAAGATGGTGATATGAAGAGTAACATAGACCCTTTCACCAGGGAAACAACCATAACTGGTGAAAATGAATATTTTAAAATAATACAAGTCTCTGGAAATTTTCTTAAGGCAATGCAGCCAGGGAAGAAATGCTTATTTGAAAAAATCTACTAAATTTTAATAAGAATAGCAAGGCTGTGGTAAATTGGGCCAAGACTAGCTCCCCCACTCTCAGCTACCCAGCTCAGCATGATGGGGGCTCCATTTTGATGGCTGCAGTCAAGAGAGTAGGTCTCCTTTTCTCTCCACTTCTCAGTTAAGGGCTCCTTGGGAGATGCAGGTTGCCCATGTTTCTCATATTCCCAGCTACATGTTGCAGGACCTCTATGCTACATAAGACTGGCCAAGAGGTCTGGGATTTTCTTCCATTCAGCTCCCACTCATAGATAGAAGCAAGAGCCCAGGTGCAGTAGAGTGAGCATACAGTGGCCGCAAGGGCCCTCCATTCAATTTGCTCGTAAGGTAGATGTTACACCTCAGACCAGGCAACCAAGAAGATTGGAGGCTGCTTCTCCACCTCATTGCCCCACATGTGAAGCAGAAGTGTCACTCCTCAAAAAGTAGGTCAGTCTTCCCTTCTCAAGCTCCTGAGCAGTGGTGCAGAGGTTTTGCTTGGGGGTGGGGAAATTCTACAAAGACATTAACTTTACGTATTTGGAATAAATAAAGGTTAAGCCTAGCAATTAAGAGGATGCTGGTTGCTCCAGAAAAGCTACGAACAAGCTAAAGGTTTAAAAAGAGAACCAAGGAGTGACAGCTAGAAAAAGGAACAAACCTCAAAAACTGGGCTCAGAATTTACCTTTGCAAAATGACCTGCATTTAAGTGAATTGGACTAGAGCAATTTATATCCCCAGGGAATAACTGAAAACAATAAAACAACTAGAAATTACTGAAGGCTAATGGCTTTATGTCATACAAACTAAGGCAGACAGCTTAACAGAGAAATAAGAAAAGATACAAAGAGAGATTTAGGAAAGACTGAAAAATTAGTATTCAGGGTAGTTACAAGACTTTTTTAAAATGTCTAGCTTTTAGAACAAAAATGTACAAAATACACAAAGAGAAAAATGTAGCTCTGAGTCATGGGAGAAAAAACAGGCAATAGAAACTGCTTTTGAGAAGGCACAGATGTTAGATCTAGATAAAAACAAAAATATAAAAATAGCTATTATATGTGTGTGTGTGTGTGTGTGTGTGTGTGTGTGTGTGTGTGTGTGTGTATATATATATATATATATATATATATTCAAATAAGGAAAGCTATGCTTAAAAGAAGTGTGATAATGTCCCATCAAACAAAGGATTAAAATTAGGATATACCAACCTCACAGATTTGTTTTGAGGTGAAACTGCACAAATAAAGGGGTATGAACACTAGCTCTGGAGTCAGATAGACCTGACTATAGTTGAAACTACAGCTCCATGGCTTACTGTGTGACCCTAAGCAAGGTGCAAAATCTCTCCAGTTCCTTC
Organism: Sapajus apella; assembly: GCF_009761245.1. Lineage (NCBI taxonomy): Eukaryota > Metazoa > Chordata > Mammalia > Primates > Cebidae > Sapajus > Sapajus apella. The sequence continues at coordinate 3,798,473 of NW_022436955.1, read as the reverse complement.
CTCATCTGCAGAATCGGATGAATAAATTCATAGGGCTACTATGAGGATTAAATGTGGTAACACGTAAAGACGATGGGCATGGGTGCCCAAGCATATAGCATCCACTTAATAAGGGGTAATTATCACTATTGCTAGAAATATAGTGATAATTATCACATGGGGAGAATGTCTAGCTCATGGTCTCTGTAGGTGGCACAGTTCATACATCTCCTCCCAAAAGACAGAGATTACCCAGAAAGATATATACACACTTGGGGCTAGAAATCAACTGGTTCAAGGCCCCAGCTCTCAAACTCCTCTATTGTCTTAAAGTTCTCATAGCCTTTATCATAGAAAGGAAGTGTGTTGAGGAAGTAGGCCCAAATGAGCTCTCAGGATGACCCTTTGGCCCCTCTCCTTCCTGCCAAGAGGGCACATACTGCCCCTGGAGGCCTAGCATGAGACCCAGGAACAACTCATCCCCTTCTTAGAGGAAGCTTGCCTTGGGCACCTGCTCCCTATGAGGCTTTCTGTAGACATGGAGGCTGCAGAAGAAGAGTGCGGATGCTGGGGTCAGCCTGCCTGGATGGGAGGTAAGGTCTGCCTCTCTTTACCTCTGGGCCCAAGATTCCTAAACTGTCCAATAGAGCTGAGAAAACCTCTACAACTTTAAAGTACCCAGCATAGTGCCCAATAAAGAGTAAAGGAAATTATCAACAACAAAAGTATGAAAAATAATTGTAAGAAACAAAAATTTTGGAGCTGAAAAGTACAATCATTTTAATAAAATTTACTACAGCAATTCAGCAGTAGATTTTAGCAAGCAGAGGAAATTAGTTAATGAATTTGTTAATTAGTTAGTTAATTCATTCGTTAATGAATTTGGAGACAGATTTTGCAATCTGAAAAATAGAGAAAAAAATAATGAAGAAAAGAGATCTGCCCCTCAGAGAAACTCTCACCAACCAGAAGCTCAGCAACACATGAATAATGGGAGCATCAGCAGAATAGAGAAAGGTAGGAGTAGAAAACATAATCAAAAGAATGATAGCAGAAAACTTCTTAAATTTGATGAAAAACATTAATCTGTACTTCCAGGAACCTCAATAACCGCCTAGTAGGATGAACACAATAAGATCCACATCAGACAAGCCAGTAAAAACGTTAGAAGACAAAGAGAATCTTAAAAGCAGCAAGAGAAAGGCAAGTTATCACAATAAGCTATAATAACATGAATGGCTGATTTTTCATCAGAAACAATGGAGTCCAGAAGGAATTAGAATAACATCTTCAAAGATTTCCAACATTATATCTAGCAAACCCACTTTACAGAAATTAAGGCAAAATAAATGAAAATAAATGAAATGAAAAAGTAAATAAAAACAGATTTCTTTTTTCTTTCTTTCTTTTTTTTTTTCTGCTAGCAGATCTACTTTATAAGACATACTGAAAGAATTTCTTCTGGCTGAAAACATGTAACCCCACAAAATATTTCAAATCCACGTGAAAAAACGGAGTGCTGGTAAAGATAATTACGTAATTATAAAAGAGAGTATAAATTCATATTTCTTACTTCTTTCTTAATAAATTTTAAAATATGATTGTATTCAACAACCAATATGTACCTGTAATTGTTTCGTTGGGCTTATATTTGACAATAACAGCACAAAGGAGGAGAATGACAGAAAAGTTGTATTGAATAAGGAAATGACACCAGATGCTTACTCAAATCCATAGAAATAGAGCAGATGATAAACAAGCTTAATATAACAAAACTTTAGAAATATATACTTCCTCTCCTTTGTTCTCTCAGCTCCTTTGATATGCATAAACTCATGTAAAGTATAATAATGTTATTTTTGGCCTGTAACTTATATAAATATAATGCATTTAAAAATAATAGCATGAAATGAGGGTAAGAGAGAATAGGGCTATCTAGAAATAGGATTTTTACTTCTCATTGAATTTAAGTTGGTATAAATCTAAAGTTGATTCTGCAAAACGAATACTGTAGGGTAACCTTATAGAAACCACTTTTAAAAACCTCAAAAATACAATGAAAAAAGAACTAAATAAATTAAAATGCTCTGCTACAAAATATTCACTCAATGCAAAAGAAAGAAATGGAGGAATAGAGAAGCACAAAGTGATCTGAGAAACCAAAAGCCAAAAGTTAAGTGGCATACACAAATCCAACCATATTAATAACAACATTAACTGTGAGTGGATAAGACGGAGATTTTCAGACTGGATTTAAAAACAACTGTGATTCAACTATATATTGTCTATGGAATACACATTATGGATTTAAAGACACAAATAGATTCAAAGTAACAGGGCGGAAAAAAGATGTATCATTCAAACAGCAACCAAAAGAAAGCTGAGTGGCAGCGCACAGTGGCTCACACCTGCAATCCCAGCACTTTGGGAGGCCAAGGCAAGTAGATCACTTGAGGCCAGGAGTTTGAGACCAGCTTGGCCAACATGGCAAAACCTCATCTACACTAAAAATCAAAAATTAGCTGGGTGTGGTGCCATGTACCTGTGATCCCTGCTAGTTGGGAGGCTGAGGCAAGAGAATCACTTGAGCCTGGGCGGCAGAGGTTTCAGTGAACTAAGATTGTGTCACCGTACTCCAGCCTGGGCAGCAAAGTGAGACTCTGTCAAAAAAAGGGGGGGGGGGGGGGGGGGGGGGGGGGGGGGGGGGGGAATGTATGTCAGGGAAGACCTGACATACCTATAGTAATAGAAAAAAAAAAAAAAAGATTTTTAAAACAAAAATACTAGAGATTACAAGAGACATTTTATGCTGATAAAAGGGTCAGTCCATCAGTATCATATAAAAATTATAAATATATATACATAAGCCTAAAACAGAGCCTCAAAATAGATAAACCAGAAAGTGACAGAATGGAACTACCGTAGTTGGAGACTTAAAATATCCCACTCTCAGTAATGGATAGAACAACAAGGTATATGAAAAAAGAAATAGAGAACTTGAACAAGACTATAAATCAATTAGATCTGATAAACATCTATAGAATACTCCACTCAACAACAGTAGAAAATACATTCTTCTCAAGTGGATATGTAATATTTTCCAACATAGGACATCTGATGGGATTTAAACAAGGCCTCAATAAATTTAAGAAAATTTAAATTAAGGAAAGTACAATTTCCCACTACCATGGAATTAAATTAGAAATCAATAACAAAGGCTTGGCACTGTGGCTCATGCCTGTAATCCCAGAACTTCGAGAGGCCAAGGAGCGTGGATCACTTGAGGTCAGGAGATCAAGACCAGTCTGGCCAACATCCAACATAGTGAAATCCCGTTTCTACTAACAATGCAAAAAATTAGCCTGGCATGCTAGCACATGCCTGTAATCCCAACTACTAAGGAGACTGAGGCAGGAGAATTGATTGAACCCAGCAGGTGGAGCTTACAGTGAGCCGAGATCGTGCCATTGCACTCCAGCCTGGGACAGAGCCAGACTCCATCTCAAAAACAAAAACAAAAACAAATTCCAAATCATATACCTGACAAGGGACTAGTATCTGAAAAACACAATAAATATTTACAACTCAAAAATTAAGAAGACAAATAACTGAATTACAAATGGGCAAAGAAATTGAATAGACATTCCTCCAAAGAAGATATGCAAAAGGCCAATAAGAAAATGAAAAGATGTTTAACATCATTAGCCATCAGGAAAATTAAAATCAAAACCACAATAAGATATCTCCTCATAGATACTAAGATAATTATGATCAAAAAACCAGATAATAACAAGGATATGAAGACATTAGAACTCTTGTACATAGCCTGTGAGAATGTAAAACGGCTCAGTCACTTTGGAAAGCAGTCTGACAGTTCCTCAAAAGATGAACCATAGAATTATCACTGAACCCAGTGACTCCATTCCTTGCTATTTTCTCAAGAGAAATGAAAAGATACATCCACGAAAAACTTGTAAATGAACCTTCACAGCAGCATTATTCCTAGTAACCAAAAAGTGGAAACAACCCAAGTCTCCTTAAGTAAATAAATGAATCTATAAAATGTGGTACATTCATACAGATTTTTTGTGCCATTGGAAGGAATGAAGTGTTGATACAAAACATAGATGGACCCTGAAAACATGGTAAGTCAAAGAACCCAGTAACAAAGATCATATGTTTTACAATTATATTTATGTAGAATGTTCAGAATAGGACAATCTTTATAGAGGCAGGAAATAGATTAATGGTTATCTAGGGCTGAATTGAATGTCGATGGAGGTAAGGCAGAATAATGTAGATGTGGACTTACTTTTGCAGAAAGAAAATGGTCTAAAATTAGATTTTGATAATATTATTAGAATATGTTAAAATATTAGAATATTAAATTAGAATTTGGCAACACTGTGATTATATTAAGTACCACTGGATTTTACACTTTAAACGGATGAACTGTATGGCATGTGAATTCTATCTTAATGAAGTCACAAGAAGTGACAATTTTAATTTGTGCAACAGATTGAGCAAAGACTCAAATGGAACCTCATTTTTCTGTCACATAAACTATTGAAAACATCCCAAACAATGCATTAGATGTCCAATACATGCTTGTTGTGTAAAATGAAAAAGGTTTAATCATTTCGGAAAATTCCATTGACATGCAATATTTTCCAACACAGGACCTGTGGTAGGCCTTAAACAGGCCTCGATAAATTTAAGGGAATTTAAATCATACAAAACATATTTTCCCACTACCATGGAATTAAATTAGAAATCAAGAACAAGCTCTATTTACCGGAGCTGACTTATAAGTGATGATTTGTCTTCCCCTTGCTGCTTTTAAGATGGCTCTGTTCTAGCTTCTTTCCTTTCTCTCTGCATATCAGGAACATAAGTGATGAACAATAAGATTTGATGAAATAATAAGAGATAAGATATTTCTCAATTTACTAGAAAATCAAAAATTCAGGACAATAAAAAGAAAACAAAGTCTGCTAGAATCATTTGTATTTAACTACGTCTTCTTTCGGCATCTTCACACCACCTTGGTAAATGTCCCACTAAAACTGTGTCCACAGTTGTAGGGTTCTGAATTGTCTTTCATTGTGGTAAAACATATATAATATACAATTTACCATTTTGCCCATTTTCAGATGTGTAGTTCAGTGGCAGTAAGTGTATTCACATTCTTAGATTTGGATGACCTTTCACAAACACTGTAAGATCAGCATGCAAGCCGCTGCAAGGATAAGGACGCACCTCAGTTAACTGTGTGTTTCCATTTGTTTTATATCTGTCATCCCAGTTTACTTATTAATAGTGCTCCCTTTCATAAAGTGTCTTAATTTGGGCACTCTATAATTATGTCCTCACTTACATCATCATCATAACTTTAATTTTGCTTCCCTCTTTCATCTCTCCTGCTGTTTCTCCATCCTGGACCTAGACCCCTGGACTTTCTTTACCTGGAAAATCACTACCCATCATTGAAGGCCCTGCTCAGGTCACCTCTCCTGCAACTCCTTTAAAGATTGGAAGGTCTAATCCCTCCCTTGTCTGCATCCATATTCCATTTTTAAAAGATATAAATCTAAGGCAATTAGATCATTCCTATCATGGTGAAATAGCTATTTAGGATTTAAATTTACACCTAAAATAATTATTCTCACACTCCTTACTTCTTATACAATATAGGATACACCAAACACATTCAAATGTTTGTTAAATGAACAGATATTTAATGATTTATACAACAAAATCTAATTTGTGGCAATCTAGGGATGGTAAATATCTAACTATATTTATTAGATAAGACTACTTCTGTGTTATGTTTGTTTGATTACCTCTTAAAATAACAACATGCACATACACAACAAAAACAAGAAAACCTCCCTTCCCCATGGCTACTCAATAAATAATAAACCACACTCATAAAGCTTGTCAAAGTACGACTTCCCACAGGAGAATTTTGCTCTTCTCTCTCATTTATCTAGGCATGTGTAGAGGTTTTTGACCCAATTTAGCATAGATAAATGACCCGTGATGTGAAATTTTCCAACAGTTTAATAATGCATTTATCTCAAAGCGACACTTGCTTGCAGCTGCCTTAAAGCACTTTGGAGACCGATATATGTCTCTTTGAAATGATGGATGGTGAGGAGTCAGGCCTGTGTGAGAGATCCCCCACCCATCTCCCCTAGGGAAGAAGTGAGGAAATCCTTTTTAAATTGCCCACAGCAAATTCGGAGCTTGTGAGACTTAATTTAATACATACATTTTCCAGTACCATTTACAGTTATGACCATTAGACTAACTGTAGTATAAAGCTTTTTGTATCCTATATAATACTCCGTTTTTTCTGTCACATACTTAAGAGGTTTTATTGATCCCCCCCTCCAAAACAGCAAGAGCAGAATATTTTTTCTCATTGCTTAAAATGTTTTAACAATCTACAAAACAATTTAGCTGAAGCACAATTGTTTTGCATGACTTAAAAATAATACGCTATGGTTGGGAAGTCTTTACCTTATTTTGGCTAAATTCAATAACCATCAAATGAGAAAATCCAAATAGATTTTTTTGATGTTTAAGATTCTGGCATAAAAAGGAAAATGAAAGAAGATGAACTGCCTGTTTTCTGTTTTCACTTTCTACTTTTTTAAGAACCACATTGCATATTTTGATGTAATAAGATGTGTTTTCTGCTAGATATTAAGGACAAAAAATTTTGCTATTTATCTCATCACATAATTTTTCTCAGACATTCATAACCCCTCAGAAGATATAGAAAAATTAAGCCACAGAAAAATGTTTTGGACTGTCTATATCTGTAAAGCTGTTTAATTCAACTATATTCTATCTTTTTTTTTTTTTTTTTTTTGAGGTGGAATTTCGCTGTTGTCTCCCAGGTTGGAGTGCAATGGTGGGATCTTGGCTTACCGCAACCTCCTACTCCTGGGTTCAAGCCATTCTCCTGCCTCAGCCACCTGAGTAGCTGGGATTACAGGTGCCCACCACCACACCAACCTGATTTTTGAATTTTTAATAGAGATGGGTTTTCACCATGTTGGCCAGGCTGGTCTTGAACTGCAGACCTCAAGTGATCCACCCCACCTCAGCCTCCCATAGTGCTGGGATTACAGGCATGATTCACCGCAACCAGCATATTCAACTATATTCTTTGAGTTTGGTAACTACTTTGGGGGAGATTCCAACACTTTAGCAATCAGTAAAGAATGATGTAGAGTACTGTTAAAGTCATTTACTGAGTTTAATATGCACAAATAATTATATCCATGTGACAGATATGCACAGAATTTTTTGTTGAGTACAAAATAGAATTGAGTGTAAGATGACTAGGGATATGCTATCTGGGGGCTACGGCCTGTCAAGTTCCTGAACCAGAGTGCTGCATCCCAAACAGAGTAGACTATCTTCTAGACTCTATTCTTTCCCATATTGATCCGGTATTTTCTATAAACATAGCATGAATATGTAGATGAGCAAAAGCACACATATATGCACACCCAGAGTGCACACACACAATCAAAAGCAGGAGGCCAAGAATAATGGGCTAATATTAACATCCTCATAGATGATAGTACTAACGTCTCTAAATTTCAGATTCCACCTGACACTCAACTGAGCCCACATCATGACTGCTAATCAGAAGTTTTGAATCAATTGCAGTCTCTGTCAATAGGCTCAGGGTTAAAGCATCTTCATTCCTGGCTTTACCTGGGATTGAGGTTCCTCCTTTATGTGTCAATCACAGTAGATCTGAAAATGTTTTCTAAATTTTTCCCACCCCCTACCAACCTATTCAGTGGAAGGAAACTTTGATATCAATCTGTGTTTCATGGACTGGCAGGTATTCCCTCCTATGATATTGCATGAACTCTAATATCTATAAATCAGCCTCTTTTTCAGTTTCTGCACCTATCAATGGCACACTTATTCTCTTGACCAGTTACCAAAGTTTTCATTAATACTCTGTTAATATGCACCTTTAATGTTATCCAATAGCACCTATATTTCCCTTTGTCATTTTTTTAAATTGTAGTTTAGGTTCTGGGGTACATGTACAGATCATTCAGTATTGTTGCTGCATAGGTACACACATGGTAATGTGGTTTTCTGCCTCCATCCTCCCATCACCTACATCTGGCATTTCTCCCCATGTTATCCCTCCCCGATCGCCCCACCCCCAAACTGTCCCTCCCTTGCCCCCCCCACAACAGACCCCAGTGTGTGATGCTCCCTTCCCTGTGTCCACGTGTTCTCATTATTCATCACATGCCTATGAGTGAGAACATGCGGTGTTTGATTTTCTGCTCTTGTGTCAGTTTGCTGAGAATGATGGTTTCCAGATTCATCCACATCCCTACAAAGGACACAAACCCATCACCTTTTATGGCTGCATAGTATTCCATGGTATATATGTGCCACATTTTCCTTGTCCAGTCTATCGTCGATGAACATTTGGATTGGTTCCAGGTCTTCGCTATTGTAAACAGTGCTGCTATGAACATACCTGTGCATGTGTCTTTATAATAGAATGATTTGTAATCCTTTGGGCATGTACCCAGTAATGGGATTGCTGGGTCAAATGGAGTTTCTATGTCTAGGTCCTTGAGGAAGCACCACACTGTCTTCCACAATGGTTGAACTAGTTTACACTCCCACCAACAGTGTAAAAGTGTTTCTATTTCTCCACATCTTCTCCAGCATCTGTTGTCTCCAGATTTTTTTTAATGATTGCCATTCTAACTGGCATGAGGTGATATCTCAATGTGATTGCATTTCTCTAATAATCAGTGATGATGAGCATTTTTTCATATGTTTGTTGCCCTTTTATACCTCTTCTTTTGAAAAGTGTCTGTTCATATCCTTCACCCACTTTTGGATGGGTTTGTTTGTTTTTTCTTGTAAATCTGTTTTAGTTCTTTGTAGACTCTGGATATTAGCCCTTTGTCAGATGGGTAGATTGTAAAAATTTTTTCCCATTCTGTTGGTTGCTGGTTCACTCTAATGATTGTTTCTTTTGCTGTACAGAAGCTCTGGAGTTTAATTTGGCCCCATTTGTCTATTTTGGCTTTTGCTGCCACTGCTTTTGGTGTTTTAGCCATGAAGTCCTTCCCTATGCCTATGTCCTGAATGGTATTGCCTAGGTTTTCTTATAGGGTTTTTATGGTGTTAGGTCTTATGTTTAAGTCTTTAATCCATCTGGAGTTATTTTAGTGTAAGGTGTCAGGAAGGGGACCAGTTTCTGCTTTCTACACACTGCTAGTGAGTTTTCCCAACATCATTTATTAAACAGGGAATCCTTTCCTCGTTGCTTGTTTTTGTCAGGTTTGTCAAAAATTGGATGGTTGTAGATGTGCGGCATTGCCTCCAGGGCCTCTGTTCTGTTCCATTGGTCTATATCTCTCTTTTGGTACCAGTACCATGCTGCTTTGATTACTGTAGCCTTGTAGTATAGTTTGAAATCAGGTAGCATGATGCCTCCAGCTTTGTTCTTTTTGCTTAGGGTTGTCTTGGCTATGTGGGCTCTCTTTTGGTTCCATATGAAGTTTAAGGTGGTTTTATTCCAGTTCTGTGAAGAAGGTCATTGGTAGCTTGATGGGGATAGCATTGAATCTATAAATTACTTTGGGCAGTATGGCCATTTTCGCAATATTTATTCTTCCTAACCATGAGCATGGAATGGTTCTCCATCTGTTTGTGTCCTCTCTTATTTCCTTGAACAGTGGTTTGTAGTTCTCCTTGAAGAGGTCCTTTACAGCCTTTGTTAGTTATGTTCCTAGGTATTTTATTCTCTTTGTAGCAATTGTGAATGGGAGTTTGCTCATGATTTGGCTCTCTGTTAGTCTGTTATTGGTATATAGAAATGCTTGTGATTTCTGCAAATTGGTTTTGTATCCTGAGACTGCTGAAGTTGCTTATCAATTTAAGGATATTTTGGGCTGAGATGATAAAGTCTTCTAAATATACAATCACGTCATCTGCAAATAGAGACAATTTGACTTCCTCTTTTCCTAATTGAATACCCTTTGTTTTTTATTTCTTACCTAACTGCTGTGGCTAGAACTTCCAATACTATATTGAATAGGAGTGGTGAGAGAGGGTATCCTTGTCTAGTGCCGGATTTCAAAGGGAATGCTTCCAGTTTTTGCCCATTCAGTATGATGTTGGCTGTAGGTTTGTCATAAATAGCTTTGTTTTGAGATATGCTCCTTCAATACCTAGTTTATTGAGAGATTTTAGCATAAAACGCTGTTGGATTTTGTCGAAGGCCTTTTCTGCATCTATTGAGCTATTCATGTGGTTTTTGTCTTTGGTTTTGTTTATGTGGTGTATTACGTTTATAGACTTGCGTGTGTTGAACTAGCTTTGCATCCCCGGAATGAAGCACACTTGATCGTAATGGATAAGCTTTTTGATGTTGTTGCAATTGGTTTGCCAATATTTTATTGAAGATTTTTGCATCTATACTCATCATGGATATTGGCCTGAAGTTTTATTTTTTTGTTGAGTCTCTGCCTGGTTTTGGTATCAGGATGACAGTGGTCTCATAAAATGATTTGGGAAGAATTCCCTCTTTTTGGATTATTTGGAATAGTTTCAGAAGGAATGGTACCAGCTCCTCTTTGTACGTCTGGTAGAATTCAGCTGTGAACCCTTCTGGACTTGTAGTTTTTGTGGTTGGTAGGCTATTAATTGCTGCCTCAACTTCAGCCTTTGTTATTGGTCTATTCAAGGTTTCAACTTCTTTCTGGTTTAGGCTTGGGAAGGTGCAGGTGTCCAGGAATTTATCCATTTCTTCCAGGTTTACTGATTTATGTGCATAGAGTTGTTTGTAGTAATCTGACTGTAGTTTTGTATTTCTGTGGAATCAGTGGTGATATCTCCTTTATAGTTTTTTATTGCATCTATTTGATTCTTCCCCCTTTTCTTTTTTATTAATCTGGCTAGTGGTCTATTTTGTTGATCTTTTCAAAAATAAAAAAATAAAAAAAAACAGCTCCTGGTTTCATTGATTTTTTGAAGGGTTTTTTGTGTCTCTATCTCCTTCTGTTCTACTCTGATCTTAGTTATTTCTTGTCTTCTGCCAGCTTTTGTGTTTTGTTCATTTGTTTGGTCTTATTTGGCTACTGACCATAGAGAAATCAAATAGCCAAGTGATTCAAAGATAGCATAATATTATTGAAAGAATATGGGCATTTTCAATGTAGTTTAGGAAATGAATCCAAATTTTTGTGCCTGTTTTCTTATTTTTAAATACAGTTATTAACATTCATCTCCCACAAGATTATTATAAGTATTGCATGAAACAACATATATGAAAACATGTAGCATGATGTCTTTCTCATGGTAAGGACTTTGGTTAACAACACTAACTCCAGAGTGAGAATTTCTGGTTTTAAATGCCATCTACTTCAGACACTGGTTATGTGACTTTGGAAAATACACACAGAGAATATACTAAGACTCAAGTGCTGTAAGATTTAAAGCTAGATTTTAAAACCCGGAGACACTGATAAATTAGTTATTTCATCTTTCTAGTCTTGTTTTCTCCTCTGAACAATGGGGATAATAATAGTAGCTATTCTACAGGGTTGGTGTGAGTATTCACTAAGTTAATAAGAATGATAGTTAAAACTTGTTAGTTACATTCACTGCTTTCATAGCAGGAGGAGGCTGGGGAGGAGAAGTAACTCTCATTAACGTAATCCATTTTTTCCCTTTACGCATACCTGTGTACTGATTTACATAAAACATATAATGCTGGAAAGAGTTAAGATATATATAATCAGTAGAATTATAACTTAATGCGATTAATTTAATTTTTAAGGTATCTGATTGGTAAAACTGTTCTGTTAAGAATCAGGGCCCAAGAGAATATTTATATGTTGTCTACAGTTCAGTGAAAATGATGATGTTATACACACAGGTAGTAATTGCTATTGTTTCCTCTTTCCTCACGTTCACTTTTTTGGGCCAGTGCACCCATTTCACCCATTTCCCAGTATGAAAATGTTGGTTCACATTTTCTTCCATTCATCACATAATTGTAATTTCATTTACTAAGAGAATAATTCTATTCTAATGTGCAATATGACATTCTATTTTCAAAATAATCCATTAGACTAGGCTTTAGGATTTAATTTGCAGATGAGAAAAATGAAAATCAGAGAGATTAAGCAACAGACCTCACATCAGTGACAAATTTAAAATTCTCAACCTCCAGTCATCCTTATTTCCTTTTTTCCCTTCCCCTCCCCTTCTCCCTTTTCTTTTTCATCCTGTTTCCTTTTCTCTCCCCTCTTCTCATGCCCCTTTTCCTCTCCATCCCCTTCTTTTTCATTAACCTTCTCCTCCCTCCTTCTCCTCCCTTCTCTGTCTCCATCTCTTTTCTCTCTCTTCTTTCCTACCTTCCTTCTTTTTTTTCGTTCTCAGTTCTTAGGTATTGTAGTCAATTCTCACTCTACTCTTCTCACTGCTTCAAAGATACCACAGGAACTAGAACACTAAGATAAAATTATTTTTTAATAATCCTTCAATAATTATGTCAATTTTTCTGCAGTGAAATCTCTGCCTTCTCATTTCATCAAACCACTGTACTACACTCAGTATTGTTCTGTCAACATTGTGGATTGGAATGTGTCTTCAAGAAAACCAATGTGATCATGGGACTCACCCTGCTTACTTCCCTTTTCTCAGAGGTTGCGATCTTACGGTGTTTATCTCCACTGTCTAAAATAAGTCATTTTATATCTTTTGTTTGGTGTTTACTGTAGGAGGGGAAGTCCAGTCCCTATTAATTAATCATGACCAGATGGAGAAGGAATCTTTAATAATTTATAATTTGTCTTACTTCTCCCAGGTCTGAGCCCATTAATCACCATTGCAACCATAATTAATATAAAATAATAATGCATTCTCTGACTACTACTTTTTTTCTTACTTAAACTTTAAATGACTTTCCATATCTATTAGCATTCCTTCTCAATATTTAGGGAGAAGAATGGTCATGTTTTAAAATTTCATATGTGATATATTGTCAAGGCTAAAGGTAACTATATGTACATAATCTTTGCAAATATACTACATATGATATTTTAGCAAAAAAATTATTTTATTCCATTATAACTACATTTGCCTTTTTGGTAGAATAACCATTAGGAGGTAAATATGACACACCTTGCCTTAGAATTTGCTCTGGCTAACGCTAGGAATTTGTGAATAATTTTCCTTTTTCTTTCCCCAATAGCCTTTCATGCTTGGGTAATATCTCTGGCCAGTCCTCTAGAATGCTGATGCTGCCAGTGCCAATCAAGGTATGCAAGCAGAGAAGAGCTAATGAGGTGGATACTCATAACTGGACCCAGAAATGATGCAAAGAAGAATAACACCAATGAAAACAAGTCTTGTTTGTGAACTCCATTCTGATAGAAAATCTGAAAGTCCATTTGGCAGTTGAATCAACTCCACAAATAATGTCATATGATATAGTAGCAATATGAGTAGAAGAGAGGAACAGCATAATTTAATGCATGAAGAGAACAAACGGGCATTAACTATATCACTCCAGCAGAAACACTCCTAAAGTCTTAAGAAGGGTGTGCAGAGGAAATGGCAGGCCAATTACACTGATTATAGCAGCTGCAAATATGTGTGGCTACCTTCATGCTTCAATGATGTTGTAATTATAGTTTTAAGAAATGCTCTATGCAGGCAGCCTCATTCCTATTTCAGTCCTGCTGTTTATTTCCTGCCATTTTAGCATGCACTGTTACGAGTGGAGTAATACATGTTGCACCACATAATGGGGTGCCACTGCCAATAAGCCATGAAAGTCACAGACTTTTTAAAAGATCATTTTACCCATTTTCTTTCCATTTTAGCCTTTATCAAATCAATTTGTGCTAACATGGCACTTTAACAAATTTAACATCTTACATATAAATCCACTGTCTGACCTTAAGACTTAGGGTGAAATTGTGAAATAATGATATAGGGATGATCTGCCCATAATTATGCCATATGATTATATGCCTTTTACTATCTCTGTACGAGCAATTCATTTGAGAATTAAAGGTATTATATGTGTATTTCAATATTAGGAAGACATTATACTTTAAACTTTTTATCTTGTTATTAGTGCTTATATTCATTGAAGATATCCATTTTACATATGTGGAATATGTGTAAATGTGAAATAAATAGTTGAATAATTTTTGGTGAATAAGAGTCCATAAATAGCTGATATCCAGATAGCTTCAAAATGACAACATGTGTTCCTTTCATCTCTCAAAGCCAACTCCCCCCATTTCCAACTCATTAGCAACCACACATATGGAACATGAACTTTCCTCCTTCTCTTATTTTATATTGCACTTTGGAAAAATAAATTCAGAGGATGGCCTGAAAATCACAGCCTGAAGCTAGGGCAAGAGTCCTAAAGATGGGAGAATATGATTTAATAGGAAGACCCTACTGGGATAGACTAAGAAAGATGAGAGTTTGGTTGGGAATTTGGTGATGTCTGAAGAAAAATGAGCAGAACTTGTTAACTAATGGATGTAGGGCTGAAGGGAGACAGGTAAATCTAAAATGATTTTCACATTCTTTTTTAGTTACATGGGGGGATGGTGATGATATTATTGAGATGACTCTATAAGAAGATAATGAGTGAAATTTTGAACTGTCAATGGGATGGTTTCTCTGCAAAGATGAATGTTGTTTCATTACCAGGAAAAATGGGGAAGGTCATAGGAAAGAATTAGGGGCTTTGCATTGCTGAAGGCTGGAAAATGCATCTACAATTTCAATCATCCTTGAAATACGCAGAAAACAGATTAGGTATGCTAAAACAACTGCTTCTCTTTACTATATAATTATTTATCTGAATCTCCTTTAATGGAAACTTTGGTTAACCTAAAAAATATAATATTTTGATGTTTTAATTAACACTAACATTATTACTTGGCCAAACATTTAAATGATTTTTAAACACTGGATTCGGAATATTGAACTCTTTCTGACAATTAAAGCCATAATTCATTTCTACTCACTTAGGCACCTGGAGTGAGCCGCAAAAAGGTAATTATACTCACTGTTAATTTACATGCTAGACATATCCTGGTAAGCATTCTGTAGGAAAGTGTTACAGGAAGTCACAGGTGCTTAAATTAACAAACATTAGGAAATCAGCAAGAGACTTAAACTACACTAGTTATTGTTTCCAAACTAATTATTTAATAATTGAACATCTCTATACACCTGGTCCCAAATCAAGGGATTCCATGACCTCATGAGGCTTCAGGTTCATACCTGATTATTTAATATCAAATTTGCCTAGTGCAGGGCAGTGAACTGGGTAGTTGTTAGAGGGCAATTTAAATTTCCCTGAAGTTCTCCAGAAAGTTCACAAATCAAAACATTCACATTTGTAAAACAGGGGTGTAATTAATTGTTTAATTGTTAAGAAGCCTTGTTAGTACTACAATCCTGAGAACAAACAAGACCTGTTACACACAACTAAGTTCCCTGGCAGAATTTTTGAAGGAGGCATTAACTCATTGATTATTCATGGGCCTGACATAGCAATTGTCATATTCTCACCTTTGGGACAATACTATCTCCTTGTTTCAAGTTCTGTCCAAAGACTGTGCTCCCCAGAAATCCCAGAAGCCTTAATTTCTACCTTAGTCATTGACATTCTGAAAACAGCATGCTAGCCTGAGGAATTTCAGTAGACTCCTTTGCAGCTAAAGCTGTCTCAAAGAATCTATGTACCCTTTTCCCATGTGTAAGATTATTTAAAATATAACAGATACATTTAGAGTAATGTTTCTGTTTTACATACAACTAGCACATAGAACATTAGATATTCACAAAATATTTGGTGAAAAATTATACAGGTGGACAAATAAATGGCTAAATGAATAACTGACTGAATGAATGAATTGAAAAATTAGTAAATGGGATAATTTCCTGACTTCCCAATAGTAGTAACAGCAAGAGTAATGACTAGCCCTTTACCCATTCATAACAACTCTGCAAGTGTTTTCTCCTTACAGGTTAACTCATTTATATACAATAAGCTCCCATTCACTGGAGTATACAGAGAAAATCACACATGCTCCAGATTATGAAATCCAAAGTCAGGAATTGTTTAACTCTTAAATGTTTTTTGAGTTGAAGAGTTGACCAGTAACACCTTAGATATGTCAGCTACAGGAAAAATTAAGCAACATAAGAAAATCAGAAATTATATTCAATTCATGGTTTATAAATTACTTAATTAAAAATATTTAGTTTTTGAATTGGCTAAGAGAAAGAAAACTAGCACTTAGGGAGCTCTAACTAATATGTGCTAATATTCTATGAATATCATCTTGATCTTTCCCACTCTGTTGGAAAATTACACAGGGTCCTCTTTTATTTAGCAGATAAAGCAACTGAGACTTAGGTTAATCTCCTCAAAACCCAGCTCATCAATGACAGAGCTAATTCTACTATCCATGTCATTTTGATTCTAAAGGCCATGTTCTTTCTGTATCATGGTACTTCCTGAATTCTCTATAGAATACAGAATGTTACAACTTAACTCTAGTCTATTTTTTCAATCAAGCCTATTTTTCCCTAAGATCAACAAATTAGGAAGCAATTTATATCTAAATTGTACCATAGAGATGGAAATTTAACTGTGCTCCAGAAGGAAGACAAAATAGAGAGAGAGGAAGGATTTCTATACTAAGATGGTGCAGAGACTTTTAAAAAATTACTTTCCTTTTTCTAATTGAGGTATGTAGCCTTTATTTTAAAAATTACAGAATTTAGGTGTGCGGTTCAATGAGTTTTGTATCCATCATCATAATCAAAATATATAACATTTTCATCATGCTAGTCACTTGTTTCAGGACTATACCATTTTTAAGTCAATCCTTTCCTTTAGAATCAACCACCATTCCACTACCTTAGCTTAGTTTTGCATGCTTTTAAACTTCACATGAATGAAATCATATGAAGTATATACATAGCATGTATATACTGTGTTTTTCTGGTTTCTTTCGTTTAAAATATTTTTAGATTCATGTATGTACTTATGTGTATCAATATTAATTCCATCTAATTGCTGAGCAGGATTCCATTGTGTGAATCCCACAATGTGCTTATGCCTTCATCTGCTGACAAATACTTGAGTTGTCTTGATTTTTAATTATTATGAATAAAACTGCTATGAACATTCTCGCACAGTATTTCAGGGACATGTTTTCATTCACTAAGGTAAATATGTAGCAATGAAACTCCTAGATCATGGGTGAAGTTTCTGTTTAAATATGTAAGAAACTTCCAAATATTTTTACTTTGTGGATTTGCCATTTTACACTCACAACACCAGCCTCACAACAATTAGTATTTCCAGGGTGTTCATTATTACTATTGTGATCAATATTATTCATTGTAATGATCATAAAACATTATACCAGGTGGTAAGATAATTAATAATGCTAAGCATCTTTTCATAAGCTCACCGGTCATTTTTTTTCTTTATGAAGTATCAATTTGAGCCTATTTAAATATTTTTTAATCTTGCATTGTTTGTCTTTTCATTTCGTTCTCCATAAGGTGTCTTACCCTGCATATAAATCCCTTTAGCTTTATGTATTGCAAATATTTTCTCCTACTCCATGGTTAACCTTGCACTTTCTTAGTAGTGTCTTTTGAAGATCAGATCTTTAATTAAAATTCACACAATATAAAATTCACTATTTTAAAGCATCCAGTTCAGTGGTTTTTAGTACATTCTGAGTGGTGTGCAATGATCACTGCCATCTAGTTCCAGAACATTTTAATCACTCGCCCCAAAAAAGCTGATAGCCATTAAGCATGCCTCCCTTTACCCGGCACTGCACAACCACTAATCTGCTCCCTGTCTCTATGGATTTGCCTATTCTGGACATTTCTTATAAATTTTGATGAAGTCCACTTTATCATCTTTTAATCATGAGTCTACTGCAATTTATCTTATCTGTGAAATTTTTACTTACCCCAAGATGGTAAACTTTTTATTATAGAAATTTTACAGTTTATAGTTAGGTTTATGATTTGTATTTATTTTTTGAATGGTGTCAGGGGAAGATTGCTGTTTTTCCCAATAAATATCTACCTGTTTCAGCTCCATTTGTTGAAAGACCATCCTTTCCCAGTGGAATTACCCTGTCATCTCTTTATAAAATAGACCCAAACATGTATTTGAGCCTACTCGGAGGTTGCAGTGAGCTGAGTTAGTGATACTGTGCTCCAGCCTGGGCAACAGAGTGAGACTCCGTCTCAAAAAAAATTAAATCAATAAATAAAATACACACACACACACACACACACACAAACACACACAAAAAAAATTTATATAAGGGAAGTAGAGGACATACCATGTACCTGAATTCAAGATGCT